>NC_089876.1:61479599-61806698 GCF_040182565.1 Anser cygnoides | reverse complement strand
TTATGTTCTTTATGAAATCATCACTGGCAAAACAGTTTCCTTGTTATTTCCTTGATTCTTCTTCCTCTTCTTTTGGGTTATATGATTTATATCAAGAGATATGTATTCATCTTCACCTATTTGGGAGTTATTATGTTGTTCTAATGCCTGAACAACAACAACAAAAAAACAACAACTGGCCTTTGTTCTTCTATCTTGTAAGAATAAAGATTTCCCTACAACATGTTCATATTTGTTAAGGAAATAAATAATTACCAACAGGACATGCCAGGCAAATAAAAGAATACTCGTGGTTTCTCTTCTATGCTGTAATCTCTTTTCCAGAAGGTATTTAAATTTGCTCTTTGAAAATAAAGAGGTTGTTTATCTGAGAACACTTATATGACCATTTTGAATTACAACACCTCTTTCACGTGTTTTTCATGTAACCAAAAAGATCAACAAAGAAAAAGCCATAGAGCCAAAAAGCCATGGCGCAACAAAAGACCATAGAGAGGTGGTAGGAATTAAAAACTGTATTTGTGTATTGCTAGCAACATGCTAGGTGCTTTTCAGACAGCTAGGATGCCAAAGACATTATTCTGAAGAGCATTCAGTCCAAATAAACGTATAAATGCATTCTGAGATGTACAAATAAAGATTTGTTCCTCCATTTTATGATTTCCAATAGAGAAAAGGGGGGTCAAATTTTACATCAGAATATAAGAATTATATTCCACCTCTCACTCAGCTGGAAGATGTCATTAACATTCTCATAAGCAAAGAGGATGGATTTATGTTGCCATAAACAACAACAAAAATACTGCAGATTTTATGAGAACAATTTGTACAAATTAGCAAAAGTCCGTGCTAGACATCCAACTTTGTTGTCCTTAAATCTTCTGTCTTTCATTTAAATTAAGTGTTATGTGATCTGTCTTAATACTCTCCAAATATATGAGCTAATCTTTCCATTTTCCTGTGAAAAATTAAGGGTGTTTTTACAATTTCAACATAATGTTATCCATGTTTTTGCAAGGAATTAAATATTTACCCTCCTAGAGTAGCAAAAGAATTTGGAAGTCGTGATACAAAATACTGTACTTATATGTTTTTAAACCACTCCAAAACTTCCATTGTATTTTTAATGACCCAAACCTATAGACTTGCTCATAGAGTTATGCAGGAATACATTTTAAATTCTCTAATCAGATTGGATACATATCAGACATCGGATGCTGAATATATATATATCCATATATATGTATATACACCCATATATACATAGGCCAGGGTGTCTTCTCGTCAGATAGAGAATTTAACTTGGTTTAACTGATTAACTAAGGGTTCAGATAAGCAGTTGTAGAGCTATCCATTGGTCCTTTCGTGCAGGGATACAGGAATGTGCTAAAGACTAGAAATCTCTAGCAGAGTATCTCTTGATACATTAAGAAAAAGTCTGTATGATCTAGAAAACCTCCTATTATCACAAAAAGCTCAGACTAAAAAATCTCGGTATTCCAAATGTTTATCAATGTTATTTTTACATGACAATATTCTTTTTAGCTGCCTCAAGCCCATTTTTTCTTTACTTCCATTTTTTGGTTAGATGTAATTTATTTTATTGAGTGAGGTACTGTTTTATATGAACCTCTCTTTTTTTCCCAGTTGTTCTACAGATCCAGCATCCCTTACTCTAAGCACTTATTTCAAGGCTTCTCACCCAACTTCTGTTTTTAGAGCATGGAAATGGAAGGAACAACGGCCATGCAGAGAGTTCTCATTCAGCTGACTTGTATTCATATAAATATAGATGTGAGTTGGCTGGTAGATTGCCAAAAGTTATTATGTTAATCTTGACTGAAAATGGTCTTGAGGTTCAAATACTGTATTTGGGCAGGAGGAGAGAGATTTATAGTCCAACCACAAAAAAAGTAGCATCTATTTTGTGAAAGCAGGAAAAGAAAAGTGTCTAAATTTGGCTCAGATCCACATGTTTTATAAAATCATCATTTGTATCTGCTCAGCTGAAAAAATGGATTACATTTCATCAGGTAACTTTCTAGCGAGTGTACCTATCCTTCTCCATGGCAGAATGTGTCAACCAGTAATTTTTGTTATTACTGGCTGTTACAGTCTCCTGTGGTGCTAGGCACAAAAGCTATGGCTAGGCAGAGTTTCTCTTATGATTTTTCTTGTACAAGAAAAATGTGGATCTGTAGCTTGAGAAGAGGAAAAGCCCAGAGAGCCCAGAGAAAGATAGAAGAAAAGGAGAAGATAGAGGCTTGGAAGCAGAACCACTTATAACTGACTGAACAGGGCATTCAAACTGTGAGAGTTGTGGAAGTTAACAGATACATAAAGATAGTAAGGATTTATGGAGTCAAGCACTAAGAACTGCTAAATGCCAGATTCCAGACTGCATGTGAAATATAATTCCCTCTACACATGCATTATGTTCAAAGCAAAGCTCACATTAAAATTAGTTGCAGCTTTTGTTATTAAACTTTTTGGTAAACTCCAAAATGTCAATATATTAAAGTCCAGGATATCTATCTGGTTACCAAAAAGAAGAAAGGCATAGTTACTGACCGTCTGAAAATCTTTAATTGAAATGAAATCTCTAGAAATTCATTTGATTCTTGCCTTGTAGCATCCCTTCTCTTCCTCCAGTTTCCTGCATCATTCTTTATGCTTTTTATATATGTTCTGTACACAATACATGCAACAAATAAATCAGAGGAATTTACAGACAACAAATTTCTTCTAAAGCCTTGGTTCATTCTAGAGAAAGTAAATCCACTGAGTAAACCAGCCTTAAGGTTCTATTTAGATATTTTTTGTGTGCAATACACACAATTCATTTTAATTTTTGAGACATGACAGTGACAATATATTTTTCTATTAAAAAAGTGTAAGGATTTGTAGGCACTTTTCATAAAATCGTAGAATCACAGAATGGCTTGGGTTGGAGGGGATCTTAAAGATCATCTGACTCCAACCCCCCTGCCATGGGCAGGGATGCCACCCACTAGATCCGGTTGCCCAAAGCCCCACCCAGCCTGGCCTTGAACACCTCCAGGGATGGAGCATCCACAACCTCTCTGTGCAACCTGTTCCAAGACAAAAATGCTCCATGTTTATGAAGCTGTCCTTATTCCTAGGCAAACTCTGCCTTTTTTTTAAACAAACAAACAAACCCATAGACATATTAGCAGTAGTGTTTGTAACTATGAATTCATAGGCCAGATTCTCTTCTGATTTATGTCTCATAAAACTTTTGGTTGCAGAGGAATTATTCCAGATTTATATAAGCATATATGAGAAGCAAAAATCTGCCCATCCGTTTTAGTTTGGATTGATTTGCTAAAAGATTAACTGGACAAATCGTCCTGATAAAATACTTAAACAACATTAGGTTCAAAGTCTGCTGGTCTGACCTTCATTACAACAGATTTCAGAGAATACCACCACCCATGCCAAGTGTACCAAACAATTCCATTGTCCGTCTTTGCAGTATAGGGGCCTTTATAGTACAAACCATTCAGGTTGGCTGAGTGACACCTGGTGGAAAAGTAAAGGAAAACATAAGTAAGTCCTCTTGTCCAAAAGTGGAGAGCATCTGTAATTTCTCTGCAAATCAAAAAGTCACTATGTTGTCAACAGCCCTGTCTGACAGCTGCAAAAATTTACATTTATGGACTTCAGTTCCTCTAAACATGAACAGTTTAATTAGGGGACAATTGCAAGTGCTTATAGCATCTTTGAAACAAAAGTTATTTCTATGCTTTCTACAAGCTTTCTGACATCAGTAGGTCTCTGAGTTTTGCCTGCTAATCTGTTTCAGTGGAGAGTGATTTCAGAGTCCTTCAGGTCATGTGTAGCAGCAAAGCATACAACAAGCAAAAATCTAAGAAAGAAATAAAGTGATGCTTTTTATTGTTAATAATTAATAACAATAATATTACTAAAGCTAATTAAACATATATGTACCACTTCACTGGATCATCAGAGCTGGCATTTTATTTGACTGTACAAACTACGTTCTTTTTGGCTGGTAAACACACTGAAATAGAAATGTTGTTACAGTTGTTAAACATGCTGCTAAAAGCTATCAAAACCCAAAAGGCTTGACCACCACAAACTTGATACTCATTTGGCATTTCTATGAGAAAGGAGGAAATATAGATCCTTGTGTGACTATATAGAGAGCAAAATGATTGTTCTTCTGCAGCACACTTTAATAAATCTGCTTTGCTTATCTGCCAATTCAGTATTTTGTTATTAGCCTTGTTAATATCTAACTGTCCCACACCACAACGGATTTCAAAAGCTGACTTCAGAAAATATTAAAACAGAAAACAGTCCAAACGAACCTTATGGATATTATTACTGGCAAATCCTAGTCCCTTTGGCTTTGCTTACACTTTATTAACAACAGGTTTTGAGAACTGAAATAGAAACAGCGATAAAAGTCTCATAGGAAAATTCTCTTACATATATGCTTATTTACTGCTTATAAGTTTTAACCTGGATTTTGGTAATAAGCTGGTTGAGAATAAACTGAAGGTATCAGAAGTGACTTTGTTTTTGATAAGGACAAACTTGTATTAGAGCTGACACAGCCTTTCTAGCCATACAAATCCTGCACTGAGCAGGCACTTTGTTTACTTTGAATCAAAACAGATTTTGTTAGAAGAATCATAATTGATAAGAGGTATTTAGATCAACTGAATCCTTTCTTCTACTTCTTTTATTGGAAAGAGTCAAAAGTTGATTTTATCACCAGTAATATGAGCCAATACCAACTCGTTATTAGTGCTGGGAGGCATTAAGCCCAAGAATATACAGTATTCTGTAACAGACTAGATACAGGCTGAAGTAACTGGACATACTAAAGAAATAATTGACATGCGATATGATATGAAGCAACATTCATTACTCACAAGTCAATAATCACCTTAAAGTTAGCCTATGTTCCTCCCTTCTTTCTGATAGGCTATTTTTTAAAGCAAAAAACTGCACAGCAATAGTTTCAGAAGCACAGTCAACTCTCAATTATCCACGGACATTTTATCTGAGTTATATACTAACTGTATGACAGATGCAGAGAGACGGAGTTGCTTCTCTGGGAGAACTGGGAGTGCTGGGGGAGACAACATGCTCATGTCCAAACAGACTCGTTAGCTCTTATTTTACCATTTTGAACCTACTGATCTGTGCAGCATCTTGGATGAAGGAAGCCCTATGAACTGGGTGTAGTACCAGCGAGAAGGTAGCTCTGTGGACTTGCATCCAGGCTGCAAATCTCTGCTTACAAAGTCATGCAGAGAGACCGTTCTGCAGAAGTCCAAGTTAACAAGTGCAGAGCTGGAGCAAGACCAGTGGGTTTAAATGAGATCTGAGCTATTTCCTGTGCCTCACTTGTATCACATCCCTTGGTATTCATATTATCTGGGCATTTCTATATTTCATTAGTCCAGATAGCATAGAGCTGGCTACAGAAAATTCCTGCATAGCTGGGAGCTCCTATACAAACCAGCCAAGAACACTAATTCCTTCTATGTTTGCTAATCTGTGCATGACATATTTGTGTTCTGGGTGCTTTCCTTTCTCTGAGCCGGCCAGTGCTGTTCTTTTGGGTGGGATTTCAGAATAGCAAAAATCTCTAGTATTTTGCAGGATTCAGTTTTCTATTAGGCTTAACATTAAAAAGCCAGTAGCAAGACAGTGGAATAACGCTACTCGTCACTCACTTTCATTATCCAGACAGACTGTCCCTTTAACAGTGTCAGACACACAGCCATAATAGGAACTAGCCTGGTAGGAGTCAGCTATCTTTAGTAGTTATGTAGCACCAACTACAAGGTATTCATAACTGTCAAGTTATGCCTTACAGTTACTATTGCAAAGGGATCACTTTTCTGTCCGGACCAATCTGATATTAAAAAAAAATAAATAAAATTTAAAAAGGAAAGAAAAAAAAGTTTTTAAAAGACAAAAAAGTTTATGTAGTTGACTATAAGTGATTGATGATTCACTGTTAATAAACTCCATGTCATGGTATCACAGTTCTGTGCTATTTGAAGTCTAGACATTCCTCTAAATCCACAAAAGTTCCGATTTCATTGGAAAAGTATCTCCAGCACGATTGCTTTTCTCTTTTATGTCTTATCTTTTATGAAAACTGCAAAAAAAAAAATTGTCTACATGTGTTTTTATTCTATATTTCTCAAACAATCTACCAACCTACCATCCCTGAAATATATTTAAATAATTAATTAATTGTGAAACACTGAGCTAATAGCTACCTCATTATCAGCTAAGCTGGTCACAGCTGGAGACTACTTATTGAAACAGAATTTGGAAAATGAGGAGTTAAAAAACAGAAACAAAGGATGACACAACAGAGAGAAACAATGGAGTTGATCCAGCCTGGCAGTTCTTGCCAAGTGAACTGAGATCACAGTGAGAGAGTAGTATGCTACCCTGAGCTGTATTTTAAAGCTATCTATTACGCAGATATATTACATCGTTTCTCTCTATGGCTATATTTATCTATCTAATTATGTGAAACAACATAGTTGCCTATACAGACAGTGCTAAGGTTTATCCTTTCTTTTGAATTGCTATTTTGTGTTTAGGGATTGTCTTAAAATTCTTTTACTGAACCCTATTTATTTATTTTTTTCCTCTTAGCCCAGTCACGTGCACTGAGAGAAACTGAGTGGATGCAGTCCTATCTTGATATAGAAAGGATAACAAGAATGAAATGCTGTGAACTGAGGTGAAAAAACTATGGTTTATTAACCCAGCACTAGCTTAACTCATCAGACATTCGTCAGTACTGCTGCATCTGGTCTAGTGAAATAAAGGAGAAATGCAGGAATAAAGTACAGCAGGGATACATCGGCAAACTCTACGCGACCTCCTTGTGTAAACACTAGTTACCTTAGAGGGACAAAATTGTCTCCTCCTTACTGTCTGATAACAAAGATGGCCAAAGCCCATGGCAAATAGGCCATGAAATGCAAACGAAATGGCAAATTTCACAGACACCTTGAGCTGTTCAGATGTATTGGCACTTCTAAGGTGGGTCTTGGTCTTATCAGCACTGAGATCTCTGGTAGGGGTCAAGGACGGACTGCATTTACAATAAACAATGCATATCCTATCTTTGACTCATATCCTATCTTTGACTATGTGTTATTATTGTATGAATATATACATAGTAGAATAGTTGATAATACAGGTATGAAATTAAAATACCTGTTAAACCACCAACCAGCCTTTTCCTCTTCAGCACAGTTGCCTTCATAGTTGTCATTGTCCCTGTCTCGAGTACTGAATTTCATTCCTCGATGATCAGCCCACCATTTTACTTCAGGATGAAACCCTCCTGTCAGGGAATCACCAGCTGTGCCAGAATATTCACCACAGCTCATCTCATAAGAATGCTAATGAAAAACGTGAAAGAAAAAAAAAAAAGTAATCCAATATGTCTTTTAGCTTTTAGCATATCAAAGAGTGAAACCACACAGAAGAAACTAACCTGTTCCGTTGTTACATTCGCTACTATTGATATGCCCAGAATTTTCATGGCACTTAAGCACTGCATACTAGCTAATGAGGGACTGTACAGATGCTTACCAGGGGTAAAATTTGTCAATAAATTTGTGCATAAGCGGCATAAAAACATTAGAGTTAGTCTTCAGTACATATTAACAAATCAGAACATTGTGTACAGTTATTGTTAGAAATATAAATGAAAATGGAAAAAATGCTTTTATCCATGACTTCTAGAACAAAAAATTCATCCAACTTACGGAAAGAATCAAATCAGTATATCCATATAAATGACTATTATTACATATTTGAAAATTTCAAGCATTTGTAAGAAAGAATACAAGTTAATAAGGTTTTACATAAATCTTTATGAAAATAAAGGAACATATATGTTTACTGTCTCTGTCTATAGAATCTACATTTTCATTAACCCTCCCAGTCATTATTTAATATTTAATTACCTCTTCACCTGCAACTCCAAATCTTGTATATTGTGCAAAACGCCGTTCTCCTTCAAAATCAGTTAGAACAATTCTTAAAGTATAGTTCCCTAAAGAAAAGACAATAACAATTATTTTTGTTAAACTAGCCTATCTCACTACTTCTCAGAGCAGAGCATTATAGTAGAATATTAAAACACTCATTATGTTTTTATCATGAATCTTATCTGTATCATCACAGCATATTGTGTTGATTTTATTTTATTTTATTTTATTTTATTTTATTTTATTTTATTTTATTTTATTTTATTTTATTTTATTTCTTTATGCTCATTAAAGCATATCTTGCTATGTTTGTCTTTATTCACATGCTTCATCTTCAAAAAATTTAGAATTATTCCAATATAGATTTATATACATATTCAATACATATTCAAATGTATTTTGTTCTGAAACTTTGGAGAGGTCCATGCAGACAAACAACACAACTCAAGATTTGTGCTAACAAAAAATGGACTGGAAAGAACAAAGAAACAGAAACAATAGAAGATTATTGTCACAATACAAATCTTACCTTGACTGGTCAAGTAATGAAGATTTTTATTTCCAAGCCAATATTCACCATTTGTCAAAACAAAATTTCCAAAGCCTTCTTCATAGTCAGTCCAGCCTCTGAAAAGGAGCATAAATTACTAATTTGAGTAACCAAAGAAGTATGTTTGAATATTTATTTTATCATACAATCATAGATCACTGAATATTTCAAGCTGAAAGAAAACCTCAGGAGGTCATCTAGTCCAATGCCCTGCTTAAGGCAGGGTCAGCCATGAGATCAGACCAGGTAGCTCAGGGCTTTGTCCAGTCAGGTCTTGAAGAGACCTCACATCCCCTTTGGGCAACCTGCTTGACCGTTCCCACAGTGAAAAATATTTTCCTTATATCCGGCCTGAACGCTTTCTTTCAATTTATGTGTATTGTCTCACATACATCCTATTTTCTCAACGATTTCTCAAACAGCTCAGTTTTCTTAGTGATCTCCTTGTAGGTTGACAGGTTGCTATTAGGTCCTACTGAATCCCTCTCTTCTCCAGGCTGAACAAGTCTTAGATCCACAGAAGGATGCAGATATCTGAAATGCAAATTGGACAAAACAGATGTCCTACAAACCTTCCTGTTGCATCTAATATTTGCATATATATATATATATATAATATATAAAAATTTCACCAAAAATTTCACTTCTGGGCATTCCCTCTAAACGCTTGAGTCTTGGCAAAGGTAAGGAGCTTAGGTGTCCACATATCAAGTGCTCACACATTTTATCTTCCCTGGAGGCATTTTACTATGAAACACAAATTACTCTGTGATGGGTTTCTCTCATACTTGTGTGCCAATGGTAGTTTATTTCCAGTATATTGCTGGCATACTTTTTACATTTTTACTATTTGCAAAACACAATGTAGTCCTTTGCTTGGCATTAAGAGTCCTTGCTCCAAAAATAGTTAATGCATTTGACATTGAAATGTCCTTATGTAAAATGCACTACTTGTCAGAAAAAGACTAGAAGAGATGTCTTACTATTTCAAGGACATTGTACTGACTTATCTTTCTGTCTAACATTGTGCACGCTGCACCGAGTCCAACAAGATGGATGCTATGAAAGGTATGAAATTAGATCTTACTTAAATACTTTATTAACTTGACCTAGGAGAGTTGATTTGGATCATACAGAGAGTTTGTGACAGAGCCAGAAGTGATACCTCATCTGGAGGCTGTCCCACAGAATAACTATTCCTACTTTTTATCTGACATAATAACTTTATATAATTCTAAAGTTAATGTTTAACTTAGTTCCATCTGGTTTTATGTTTCTCCACTTTGTTTCCAGTTTTAATGACCAAGTCTAATACCTACCTATCAAAATTCTGGCTGCCATCAGAACGTCTCTGAAAAACAGTCCAACCACCCCCTTCAGACATGTCACAGAAGGCCAGGAATTCATTAGGACTCTGGATAGGTTTCATCTTATAAAATCCACTTTGCTTGTGGCCATCGTTGTAGATTTCAGCACAATCTGTTCATAAAATATCCATTGGACACAGTTCTTTTAATCCTATACTTACTAGCAAAACCAGAAAACAAGTCAATGAAAGAAATCAAGCCATGTCAGGTAAAAGTCACATATGAACCTGGATAATAGAAAGCAAATACCTCTGCAAATACATTTTTTATGACTTTTTGGCATTTTCTTGTATTTATGTTGCTTTAAAACTTTATTGAGCTATAATTATTTTGACATTTCTATGAAAGAATCTTTTTTCCACCATAAAACACTATTATTTCTGTCTTCACTTGAGTAGCAAAATAATTTCTCTGGTTTAGGTGGCACCACTTCCAATTTACAATGGTATAATCCACATTAGAATCCTGTTACAATCACATAATTTCTCTACATATAAACCACTTGGTAATCTTCAAAAACAAAGATGTGCTTCTGTGTCAAAGCCCACAGGAGAAAACTGCCAAAGAGGAGAGTATGGAATCACCAGTGTTAGAAAGAGGAAACAATTGCTGGACCTGATACTGTTGTCCCTTGTACCAAACAGGTGCAAATATATACAGAAGACAATCCCCCTAAAAGCGCAATGTACGTCTAAAATCATACCACTTCGACTTGATACTAATTTTTAAGTCTGGTTTGGGTTGGTTTTAATGAAAGCAATAACAGAATTCAGAGCTCATGAAAATGTAACAGCAATGTAATTGCATAATCTTTTTTCCTCTAGGAGTTAAGAAATGAAAGGAATTCTTTGTTTATATGTGATCAGTATGTACCATCTAGCAGTCATACAGAAAAGATGTATAATTTTCAACATTTCTGTTTTTCCTGGCAAAAGTAGAGCTTATTAACTGCAAGATTTTCTCTGAATCCTTTATGAACATGTTGGCTGAACTTCCAGGCCATATTGGAACTTTGTGAACTATTATATTTCTTAGTGAAAACATCAGTGAAGATTAGACATAGAAAAAAATAAACAGTTTATAATGAAAACAAATAGCTATGCCAGGATTTGAACAAACTATAAGAGGAAAAAAAAGAAAAAGAAAAAAAAACTTTAAATAACAACCAAGATGTCTTTGCAGAGAATGTTTGACTGGCTTGCAGAAATACTTTTTTTTTTTGTGTGTGTCCATTATTTTCTCAGTAGGTTAGCAAAATACCTAAGTGCATTTTAATCTTAAGCAGGTATATATACTATGGAATTCCTTCCTCACTGTCTAACTCCAAATTATCCAGCTCTGTTGACATTAAAATGCTACAGCAGCTTGAATGAAATAATGCAATATCAACAGGGAAAAACATTTACCAATCTATAAGGAAAGTAAAAAAAAAAAAGGGGGGGGGTGACGGGGGGAGGAGGAGGAATCGGCAGAAACTGAAAACAAGAACATAGATTTGTTATCCAGAATCACATTTTAGGAAAATAAACAATAAACTGAGGCATACACTAAGAAAGGACAAAGACTTTTCATCTGAATGTGGTTTTAATAATTTTTTCCAGTAAAAAAATAAGTCAACCATAATAATAAAAAGTCTTCTAGGATGCTGAATATGTAAATAAATAATATAAATAAAATTTAAAGTCAAACTTATAACTGCTTTCAATTTTATTTTAGTGGTATTTTATTATATGTGATGCCTTGGTTTATGTTGTGATTTCTTCCAGAAGCATAAATACTACAAGTATATTCAAGCAAGGCTATTAAAAATTATAGGAGTTAAGACTCTCCAGTGCTGGACAACTAGAAAGCAACGCCATCCAAGAATCAGACGCCTAAATTGTATTTTCAATCCAACTATTGTTTGGGATTTTTTTTTTATTTGAGATGAGTTTGGACCTTACTCCAGCAATGACGTGTTAACACACTGCCTTCTTCCACTGCAGAGAGACTAGATCACCACCAGAATAAAACCAACTTAAAACCAGTATTTTAGAAACTGTGAAGTCTGGAGCTGAACCTAACTCAGTCACAGTTTTGCAACACAAAGAATATAAGAGATCCAGATATCACAATTGCAGGCTTATTTGTGTAAACATGGATGCTTCAGGGACTTTACAGATCGGAACTCGCACACTTATTGTATTAAAAAAGAGGACTGTGCATGGCAGGTGGTTTTTTTTGAGTGTCTTTATCAGTTTGGGGTTTGGACTTGGATGTTGAGCATCTTAACTTCCAGTTAAGTAAGGTCATTAAATTGCTAGCCATGTGTCCATCCATTTCATGATTTTTCCTATTTTGCAGACACATCCTATTTTCAAATGAGTTACTTAATTAGCAGAGTATGGAGAACTTAATATATGTTGGGATATTGCTGACTCTTGTACAACAAAACTCTCTAACATATTACTTCTTTAATCCCATTGCCTTTCAAATAATTTCTAAAACTCCTTCTTTAAGCTATTCTGCAAGTGGAATCAAGCTCTCAGCTTTAAAGCTAGATTCAAACATTGATTTTGGGTTAGCAATTATAAAACACTATACCCCAATATTAAAGGAATAAAAGTACTATTGTGATGGAGAACATCTTTACTGGTGATAACACAGAACACCAAAGACATTTTAATATTCCTTGGACTGCTAGCAATTCCACCTAAGACTGTAATATGCTGCCAATTTTTGGCAGTTAAGCATCTTAAAATGGGAAAAATTAGTAATTGTGTACTGAACAGCTTCTACTTCTACATGTCAGTTTTCAAAATGTTCTGTTGGAAGAACACTGTAGATTTTAGGTAGTTGCATTTAGTAATCTCTCCGTCCTCTGAGGCCTTCCTGGTCATTTTGTTCATCTGCCTTAGCTGTATTAAGCTAAATCATTCGGGATGTAACTCTAAGAGTTATTAGGACAAGTATGTTCTACAGCGCAACAAGAGTTTTACCGCATTTAGTAGATAATTAAGAATTCATTAGGAATTTCTTAGATGGGAATGCTCAAAAGCTTCAGGATTGCAGAGGTGCTGTACTTGCAATTCTTTAGCATGATTTGCCTTTTTGTAACAGAAACCAGTTCTTTTCAACGTGCAAAACCACAAAAGCCATATTTTCCCCATAACCAGCATAGTCTGGAAATGGTTTCATCTTATAAGGAACAGGCCACTAGAATTATCTATTGCAATTATTATTATTATTATTATTTGGTATTGTTACCTATACTAGCATCTTACGGTTAGGTATTGCTTTTTATTTATAGTATTCCTTTAAACAGTTCTCTTTTATACTGAGAGAAACATCAGTTGGAACCTTACTACTGTTCGCAGCTGAGAAAGAAAAGACTGTTTTTGACAGTTAAGCCCCTAAAATCCTTTTGGGCTTTGTCTGTCAAAAATGCCATCTTAAAATCTATTAAGAAACCAACAAAGTAGATCATACAGCTCCTGTGTAATATATTTCTATCATGATATCTCACTTAAAATAAACAAAAAGTAAAAGCAAACCATTTTACCACATTCTACTCCCGACCACTTGAAAGGTATAGCTCTTTGTAGCAAGCATGGCTTTCTTCTGAGTTATCATAGATGTCAGGGTGTCTGTACAACCCCCTGGTGGTAACATGACCAAGATAACCACTGACATTATAGGAATGTGAGTATACAAACTCTGTGTGTGAGTACAATATCTGAAACTATCTTTTCTGAGATGATAGTTGCCTCTAAAATGATAATGATAAACAGTGAATTATCAGTAATGAAATTTACTGAAGATGATCACCAACCAGATCAAAAAACAGCCAGGATATCACCAAACTATTATCAGTTGCATTGCTGATACTGATTCTAAATGTATTGTTCACTGATTGCTTTTCAATTACGTGCTATTAATAAATAAATAAACCTCTTCAATCTGGATTTGATTTATACTATGTGAGATGAACACACGCCTAGGTAGCAGCTGAATACTGTGCTTTAAACAAACAATTTTCTGTGAGCTACAAAACAATATGTCAATGGGCTTCATTGTGCTAAAGCTTCTGGGTATCACTACAATGAACGGAAATGAAAAGAATAGCTTCATTTCTAACCTGAATACTGTCTTTTTCCTCCCAAGTCAATGGCACTGTTTTCATCTCCTCTGTCACTGTACTGTATCTCTTTCTTCTCTAAGAGCTGTATAATTTTTAACTGCTGCTGTTTCACACGATGTTCCAGAAGTCTCACCTGGGCCTGAAGTCGTATCTGCTCTCGAAAACAGTTCTGTAGATCCTAAAACGGAAAATGCATCCTATTGTAAAATCAATATTTTTTGTCAAGTTTAACATGTAAAGAAAAAAAAAAAACAAATAAAACATTTTTGACTCAATTCCCTACAGACACTATTTTGACTCCCACCTTAGTTGTTACCTCTACCTTAACTGATTTAGTATACTATAGAGTATCCATCCATACCGGCTTTGCAAAGACACCCTCTCTTTATTGGCTAAGCTACCAGCTCTCACTGGAAACACACAGAGGAGACGCCGTAAAAATGCTATCATACAGATTGTTTATTCTCTATCACCTCATCATGCACAGAGATTTACTTCCCAGTGAGGCCTCCTACCAACATGGTGCAGGTTCCAAAATTTCCAGAGTTTTAAGGAAATACAGTCCGTGCTGATACTTTTTCAATTTCATTGTTTATTTTCAAGTTCTTTTTGATTACACACTTCTTACGATAAGAATCTTAACATTGCCAACATAAATATTGTAAAGTTTCAAGCTCTTTTTGGCACACTAAATTAAATAGCCCCTAAGAAACTGCAAATATGCATGAAAAATAAGAGTTTAAAACTTTAAGTCGGTATTGTGCTATGACTCATACTCCTAGCTTACCGTGCAGAGTAAGGGAGATGTGGTGATTGCAATACAGTGATACCTTCCACTCACTGCACATACTGATATATGACACAGGAGAGCTGGAATAACTGTTCCAGATTCTGACATGCTCAATGTACACAGAGCAATAATTTTTTTTTTTTTTTAGATTAATGGCTCTGGTAAGGCTATGGCCTGAGCTAGGGAGCTTAAATTACAACAGCTTGTACAGTTTCAAATACATAATAAACAAATTTGATTTCAAAAGGGAGGGGAAAGCCTCTGGGATTTTATGATACATTTTACAAACGTGACGTGAGGTTTTGTATCAGTAACATTGTGTCTGCAATTTTATATGAGCAAATAGTTTAGTAGCTACGGTGTTTGCATGAGCACAGCCAGCACTGCAAAAGTAAAATCAGAGGGCAACCTTTTGGAAATCTGATAGGCAAGATCAAATATACAGCAGTTCTAAATTGGTACAACCTTATTCATAGGGCAACATTATTTGAATGTAGACCTGTAACACTTGCCATCCATATGGAAGAGCTGATATCTTAGAACATTGCCCTATCACGCTGAATGAGGTATAGAGAGATCTGAAGCAGCATACTGATGTGAAGCTCCACTGGCATCAGCATACTTTTGTACCAGGCTCAGGCCTCATGTATTTTCCATGAAAACTACCATCAGTATGTTTCTTGTCACTTTCTTGCTGCAGTGATGTGTTTTTTTTTTTTCTTCTGTGTGAAAAGCTGGTACCATTCTGTACATTTCTATGCAGCACAGGCATGGCTCTGGTTGGACTGACTTCCTTGCAGTACCATTAGTACCTCACCACAACTCTAAGAATAAACTCAAATTAACAGAAATAAGAAACTGCATTTTATGATTAACACATATGGACTTTTTTCATAAGTAATTTCTGTTACTAGTTAAAAAGCAGAGCTTCTGCTACTGTTGAGAAACATCCATATCCTGTGTCATCCATCCTGTGTCATGACTATGGTGTTGTTTCTGATAGAAATGTGTTGCTAATGTCCAAGCCCCTGTGCTTTTTGAACACAGAGAATAGAATTCACTTTCAACATAGACAAATGAACTCAACAAATTTCAAGAGAATACTGTATGTCTGTGAGCTCATTAAAATGGTTCCTAGCCATCATGTCCCATTTGACTGTAATATTCAGTCCTATTGAAAAATGTGTTGATCATGCTTGCTGTCTTTGCAAACAATCCTGATTAGAGGCCTCTGCTCCAAGTATTGCAGTGTATCAGATGGCTCTTTAAGTGCAATCTAATATATACAGTGGAATAAAAGAATGGGGAGTATACATGCGGCAGGACTAGGCAGTTTGTCAGTGACCTGTCTGAGAGGAAAAGGTTTGGCTGCCTCTGTGGGGCTGGGCTGCCCATGTCAGCCAGCTGTGTCAGCAGGTTTGCAGGCTCCAACTGTCTGCTTGCTACTAGGTCCTGAGAAACCTTGAAGGTGCTTGACCACAAGGAGGAGCTGTAAGTGAGAGGCACAATTTACCAAACACTAAAATTTTGGGAAGGAGTTAAAAAAAAAGCAGCCAGTGACCTAATATCCCTAAAGTCCTATGTTATTTAAGAGTACTCCCTTGAAAATCTGTTTTATTTGTTGATAGCTATACAAGATCCCTAACATGCCCTCTTTTTTTTTTTTTTTTTTTTTTCTCTAACAGGGAACTTAAGAAGAAAAATGAATACATGCATGTACACAATTTCTACAGAGGCTTATAGGTTATTTGACCATAAGTAATGACTACTGTGCTACATGCTGCATATTACAAAGAAAGTCTTTCCAGGATGATTATTTTAACTTGTATCTGCAGCTTCGTATAAATCCTTCACAAAAAAAAAAAATAATGAGTAGAGCCCTTCTGAGCCATTCAGAAAAGAAAGTTCTCTGCAAATTCTCAGCCTGCTCCTGAGTGCACACAGAAAATGAATGAGAACTGGAGAGATATATAGGTGGGTTGAGAAAGAGTGAGTTAAAAAAAAAAAAGTTCTCAGAAGAAAAATTAATCTTAATCATAGTAAGTTAAGAGTCATAAAGGAGGTCCCATGCTTTTGTTTACTGAGGAGGCTGGCCTTTATCAGTCTTACCTCAGTACGCACAACTTTGGAGAACATGGTAATAAAAAACAGGAAAGACTTCAGTTATCCTGGAAATGCTGGCCCCTGCAACCAGGCCTCTGCAATGTCATAAGCAAGACTTCAGGTAGGTAGGCTTTTTCCCATGTGGCAGGGTCTGAGCTATGAAGAGCTATTTTCACTTCTGGTTAAAGTAAGAGTCTGTGCATTTGAGGAAGGGGACCTACAGGCAGCTAAGTGCATTTTTTTTCAGGTCTAGTGAAAATGCATCTATAATTCTGCCTACTTGTACTGCCGACAGCCATTCTCCTACTGTGATTAAATTATATAGTAAAAGCACAGAAATTCTCCAAAAAGTCTTATTGTACCTTAGAAAAACTTGGCATCTATCTTCAGTGTGATGCTAATTTATATACTGACATAAAACGTCTGTTCCTTTTAATCAATTTAAAACCAACCAGTCTGAAATAGGCTGTATCTCTAAATACTATTCTTAACTTTGTATTTTAAAGTTACCTTTTCATTTTGCTTACTTAAAAATTGTGAATTATTTCATGAAAATGGAAAAGTAACATCGAACTGATTCTCATCCTCTTTACAGACTGCACACTTGTTATAGGGTAAGAAATAACATATTTGCATTATACATCACAATTTCCTGTTGCAAAAGATTTAAGCTCATGACGCTGACTAGGTGACTAAATACTAGGTGACAATAAAGAAATCATGAACAGTACTGAATAAGTGCACCATAAGAAACAAATGATTTAACAGAATTAGCCTTGAAAGTAACCTTGAACAGTACTTTTATCTGATATTTTGCTTTCTCTCCCTGACTCAGGTCTTCTCATTGCTATCTCCTGCTGTGAACTCCAGTTTCTGTTATGCTTTGCTGCTGAACAGCAACGCTGCAATTCTCGTATTTGGAATCCCAGACGTATTTTCCCCATGGGACAATCCCAAGTTAGCTGTCTAACTTTCAAGGTGGATTGATGTGGCTTTTAGATTTGCGAGTCACAACATTGCTCTTTGCATGTACTACTCAGCTTTGTCACAGGATAACTCTTAAAATCATTGAGGTCAAACCAGTGCACAGCTAGAGTAATACAGAAGCAAAAGGTACTCTAGGGTTACAGAGTAAGAGTTAGCAGGTATAACTTACTGCTATTCCTTTTGTTAGGTATGGATCAAAGTAGAACAGTTATAATAGTGAAATACTCTAAAAAATGTGAATTTGATCATGACTTTCTCCAGTGGACAGTAGTGCCCACTGAAACTAGACTGAACACGACCTGTTCTCTCTGTTTCAGTGAAGTAACTGTTTGTACTACATACTGAGAAGCAATTATCTAACTGTTACTGACAGCTCTGCTCTTGGACATATGGTTCCATATTTAAGCAGCTGCTGCAATTAGTATGTATTCACATTCTTTATTTTATTTCATTATTATGTGAGCTATTCAGCAGCCAGTGTCCTTTCATTAAAACTGATGCTACATATTATATTTAGAATAATTTATGAAAACTATAAAAATACAAACTCTTTACTTGAGGTGTTTTTTCCTGTATTTTTAGAATTTAAATGAGCTTAAAAAATGCCTCAAATGAGATTAGTATTTTAAAGAGATTAAATATGAAAACTTAGAGATGAATTTCAGAATGTTCCCGGTTCTCAGTCACAGTCAGCCACAGCCCATAATATTCCAACTAAAAAATTAAAAATCAAAATAAATCAAATGTATTTCATGGTATTGCCTTTTTCTCAGTAGGTTTCTATAAACATCAATTTATTTATTTATTTATTTATTTTCTCCAGTAAGCAAAGGTGATTACAGAGGCAGGTGCATCCTACCTATTTTGTCCCTGCAGAGCCACTTTTCTAAACAAAAGGCTTTCCTAAGATAGCCACAAACAGTTATGCTTACCTAGCTGTAAATTTGACAACCACTTCCACAGAGGCAGTTATGAATAAACAACTCAGTCTCCCAGGTCCCTGACAATTAGGACCTGAATATTAAACTAGAAAGGACAGCCAAGACAGACAGTACAGGACTGGTAAGGTTACGACTATTTTAAGTGGTGGAATAAATGTGTTTGTGTGTTTCTGTTGGAGACACAAAATAAGTAGTAGAAAGTCTGGGAAGCCAGAATCAAAGGAGCTGTGTTCATTGTTTCCCAATGTGAGCTACAACATAGTAACATAGCAACAAGTAAGAAAGTGAAGCTGTGGATCTTGTTTTGAGAGGAAGTCCTAAGGCCAGTGGACCAGGTAGAAAAGGATAGAAACATTCTTTGTGTCAGCATAGTACTGCTGCAGCCAGCAAGCTCGTGAGACACGAGCTGTGTTTTGCCTTTCTGTAGGTATGTTACTCAAAACTGAAGCTGTTATTCTGAGTTAGCATTACCACTGAATGGAAGCAAAAAGTGCCTTTTCTACAATGTCCGTGTTAATGCATCGTGATAACTTTTTAGTAAAGGTATTCTATTGCCTCCTTCTCCATGTTGGATCCAGTCACAAATGGACTGGATTACTTTCTCCAGTGCTATTGCTCAGTCATTGTACATTTATGCACCTGTTTTGTCGTTCCTTATCAGAAACTTGTCTCCACTGAACACTGTTAGAGGCTATTTCCCCAGTCTTCTGGATTTGTTTTGTATTCTAATCTTTCCCGTCAAAGCTTCTGCCATCAGATCTAGCTGAGATACACTGTAAGGACTGCAGAGGTTCTTCTTTATTTAAAAGAAACTCTAAACATAAACTTAAGGAGTAGAACTTACAGAGCTTGCAATAGTGTCCGTCAGGCTAGCTGCAAGGACAAAATCAATCACTATCAAAATCTTCATTCTCTGGAAGCTGTGAAGTAGAGGGACAAATGAAATAGTAGTTAACTTAAACATTAAAGCTAAATATTTACGCCTGACATCTTTAAATGTTATTGCAAATAATCAATTAACCTATAATTATTTCTCTATAATTCACAAATACAACATATATTTAGGCTTCATTACAATGTATAAAATAGTCTGATAAAATACACCTTCAAAAACCAGTAAAAACAATCCTATCATTTTAGGCCACTAAGGATCAGAGGTCTCCAAACATTTTAGGAGAATTAATCAAGGTTACAAAATGACATGACTTACTGTGGAATGAGAGAAAAGCAAAATAGCCCTTTAAAATGTTGAGAAAAGCAGAAGAATATTCCTTGGTCTCTGAAAGTTGGGAGAAAGGACTCCGTTACATTCAACTTAACTAAAATCTGTATTTGGTTAGCTGTCCTTGAAGTAAAGAAAATGTCTTGTGCAAGTCCTTTGTACCAGGAAAGTATGGAGGTAATAATTTTTCTGTCACAGAGTAATTTTGGAAAAAATGTGTAATAGTTATCAGCTTTTATTCTAGTGGTGACAAGGATGACATCTGTCAACTGATAGCTATGTATATTTTGTACTGTACAGCCCATAGCATTTTAAATCCCATTACTTCATAGGAAAATTATTTAATATGCCAAAAAATCACCATTGTTTCTGACTGCCTTGCAAATGTTAGCTAATATAACTTCAACATTTTCCAGAATGTAGACGTATGTTTTTCAGTTCACAGATGAGAAACCAACTTCTATAATCACTAAAATATTTACATAGATTACACATAAATCAATTTTAAATTTTAAATTAAACTGCTGCGATGGTCAACTGAGGGTTTTTTGTGTTTCTTTTTTTTTTTTTTCAAATTTACAATATTTTCATTTAAGATATGCTAATTCCATTTAAACCAAAATATGTGTCCACTCTGCTTTTTCTAGTTATTAAACTAAGTCAGTTAAATACATGTTAAAACATTTGTGGTTAGATAAAGCATAAGACACATAATAGAGATTAATGATTCAATTTCAACATGAGCTTATTGAATCAACTTTATGGAAATTTCCACTCATATTTCTACAGGAATTAAGATGAAATACCAGTGGAACTTTGGCAGACTGTGCTTTTTACTGTACAAAGAAAACCAGGGTGCTTATGTGAAGTACGTTTTTTAAGTTTTTATAAAATCTGACAAATTCAACTTCATTTTCACCAATCTCCAAAAGCTTCATGCAAGAGTACAAATTATAGTGCTGTCCAACTGCAGGCTTTAATCACCTATGAAATACTAAGGACATTAAATTATACTTATTTTATTTAAGAAAGCAATTTATTTTTAGTTTTATTTCTGAGTTTTGCTGGTTTGAAGGCATCAAACTTGTTGCAGAGTTCATGTTTCTGCATGAATCTAGTTACACAGCTTCTTGCACTAGACTGGATGAAGATGCAAGGTGTTGAGGGTTGCCCAGTGCCCCATGTTACAGCTCAGAAAGATTTTTTAAAAGAATTTTGGAAATACATAAGCAAAATCTACTATTCAGCTGCAAAGCACTATACTAAACTGATGTCTGTCTCTAAGGATTCCAAAGGGGTTCCTTCTACATTATTTATAAAATGTTTAATGAATAGAAAGCATGACCTGAAAATCTGTTATTTCTATGTCATACAATTTCTGAATTTTAATTTTAAGTTTTTCTTCGCGTTAACCAAATAAATGTTATATTATTTCAATTAGAAACTTTACTAAAATTCAGTACAACCAGTTCTGCTATTGTTTAAAGTGGTGAGTCCTATGAATTTAAAGCTTAAAAAGGGGGGGGGGCTGCATCTGCAAGAATTGTCTGGCATTGAATTTTGTTATTAATTTGGATTTCAGAGGTTTTTGCCATGATAAAACATGCATTTTCACCTAGAATAGTAGTAGTCATGGCTATTGCAGCTCTTGCCATCTATTGCAATGACATTGGCTGTTGTGGGAGAGGCATGACCAAAAAACATGTTAGCTGTCCGGGCAAGCTGCAAATGACCTATCTTCTATAATTTCAGTCCCTACTCCATGCACATCTTGAAAATGTTTTCTAGGAGAGAAGGGTCTATATTTTTTCACTGGGAGATTCTTTAACTGTTCTGCTTAATTCTGCTATTTTCATTATAAAAGCACACTGTTCTTCCTCCAATTAATCTTTATATTCAAGCTGTTATACCATGATTTCACTTAATGTGAAAGCTGCATTGGTCTTAAAAGGATTGCACATCTTTATAAATACAATATTCTTATTAAAAATAATAATCACACTATCAAGTATATCTTACATACTGTTTGGAACAATTTATGTTAGCAAAAAAACAGACCACTAATCACAATCAAGGCAGACCATTTCTCTTACAGTATGTGTGAGCTATTGCAAGTGTGCTGCACAAAAGGAACGAAGAGCTGAAGAGTTTGTGCAGTTGGTTTGGTTTGTCACCTTCAGGTGATGAAGTCACTTTTCTATTTAAAGTGTGCCTCTTTCTAAAGTATGTTCCTGTCATGGAAAACTTCATGAGGGCCGCACTTGGAAGACAATGCTGTCAGTATCACTTTCAGCACTCTCATAAATAAAATTATAAAGTGATGTTTTAAATATATTGCTCAAGATATCCTTATCCTGGTGTTTAATTTTTAAGAAAGGGAGTTAGACAGTAAAGCCAAGGTGCATTCTGGTGCATTATTAATCATGCGGTCAGTCAAGATAATTTTGAGTTCACTGTGATCATAAGAGAATTAAGGGGTATATAGAAAGGAAGCAACTGAGATCTCCATTTGGCAGAGCTGTCATCCAGTAACAGGGAATACATTGAAAAAGAGAGGACAGAGGAGAAAAAAGAAACAAAAGAAAAGTAAAAAAAAAGTGAGGTAGGCCTGAAATAGGAACAAGGGTTGAGTAAAGCAACATCTTTCTGCTGCTGTCATCAGGGGAAAAAAAAAAAAAAAAAAAAAAGAAAAAGAAAAACAGAGAGAGAGAAAGAGGGGGGGCGGGGGGGGGAGAGGTCAAGAAGCCTAGGAGGAGACAAGGTCTGAAAGTAAATGGTTTACCTAACGTTGTTCCTCTACTTCTGTAACTGCCCAGCAGGGAGACCCAGAAGGGGCAGAGGAGAGTGAGCAGAGCTGTTTCTGGAAGTAGAAATATTTGAGACAGTTTGTCAGTGGATATAATTTCATGTAGTTATCTGATTCTACAGTTGCAATCACAGGAGATTCACTGAGCGGTCAGAAAAGTGATTAGAAAAGCAGTAAAATATCACACAATAGGATCAGACCTCATACACGTTCAAAGTGTTTTGCACACAGACTGAATAAACAGCTTCAGTCTGGGAATTAATGTTGTTACCTGATTAGTTAGTTTTTTATTTTCTACACAAAGTTTCAGAATAGGTTGGTTCAGTGACAGTTCTCCGAAACTGTACATTTATCTTCTGGTGATATGTAAAGCTAAAGCTGTGTTTAAGGGAAGCTTAAAATCCCGCTCTAGGAAGACAGCTTTGAAAGTCAATTTCTCAAACTAATTTCTCCACCCACTGAAATATTTAGCCTGGTTGTTACACAGCTATTTAAAATGCCTTATCCAGAAATATGCCTGGAAGGTAAAATAATTAAAAATGTAGGGAGAGAATACAACTTTCACACATAATGCAGTAAAAAAAACATAGCAAAATACTGGGAAAAAAACTCACAACAAAACAAAAACAAAACCATCCAAGCCTTAATCTGTGTCACAGATGAAGACAATTGCATAAGTATTTTTGTATTGCTGATGCTAGTGAGTCCAAGGAGACAATATGTACTGAGAGACTTCCAAAGCTTTGGTTATAACACAGTTTTCCCATTTAAAAGCAAACAAACAACAAAAGCAACAACCAAACAAACTTGTGCAGGGGAGACCCCTTCCCAGGAAAGCTTTCATCTCGGACAGTAGACATGCAGATTGATGATCACACATCAAGACAGACTGAGAAAACCTCACCGTAACATTTTCGAGTTGAAAGCACAAGCCTTTAATAATTAGCTGCTTTATATTTTAGCAAAACTGAGGTTTAAGCGCAAATCTTGCAAAACTTTGAAATTTTATCCTTATGAGATTACTCAGATACCAGTCAAAGATCACACCTGGAATGTGCATTTGTATGACTGTATGGAAAGATTTCTCCTAGAGCTACACAATTAAAATTAAAGGAAAATACCTCTGAATATTTTTGCATTTCTGTACTTGGGATTTCTTTACTCAGACAGTAAATCGTATGGTCAAATTTCCACCAAATTTGATATTTTTCTGTGTCTTTCAGTAACAAGTTACTGACTAGACTTGATGATACGAGCAAAACTCTTGTGCTGTGAAAGTACTGAACTCTATTTCCTTGTTCTTGAATTCTGGAGACAGCAAGCTATATAAAATTCAGATGCCAATTTCTGTTTGCACAGTGCCAGTAAGAACTGCCATGTTAAAAAACACAATAATAATAAATGAGAATCTGTCTGCCAAAAGGACAGCTAATGACTTGGAAGCCAAACCTGTTTTAGTGATTAAACTCATGAACAAACTTTGCTTTGTTTTAATTAGGTAGTGCTATAAAAATTGAGCCAATTTCCTCATCTGAAAAATGGACAGTCATTCATGATCTGATCCAATTCTAGGCCTCAAAAGCAGCCCTATTCATCCAGCCATACATTATTAGACACTTAGAAAGTACAGTTTTGAATAGGAGGTTTATTATCAAACTAAGTATATATCATAGCAAAATAGCTAGATCCTACCGAAGCAACATTCCTACATCATTAGCAACATCGCACCAGTTATACGACCTTCAAAAACTACTTTTAATCCAGAAGTATAGAAATTACCCCAAATTCTTTCTTCTTCCCACACAGGTACCTAAAACGTTTACCTTTCCCCTCTGGACAGAACTCAAAGTTGTTAAATCTTCTTAAGCTGATGCAAGGAATTCCAGAGCCCTTCCCAGACTGCGATTGTTTTTGCTATTAAATTCTGTAGCGCTGCGGCTTACTTCTGCTATGAGTCAGTGGGCAGGAATGTTACTGAGGAGTTGCAGCTATCAACTCTGAATTGCAACATAAGAAGGAGAAGATGGTAATTTTGTGCCTAACACAGCACTTCTGAAATAAAAATAGACCAAAAAGAACAAAGAATCATCCACTTTCTTTCATTGCTGTGATCCAGGAAATTGGTCTCAGCATGACATTCAGCTTTCCTGAACCACAACCTAAATCTCTTAGGCTTCAGAGCTATAGGGAGCTTATCTGACCTGACTGATCTAGAAGGAAAACACTCTCAGACTATAGGTTACAGTTTACAGCTGATAAAATATAAAGAAATCTGCTTAAAACAAACAAACGAGGAAACAATACAGACAAAGCCAAAGGGAACAGGAAAAAAGGAAAAAGAATGCTATTTGATGTAGGTATTTTTTATCTCAATTGGAAGGCACCCAAAAACACAGTCTCAGTGACTTGGTTTGACAATATCACTTTCTATGGAAGCTTGTTAGAGCCAGATGAATACAACAAATATATTTTTCAAGATGTGATTTGTTTTGCATGTTTGCCTTCCTTCTGTTATGCTGGCTCTTTCCAAACAGTTCAACAAATGAGAATACTTATCAGAATGCTTCTGGATGAAGTGAACTCTTAAGGAAATAGTGAACAAAAGCAATAAAAGGAGTTTTACATTCCACAGCTATAAATACTCACACTGTCAACTTACTTTTGAAAACTAATACTTGTGGAACACTTCCTTTAAATAATTTTTGGTGTCATATTTGGCATCTCTTTACCTGGCAGTATTTCTCTTTACTCATTACACTACATCCTAACTTCAAATTCTGAATTTCAAGTATTTACTAATTGGAATAAATTATAATAAATAAGATAAAATTATAATAAATAAATTCAAAAGAAGTATGCAACAATTCATTTTTACTGGGAATCTTACTATGGCTAATAACTTTGGTAGGAGGGAGATACCTGTTGATAGTGGGACTCCTGACTTAGTTCAGGAAAGTATAGTGTGACTCACTGGGTGGGCTCTGGACTGAGAAAGTGGAAAAAGGCATGGTGTGTTAAACTCTGACTGAAAAACTTTAAACTCTGAGCATTCAAACAATTTATTGAGGGCTACAAGTAGATACTCCATCACTTCAAGTCTTCAAACAAAGACGAGATGGCTAAAATCTCCGGCTGTTTTTCAGTTAAACATAACTGAACTCAGAACAAGAAATTATATATGGCATCGAGTCAGAGATCTGTATTCAAGAGGCCTATAGGCTGCACATCATTGGAACGATTTTGCAAGAATAGACATATTAAATAGAAGACTCTTAAAGATTATACAAATGGAAGTCATATAAGCACAAAAGGAAAAGAGAAAGGTCTTGGAGTCTTTCTCTGACCTATCAGATATATCAAATACTGAAAACTGGCAAATGTCATAGACCTCAACATGGCCAGTAATGGCCTGGCTGTTCAAAGAAAACTTATTCAGATTTGTTCTTCTTGGGAGAGTTTGCACAGAAGTAAAACATAATATAACAAGGATTGTTAATTACTCTTTCATCATTTTTTTTGGAAGTATTTAAAGAATAAAATGCGGTTCCTCACTTTTACACTAACTCAATATGTTTATTACCTCCCATAAGTACAGCAAAAACAGTTGTATTGAATCTTTGCTCTTTTGTGGATGTTTAAAATAAATAGCTAACAAAAGAAAGGTGTGGTCTTTGTTCCCATTATATTCCAACTCTCGGCTGAGTACTTCCTGAGGTATTTTATCTGACAGAAGTTTAACAGCTTATAAAATCAGTAAACACAAGATAATGTGTTCATAATATCATCCTTTTATCATTCAGACTCAAAGGAAATTGCAAGCACACAAAAAACTTTAATAGTATACTGAACATAATTTTTCCATGATAAGCTCTAATGCAGGTGGTTAAATGCTACTTATAAAAGGTAAAGATTATTTTTTTTCTCACGTGTATGATTTTTATCCAGGAAAGTTTTAGATCACCTTCAAATATCATGTAGAAATGTGGGAGGGTCAAAGATTGTACAGCCATGACACGGTAACTCAGTGCTTGCCAAAATGTTCTTTCATTTCATCTGTTACGAATTAATTTGTTTATGCTCTTCTCTGCATTGTTTTATTTTGTGTAATGCTAAGGATGAAACAGAAAACATGTAACAGTCTCCATTCAGTTGAATTAAGCTCTGCTGTGTGGAAGAGTATATGATAGATAAAGGACTTGCTCAAGATCTCAGTGCAAGAGTCAGGAAGAGAGAACAGTCTGTAATCTTCTACCTTATTTACAAGAGCAGCTTAGATACCTTGCCTTCTCCTAACTGTCTCCTTTCCCCAGGAGGCTTCCTGTTGACCTCAATTTTTCTTTTGTTCTCTCCAAAGACACCTTTCACCCATATTCTACCTTGCAAATCATATCATCTCTGTAGAAAAGTGAACCAACTAATTTCTCTGCAGTATATGTCAACTCAGTCTTGTTTTCCATTAGTGCCATCTCTAAGCAGTAGTACAGATTATATCACATAGCACCAAATCTCTACTACTCCTCTTATCATCAGCCAAAACAAAAAAGGAACGACAAGAGCAAATTTATTGGAAAAATGATTTAGATTACAAAGTTATTTAAAACACTTCAAAGTTATTCCAGTTTCAAACCTTGCATTGTCATTGGATGTGCTGGGTCATCATATTTCACTCAAGTACTTCTACAGAAAAAAAATGGAAGAAAGCATCTACAACCCCTTCCTCTTAGAATGAACTCTCAAAATGGTTGTACAGTATCTTTCATTCTCTACACTCAGAACCAAGGAAAATAAAAAGCTAACAATGGTGGATTTAATTGCAAAATGGAAAAAAAAATCTGGGGCTGGGCAGAGAGGCAGGAGAACTTTTGATTCTGGACTTTTCTTTATAATATATGAAGGGGTTCCTTACTTCTTTCATATTCTTGTCCTTTGATTCAGCTCAGAGGGAGAAATTTATGAGGTATTTCCAACCTATGTAATCATTTAATCTTTCTCCTGATTAAGTTTTTTTTTTGTTTGTTTGTTTTCTTTCAGTCAAGCATGCATCTGGATTGCGACTCCAGAAATCTAAATAATGTGGAAGTGCCTAGACAATGTGATAATATACAATGACCATCCCATACATTATGAATTACAAGTTGTTGCTACTCACTTTTCTGAGGAATCTGCAGATATGCCTGTTTAACCCAAACCTGCCATTTCAGAATAACTGAAGTATTTTTTGTTTCTTTTTGGACTGCTTTTGTCAGCCAAGGAATAAACTGAAGATGGTGCTACTGAACTGGAAACAGAAAAAAAAAAGAAAAAAGAAAAAAGAAAAAAAAAAAAAGATTAGACTATATAACTAAGAGTGCAGTGTATCAAATGCAATATTAAACTAAACAACAAAAAAAAAGGGAAATTCAGATTAAACACTGGATCTGTAGGCTGTTTGTGAAACTGGATCTGAAATTAGGAGTGGAATAGTAATTTATGACCTTGTTATCTTCCGTGTTATAGAGATCTCCTCTAAAATGTCTTCAAAATGGGCTCTTAAATGTGGACAATGAAAATACTTATGGTCCTAGAGCTACAGAGAAACAGTGGTTCTGCTGATATGTTTTGGTTGTGTGAAATGAGCACGTTTAATAAAACCAAACCGGTTACGCCTTGTGCCTCCACCTTGTCATTTTTTGCACCCAGGTATGATCTCAGTCACTAGCATTTTGCTAGAACACTTGGAATGTGCATAACAGCAAATATTACAGAGTGCTGAGATAACAGCAGTATCAAGTGGATTACCTTCTCCATCCTTACAGATCTGGTGAAGGTCTACAATGGGGATCCTGTCAATTCTTCAGCCAACATGCAGGTGTTTTTCCAAGGTCCAACCAGGTTAGCTATTTTAGCTAGTTTTGTAACTGCCAGTTGCTTTTTCCTTTATTGTTTCTGATGGTTATTATGTGGATCATCAAAACTTACTTTCTTCTTCACCAGTAATGAATTGTCTAATCCTTGGCTAGCCTAATGCTTGGTTTGGGGATTTTAAATGCCAATGCCTCTGCCCTATGCCTGCTTAATATATTATCAGGTCTCACAGGGATAAACAGACACTTTATCTTCCTGTATAAATCAACTCAAAACTCTTTGCTATTGCCTTAAGAGGAAAACATCTTTCCAATGTAATGTTATGCAAAAACAAACAAAACAAATCAAACAAAAAACTTTAGTTTGGTGGCCTGATAGATGCTCTGTAGCCATATTATAGTAGTCTAAACATTTTTGGCCAGTTACATTTTTGCAGCAAAAGCATTTTTGCGACAAATCAGCAAAGAAGCTAACAGTTACTACTATTACTCAAATGCTGTGTTAATTACTGCTTTTGTTTCAGTGCCCTTAAAAATCTTTCTCCCTATCTTCTCACATCTCTGCAGTCTCAGTTAAACTTCAAACCTTCACTTCTTTTTGTCTCTAGTCTTCATATGCCTGTGTTTATTGCTATTATTGTTTTTTTGGCTTTCTTTTCCTTTGCCCTGGAATAATAAAGTAAAATTAACAAGATAAGGCCAGCAGATGCACAAGGAAAAATCATCATGTCTCTGACATAGCTTTCAATACTAATTAAATTGGACTATCTCAAAAGATAATCCATTCAGTTTCTGTGAGGGTGCATTCATTAGTATGTCTGCTGATGGTAGCACTTATAGCAGAGATCTTTGTAGGAGGAATTAGTTACTGTCAGTCTAGAGGCTCATTAGCGTTGACATAGGACTTCCCCCAAAAGGTATGTTTATTTTTTAATTAACAAGACATTCTTTAAGCCATATTGTTTTGGCTCACGTTTTTTCCCAAATCCTGAGATGTTATTTTACAACAGTAGTAGAGAACTATCTACAATAATGCTTCTTGCAGATCTAAGGTTCCTTATTGCACACTTTTTTAGTCTACCACACGCAATAAAAAATGGTATTGAGGAGCTGGTACTGTTTTATTTCTTTGAAGCACCTTTTTAATTATTTTTTTATTTCTATTTTTTATATAGTAACAAATTTGCAGCTAATTCCAGAAGAGGGACAGCAAAATAAAAAGAAGAAAAAAAATCATTCTCCAAATGTAAAGTGGGAATCAGAGTGATGACAATTTAAGCTCCTAGAAGAGACATACTACCAATATATGACATCCTATATTAAGGATGAGAAAATACACAGTTATGATACATAGAAGACTACAGTAAAGACATTGTTACTAAAACATTCTAATATCTATTTAATTTATTGGTTTTCCTTAACAGCATATTTTATTTTTATGTAAGACCTTTTTTTTTTTTTTTTTCAAGATACAAAGAAGGAGCTGTATTTTAAGGATAAACCACAGTGACAAAAAAAATTGTAGTCATTGTATTAAGGCATTTTTTTTCCTCTTAAATTCTGCTTCCACCTGCTGGGCAGTGAGAGGTATGCCACTGTGACAATAGCATCTTGCCAACAGAATTGCCAATACTGTGCTGAATATCCAGACATGGTACCCGAGGCCAGGATAAAAGGACGTTATAACTTTTATAATACTATATACACTATATTATATATACTGTATGTTATAAATTACTCTTTTAGCCAGAAAGAATTAGCTTATTGAGTAAGCGATCAGCAAGCAAAACAGCGCTGGGCGGCCGGGGAGTCCATGCTCCTCCAAACGGCGCGCACCACCCCCCCCCTTTCGCAGTCCCCTTTTATCACCGAGGTCTTCCGGGGTTACGTAGCCCCCCTGCCTGGCACTGCGGCTGCGTCGGCTGTTGCTCGGGGGTCGTCTCCGGTCCCTCTGGTGGTCGCGCGGATGAAGGCAGCAGTCTTCCTCTGCTTGGTGTGTGGTGTTTTCCCCTCCTTAACTGGTCATGTCGGTTTGTCTTAAGATAGGGCAGTGGGTTATCGGTTTTGCAATTATATTGTTTACACAAAGTTCTCTCAATCTTCTGTCCGAGACAGCAACAGGCAGGGTGCCTCAAGGTTCTCGCCGCCACCTGGGTGACTCCCTTCGTTCCTTCTTAATATAGCCATGGGAAATAATGAACAAACATGCTTCATACATCACACTATATATAACTTTTATAATACTCTAACATTATAACTAATAAATTGCAATTATAACTTCAAAAAGCTGATAAATAAGCGGCAGAGCTACAATGCAGATGAATAATATCTATTCCTTACATGTAGAGTGTCCAGAAAGTTGTTGCAGAATCTCATTAAAGTGATTTCACTTCTGGATATAGTTATGCCGCAATGGTAGAAATGTGAGCATAATGCTGTGATGACTGACGGGATTATGCTCACCTTCCACACACATTTGGTGCTGTCCAGAGCTATTCCTTTGATGCCAGGGCATTTGCTGGAGAAAACAAAAATATTTTTATTGAAGTATTTTTGTTTCACAGATTTTTCCAGTGGTTTCGTTCCCTTTCTAAATTAGAGAGAGATTAATATGCCATCTATATTTTTGCTGGAGCAAAAAACGTTGGCACAAGTATTAATGACTGGGAATTCAACTCTACTTCCAGGTGGTATCAGCAGAATGCCTCTAGCCCACCATGAACCTGGAGCTTTACTTAGATACTTAATGTTTCTGCTTTGGAGTTCAGCATAATATATATCCTGAAAATGGTAGCTTATTTTTTCTGTTCTGACAATTGGACACCCACTCCCGCCCACGATGACTGAAGTACAAATCATATCAGCTTTTCTGAAAAAGAAATGGAAAATCCGGGCTGCATTATGCAAGTCCAGGCACTGGAGGACTGATAATGAGAACTTGAAGCTACAGACTTATTGGCCAGCTGGGTGATCAGAGGATAACAGTAAATGACAGCATGAATACTACCCAAAAAAAAAACAAACAGCCATTGTAAAAAATGGCTAATCCTATTTTTTTTCCTCAGCAAAGTTTTAAGAACCCAGACCTGTAAACTTCAAGCCCTAAAGCAAGTTGCTAAGCGTGTACAGTTGCAATGCAGAAAAAGTAGAAAACGACATCAAACAGATTAAAATGACCTCCACCTTTCCCTGCTCTATTTTTAGCTGGGAATTCCTAGAGGAGATCAAACGAACACAACGCTGTGGGAGTCGGTACTGCCTTAAATAAAGGCTCTGGACCTCATCCGTGGCTCATGGTTTTGACGTCGTGATTTTACTAGTCTTCTTCCAGTTAGGAAAAATCATTTACAGACTTCATCACAGTTTTCATATTTTATTTTAGAAGCAAAACGAGCCCGACGCTTAACAGGCAGCTCCAAGCCAGCTCCCGCTAACCCCGGCACCGCGCTGACTGCCGTCCTGACTGGAAAACTACATCTCCCAGGAGGCGCTGCGGCCAGATAGACCAGGCGCGGGCGTGCTCTCCTCGCGCGGTGCACGCTGGGACTTGGAGTTTCAGCCGTCCCGCCATTCCACCGCGCTGCGCAGGGCTCTCCTCCTAGGGGCGCGCAGAAGCGCGGGAAACTCCGTCCTCCGCGCCCTGACGTCACGTAGCCAGGTCCGGGCGGCGCACCCGCAAGTGCGGAAGGCCTCCTGCCATCCGCGGTACTACGGCCACGGTGCGTATCCATCCGCCGCGCCCGCCTCCCGCACCGTGGCGGCGCCTCCAAGATGGCGGCGGCGGCGGTTGGGGCTGGGCTGTGAGGCCCGCGGGCAGCGCCGCGCTCCGGAGCCCGCCGCTCCTCCCCGCTGCTGGAAGGCGACACCCGCGGCCGGGGCTGGAGGAGCGACCGGGCCCGGGCCGCCACCCCTCCGCCGCGGGGTGAGGCTGCGGGGCCAGGCGGGGGCCGCCCGCTCCGCGCTGCCCGACGGCGGGAGGAGGCCGCGGGGCGGGCCCCGGGCTGCCGCAGGGTGAGGGCACGGGGGGCTTCTCCCTCGGCTGCTGCCGCTTGGCCGTGCCGTGAGCTTGGAGGGGCTGTGCGGGCGTTTGCTGAGCTCAGGCTCGCCGAGGAGCTAAATTTAAAGCTGGGCGTGCGGCCGACTTCGGTCTGTGTGGCCCTGTGAGGGATTTTTATAACCGTTGGGTTTTGCAGTTAACCTTTCTCTTTCCAAAGTTCCGAAATGAAGGACTTTTCGGGGGTATTGCAGTTGGGATGAGTGCTCTTGGGAAAACGTGCTAGCAGATCTGTTGTAGATAAAAATACTGAAAAAAAAAATTAAATAAAAATTCTAAATTTGTATCTTTACTATATTAGTATCTCTTGTGATACTTCTGAGCAATTTCTATATTGCTGTAGTATGCACAAAATGTGTGTGATCCTAATCGTGTAAATGCTCTGACAGGTAAAAGTTTTGACCGTGATCTTCCACGTTACCTTATTGTTACTGTAGTAAATGTACTTGAGAGGTGTTTTTTTTCAAGTTCCTGGTAATTACTGTAAGGCAGTATGCACATGCTCGAGCGCAGCTTTTGTACGGATTCCCTAATGTGCAAGGGGCTAAGATTGCGAATGGGTTGCTGGATGCAGAAATAGAATGGTGGGAGGGCACCAGGGCTTTTATAAGAGGATTTCGTCTGGCTGGTGAAATGTAAAGTAAGGCAAACCACAATTCAGTGAAGTGTGAGGGATAAAAAGCACAGCTGCTTATGTGAGTTTCATTTCCAAGAAGAACGCTGGCTGAGCTTCCATGTTATTATAACTGAGGTGAAGAGAGAAAATAGTGTAGCTCAGTGATCATAGCCCATTTGAATATAACTTATTCGGAAACATGAAGAACAATAATATGAATGCTTAGAGACTTGCCGTCTGAGAAGGACATGGTTCTGTTAATATATTTTTCTTAAAATTCACTTGCTGAAAGTAATCAGGTTACTGTTATTTTTGAACTGTATTTAGTAGAATACGTTGGCATATGCCCGGGGTTCTTATTTGAGAAGACTGTTCAGAATATTGCGTCTTTGGTAGTGAATTTACTTCACAATTGGTTAGAAATTCTTAGAACAAGGGTAGGTGAAAATAGCTTTTGTGGAAATTTTAAATGAAATAAATGTGAACACTTATTTGTATTATGCGAAGATAAATATTGCCACTTCTCGTTTTTGCATGGAAGGTAGGAAAAATTGCCTTTGCTACAGTTTCGGTAGAATTATATAAGAGTATTATGAGGAAACGGCTTACTGAATTTGACTGTAAACCCAGATGGTCTCTGAGCTTGTCAAGATGAACTCGTTATGCTTAGCGGTGTAGGTCAGGTTGCAGTGCCAGTGGAAATGTCGGGTCTTGCACATCTGCACAGCTGAACAGGCCTTCTGTAACTGGAGAAAGTTTTTATAAAATAGCTGTTGCTAAAATAAGGTAAATTGATAACTATGTTTTTGCTTTGAGTGCTTGTCAAATTTACGTTGAGTTGTTGGAGGAGTTTCTCTGTGAACTTTTTGTAGGATAGTTGCACTTCCACATGTAAACAAACACACTGTGGAAGGACATCGTGTTTTTATTTTCTAAATTAATCTGACAGTTCCCCTGGTTGAAAGTGGCACAGAAGGTGTGTTTGTATAGATCTGTCTCGGTTTTGCTCTTACTGATGGCATGGTTTTTATTTGCTTTCCCGGAGCCTACAGCTAGAGCTTACAGAGCCATATGACTAGCCAGATTGGGGAGCTGATCCACTTAAATACTCATCTGGGGTTTTTCCTTGTTTGGTTTGTTTGTTGGCTGGACTAGTTTATAGGTGGTGCCCTCTGGTTGCTTGGACTTGTGAACGCTTGCCTTGGGACAAAGAAGGGATATGAATGGGTGTGCAAGCACAGTGGGGCTCAAATCTGCCACTTTCCAAAGTAGCAGGCGGTAATTATACGGGTATTGTGATTCTGATTGTGGGTGCAGAAGCTGAATTACTCCTGAAGTGTGTTAGCATGGCAGAGGCTGATCCACTGCCAAGTAGAGAGGTGGTTGTGATGGAATGAGCGTACCTTGTAGATCCCGTTTTCTAAATGGTGTAGCAGTAATAAGGTGTGTTTGCATACAAATACTGCTTCGTGCAATTCCACCTACTGTCGTTGGCTGTACGGTGTGATTTTGGTGAAATGCTATATATGTAAATGACATAGGTGTACTAGTACAGCCTTTTAAATGTCAGCTTTCCCCCCCCCCCCCATCCTGGAACTGATTATAAAGATGTTTCTTAGATACTTCTTAAAATTTTGAGTTTTAGGTGATTTCTTCAGCTGCATGCTGTGAAGTCTCGGTGTGAAAATTCCTACTAGATAGGATGTAGAAAAATGCTTAGAAATGAACAGTCAATTTTCTGCATTTTTCAGTTAAAGATAAAACGACGGTCATGGGCTAATATTGTAGTTAAACCCTCCTGGAGGAAGTATTTACAAGAGGGTTTCCCTTCTGCCTCTGTAAAGAACTTTGTGTTATAAAGGTGTTATGAGGAGCAAGTTTGTAGCTGTGAGCAGCAGTTAGGATACATAGCTCTTGTTGCAGCCTGATGGTACACACAGCTATGTATTCTGCCTCCTGTTGAGCAGGGTAATCTAATTTTTGTGCTACAAAGGAATACTTTGTTTCTGACCTTTCAGCTTTAACAATTTTTAAAATTAATATTTGTGTCAAAACTAGTAGTGAATGTGAGAATTCCTAAGGTATAGGTTGCTTATGCTGCACGGAATGAGACTGTTAGTGAGAACAGCAAAGCTCTAGGAGAACCATTTATTTCACTAGACACTATTATATCAGCGGCATGGCACTACTTGCTTAAATAACTTAACCTGTAGTAAAGAATATAACAAACTTCCTGTTGATGTCCATTTTCTGTGTATTGTATCAACATGTATTGCCTTCGGTGCTCTGTCAGCTTCTTAATATTGAAACAAATGCAGAACTTCAACATACAGGAGGTGACTTTGGAGGTTGAGTATCGAATAGACACCACTCTGGACCTGAAAGTGCAGGCTTGATGAATCCCAGAGTGGTCTTTGCAAGCTCTCTGCAGTGTACTTTTAAAGTGGGGAATACTGAGATCCTCAAACATTGTTTACTTCTTAAGAGCAGTGATTTAAAAGGAAAAGCAAAAGGGGTGTAAAAAAATATAAAGCTGAGCAAAATGTATGCAAGCACATAAAACCGACACTCCCCTCGCACAGCTTCTTGATTAATTTTTAATGGCAGTATCTGTGTTCTTCTCACTGTTACATTTTTAGTTACAGGGGTTTTAGTTTCCTCAAACAACTTTGTGTTTTCATTTTATTATAAATACGTAGTTGTCATCTCAGATTAGAGATCTCAATGTAAAATATTCTATATGAACGGATTTTAATGTAGCCTATTCCTCTCAACTATTTCTTTTAGATTCTTTTTAGTGGGTGCTTATCATGGCAACAGGAGGTGGTCCATTTGAAGAAGGCATGAATGATCAGGACTTGCCCAGCTGGAGCAATGAGAGCCTTGATGACCGGCTGAACAACACGGTATACTTCACCTTAGCTCTCGGTTGTCGTTTTGTGCTGTATGTTAAAATTAATAAGTAGATTCTGTTACGCAGGCAACAATGGAAAAACCTAAGTCTTTTCAGTACAGCTTTTCAGGTAAGTATCTACAAAACTGTGAAATCTAAGTAAGTGAGGTAGACAGGAGTGAGCAATGTGTATAATTCAGAGGTCGTGAAAAATAAATGTAGATGTGTCTATGGGAAGCATTTTATGTAAAATCAAATAACTATGCAGAAAAGCATGTTAGCTGTCATTAGAAGTGAAAACTTCTCAATTTCAAAAGTTCTAAATTGCTTAAGAGCCTTTGCCAAAGAAGGGATACATTTTTAGCTTTATCGTAAGCTAATTAAATGCATAGTGAGATGTTACAAGTTAAAAATTTCTTGACAAGCTATTCTGAATTTAAGCAATGGAGAAAATGATATTTTGTAATGTGACATTTGCTCTAGGGATCTTAGTAGCAGTGCATGTTTTGGTATCACTCTTTTTTTTACTTTTAAAAGAGAAGTAAAATCCCTTTCACTGAATTAAACATTTGCTATCCACACAGACAGAAAGTAAATATGACTACTACTTCCTTTCATTTCCTTTGCCTTAAGGACTGGGGAAGTCAACAGAAAAAAGCAAACAGATCATCAGAAAAAAACAAGAAGAAGCTTGGTGGGGATACTGAAACGAGGCTTACTAATGATATATCTCCAGAGTCTTCACCTGGAATGGGACGGCGGAAGACCAGGACTCCTCATAGTTTTCCTCATGCACGATACATGACCCAGATGTCTGTTCCAGAGCAGGCTGAACTAGAAAGACTTAAACAAAGAATAAACTTCAGTGATCTGGATCAGGTTTGTGTGAATACCAGCTTCCACTGTAAATGTGACTACAAAATTTGTTCAGCTGTCTCTTGATAATTTAACAAATGAATAAAGAAAGCTTTCATAAGCAACTTAGATTTAAAAAAAAAATCTCATGTTCTGTGGGAGTCAAATCACTGTTCCAGTTCTGAACTTGAGGAAACTGGAAAGTTGAGGACCGTGGCTTTTCTATGCCTGAGGGTATGCCAACAGTCTTTACTTTGTTTGTCTCAATTATTAACAAATGCCTGTGTCCTTAAATCAGTATTTATTACTCATCATACTTGTCTGCCACTTGAAAATGTCTGTTACCTTATTTGAAAGTATGTTCTTAAAGTGGCATAGTTTTTGATTCTGACCACTGCTATCTTTGTGGATTAAGCAGAAGAGCATCATTAAGAAGTGCTGCTCTGTAGTACAGCGAAAGGTACATCATGAATTCTTGAGCCATAACTGCTTCTTTGGGAATATTGGCATATTCATCCTTCCCTTGTCCAAAGCAATGGGAAGTGAGGGATTATCTCACTGGCAACAAAGCGATAAATTTGTGCTAACAGTTTCAGAATAGAGGCTTGTTAATCTTTGCTAAAGCTTGCTGTTAACTTGTTTGGGTTGTGAAGATTCTTTCAAATGTGGTTCATTGTTTTGACTTAGACTATAAAAACCAGGCAGAGCTGCTTCCAGAAATGTATGTTATTGGAACAAGTTGGTGTTCAGAAGTTTTTGAAGAAAAGCTAAAGTATGAGATCATATTCTGCAAGCTTATGCTATTCTTGTTTGTTTTTATTATTCTCTCAAATACCTGGAGAAGTAGGATGCCATTCGCTATAGCAAAGGTGGAGGCCACAGCAAGGTTGAGGAGCTAAGCTCTGTGTGGGACTGCAGAGCCCTTCCGCTTCTCAGCTGGTCTGGGAGGGTGGGTTGTTTTCTGAAAACTATGGCAGAGACCACTGGCACTGTCTTGATTAGTGAAACTAACCAGAGCTAAGAATATATTGGAGAAAAAATAAAGCAATTGTTCTTTGTTTTGTTTGTTTATAGAGAAGCATTGGAAGTGATTCTCAAGGCAGGGCAACGGCTGCTAACAACAAACGTCAACTTAATGAAAACAAAAAACCATTCAACTTCTTGTCACTGCAGATAAACACTAACAAAAGCAAAGGTCCTGCGTCAGATTCCCAAAAAAAGGAAAGCGGGATACCGTTGCAATGTAAAGAGTTGTTTGAAGCTGCTCTAAGCAAGGATTTCTTGCAGAATTGTCAACTCTCTGTTCAGGAAGATGGAAGAGGAGAACCAGCTATGGATAGCAGCCAGGTACTTGCTTAGCCTATAAGATCTACAGAATAAGCGCTCTTCGAAAGGTTTTAATGACCCTATTACTTTTCAGTGCATCTTTCTAAATTTCCAGTATAACTGTTGTAGTTAAACTTTTATTGGATGTACTTATTATTAAATACTGTTCTACAAGGCAACCTGAGGAAAAGATGAAACCAAGTTTAATGTATCGTCCATTAGAACTTACCGTACATTTATTACAGTTTAAAAATAAATAAATAAGTTAATTTTCATCACAGAAGTTGATTCTCTGCTATACAGTTCCAGGAAATAGTCTCATAGTTCAGTATTTTCATATGTTAGTAGTATCAGCTCAATCCTGTTAAGGCTATGTCGACAAGAAGCCCTGTGCTTCAGCACTTCATGCATGCATATATTCTCGTTACAAAGGCTTTTGACTTATAAGCACATTTATGTAAGTGGTTAAATGATTGAAAGTACAGTATGTCACCCTATTGCTGCTACTTTACTGTTGCTGTCACCATGTTTTGTGCATTACAGACCTTACAGCTGTAGCTGAATGCTTTCAGTAATTTCAGTGTCTTTACAGATTGTGAGCAGACTAGTTCAAATTCGCGACTATATTGCTAAGGCCAGCTCCATGCGGGATGATCTTGTAGAGAAAAATGAAAGATCGGCCAATGTTGAGCGTTTATCACACCTTATAGAACACCTTAAAGAGCAGGAGAAATCCTATCTGAAATTTTTGCAAAAGATGCTTGTAAGTTTGAGAACATATTTGTTTCTGCACTGTAAGACTTGATTTTTATAAGGAGTTGACTGTTGCTGTTTTGATGTGCTACTGGGGGTGTTGGTTTTTGAGTTGTAGTACCTTCCATAATTCATTTTTACCACCCCATTTGTTTAGCTCTTGATTTATGCCACTGAAATATTTCAGGCTAGAGAAAATGAGGAGGAGGATGTTCGGACTATAGATACAGCTGTGAGATCTGGTTCTGTAGGTGAGAGCACATCGCTAAATACTGATGTGCAGTCTGAGGCTTCAGATACCATGGTAAGCTGCTTTTTAGTAATTTAGTAATTAAAGTGCTAGAAGTGAAGGCTCATGTGGGTTTTGTTTTGTTTTTTCCTCCTAATTGTTGTGACAGTGACATGATCTGCAGTTCAATTCAAAAATATTAAATCCCCTAACCTGTTCAGGTGGTATACATGCACATGTGGGACTTTCTTCAATATGAATTTAAAAAATAATACTTCTCTCACAACAATATCTTGATAATTTTTCTTTAATCTTTGTTCAAAGGAGATTGAAGGGTTAAATGTGTATTTCGGTAGAGGTATGCACGGAACTGATGTAGGAAGGAATGGTTTTCTATGTGACTTTTCATCTCTAAGTTTTCCTGTTGGTGGGAAAACTTACTGGTGCTGGGTAGGGATGAGAGGGTTATAAATGAGTGATAAGTGGGCCATTGGTCAAACAATTTCCTAGTCACATGGTAGAAATACTGGCCGAACACAGAAGTTTCTCTTTTTTTTGAGAGAGACAGATGGACACCTGATAGTAAATGTTTTCTGAATTAATCCTGAAATGCACAGACGATCTTCTTTCCTATCTGTGAAACCTTTATATCACAAGCAGTTCTTGTAGTAGACAAGTGAAAGTGCTGTCCTATGTTCTATGTCTTCCAATACTTCCAATGCACTGAGGAAAAATAATAGCTGGTGCTCTTGTACCCAGTTAGTACTCAGTGCTCTACAAATGGTAAGAACTGAAGCACTTAGATGTAAAACAACAGTTAAGATCTTAAGGGATCTTTGTAATTCTGAAATAATTTTTTGTTGTCGTAAAGAAATACAACTACAGACACGGAATATGTATTTTTAACTTTATAAAATTTAATTTAAAAAAAAGTGGAAAAAAAACAGATTTCAAGAAGTATTAATATAAACATGCATTTTCCTTCATCTTTGCAAAAGGAGTTCTAGTTTTCCGTTTGGCTCTTCATTTTGCAGCTGATTTCTCTTTATACGCAGTTTAAATATATGCAGAATGAATACTTCTGCTCTTGTGAAGTTGATTGCTATGTGGAGTTTCATTGTTACACATTGTAAGAATGACTAAAAATATCTTTGCTCTTTAGTAGATTTTATTTGGTAGTAGTTTTCAGTATATGACAAGATACAAGTGGGTTGGTTTGCAGCTTAAAAATGCATGCTAAGCTGGAGTACAAAATCTAACGTGCTAATTATTTAGTAAAGGAGGTATCTTTTAGTTTGATCTCTTATCCCTGCATTGAGGACAAACTGGGGAATACAGGTTACAGACACTGGTGTTAGAGCAAGCCCTAAAGAGAAAAGCGACAGAGCTGCTCTGAATGACAGGGAGATCTGGCTTCGTAGAATTAATAGCCAAAAACATGGATTGTCTTCTAAGGTACACCTCAAAATATTATTTTAGCCTCAGAAACATGATTTATACATGCTGATTTTATTTTTGTCCCTGTTAACCTGCTTCAAGTGTATTTGTTACTTATTGTTGAATGTTTCCATTTGGCCAGCTTATCTGTATCTAGCTGTCTTTTCACTGAATTCATTTTCTTTACCTAGAGTTGTTTTCTTTGATGATGTTTGACAGCATTCTCTTCTCAAGCATCCGTACTGGTAGAGAAAATAATACCTGTAATATCTAACTACATCAGCTGTACAAAAGGTGTTCTGATGGAGTGATAGATGACCCTTCCAAATTTTCTGTTCTCTTTCAAGGAAAGCGTATTGTAAATTGGACTTTCAGACACTTGTCACAGTAATTTTAGGAATTTGGAGGAAAAAATGAATCGGGGGGTTAGATGTCAGTTGTTCCATGTGTTTTGTAACAGCTTTGTATAAAAATCTCTGGTTGGAAGCTGAAGGCCAGAACGTCTTGGAGTCTAGAATTTGATGTGTTTATGGCTTTTCTACAGCTTTGTCTTTTCTTCTGATTAAAAGAATAAAATAGGCATTTTTCATAAATCGAACATTTAAATGTTTTGTCAAGCTTATCATTTTAATCGTAGACCTAAACTTGAAAAGTTTCATTTTTAATGAACGCAGGCAAATCTGGTACTTCATAGATTAAAGCTTAGGTTACTATTTCGGTGTGTGAGACTCATGAGACCCAGCGTTTTTTCCTTTCCTCCCTCCATTCCTTCCCATGTTGATTTCATTGTGCCTCTAGTCTGCTTTATACACTCAAGATAAAAACTTAGCAGGAATGTTTAGTGCCAGTTGCAGCACGTGTTTTAGCGATGCTTCTCTGAGAAGCTGAGAATTCGAGATGTGTTCTCCCTTATCTGCTGGGAAGTTGTGTTCCGTGGTAGCCAGAACCTGTTAACGAAATAGCTATTCTGACTTTCAGCACTGAGAGTTTGTTTAGCATTTAGAGAATTTTGTATTTCAGGAACTCAGCACTATGTGGAGAAATGATGATCCTTTTAAGATAGGAATTCATAAATATTTGAAGAGAATATTACTCAGAAAAAAGAGGCAAAATTTTCCATGTTTTTATCTGCGTAGTGTGATAATCAAACTTAAACAGGAGCAGGATCTTTACCTGTGGGATGTCTTCCTGAAATACTTAATTTGCTGATAATTCCTGAAAAAAGAGGCAAACTTCCAATTATTAATTAGGATAGTAAGAGGAAAGTAACTTTTTTCCTAATGTATTTTAACTGTACAACATGCTTTCATTCCTTCAGTTTATTTCTATATGGCTGAAAATAGAGAGGGATTTGTGCATGTCTTGTCTTGAAATTGGTTTGCCAAAGTCTGGGGTAGTTTAGTATCTGTTGCAAAAATGTAGTGTGCAATAGAATCACAGATTGGCTTGGAAGGGACCTTAAAGGTTATCTAACTCCAACCCCCCTGCCATAGGCAGGGAAATAGGTTAGAGAAGAATAACTACACAAAATTTTCTGCTGAAAATGTAGGGATTTTAGGTTAGTAAATCAATCCAGATCTTGTATTATATGTAACTCCATGATTCTACGCCTTATGGTGCTTAGCTTTAGCAATCTTATAAATGCATGTACTCTGCTGTGAATTTATGATTCAAAGGATAGAGGGATGCTTGGGTTAGTCTTTGGGACATGCTAGGTGGCTGACTGGATTTCTAAAGAAAACTTTACCCCAGAAGTGGTAGGCATATCTTGGTGGTACAGTTTTCTTCCTGTTATGTCTAAAATTCCTAGACTGAAAAGGTTTCATCTTTCAGGTAGCCCATTTCACTTGCACCAGGCTGTTTGATTCTATTTAAGTCCTGCTTTTGAAAGCAGTGCTACTTTCCAAATAAATCGCTGTGGTTATGGCAGTGCTCTTCTGTATCTTTCAGGCCAGAGATCCTCAACAGGAAGCTAAGGAGGAGCTGGAAAACTTGAAGAAGCAGCATGATTTATTAAAAAGGATGCTACAACAGCAGGAACAGTTGAAGGCTCTTCAAGGAAGACAGGCAGCTCTTCTTGCTTTGCAGCATAAAGCAGAGCAAGCGATTGCTGTCATGGATGATTCTGGTATGTGGAATGACAGTATCTGTCATAGTTACGTTAGCGTGCCGATTAAATCATTAAAGCTGGAATTGTGGAATACGTTTTTTATAACCTTTAAAATCTTACTGCAAGGCTTGTATTTATGAAAAAAATGACTAATATTGTAAAATGATGTGTCAATTAAAAACCATGCAGTTGATTTCGGTGGTTTACTTGTAAAATTCTAAATGTGTGTTGTTTTTCCCTAAGAATTGGACTACCAGGTCAGATTAGGAGTCTGCCTCTTGTATCACTCAATATACCAGGCATTTGAGGAAAATTGGAGCAGGGCATGTAGAGTGTGTTCTCTCTTGCTGCATCTTGGCCATAGGCAGTTGGCATTCTGAGTTTTTTTCATTTTATTTTATTGTTTCTGTTTTTGTTTTGCCTTTTTTAATGGGTGGTTGCTTGACAGTTTAATAGCCATTGATAGACAAAGGATTTATTCAATAAAAGGAGGAAGTTGCTAAAGCAGTACATAAGCAAATAAGGAACTAGAACTCTAAAATTCATTGCCCTGTGTATTATGAGGTGGCTCTCATAATAGCGTACCACCATTATGTTACAACCTTCGGTTGAAAAGCATTCTTCTAGTCAGTCTTCATACACTCCCAGGTTTTTAAAAGCTGTCTTTAGGACAGAGACTTCTCTGTTATGTACTTAAAAGTTGCCAGCAGAGTTGTTTGTTTTCTCAAATGTTCAATTCTAAAAGGTCATACTTGGTGTAAGTGCCATTGACGTGTGAGTTACCTTATGTTGTTCTTTGTTGCAGGTTAGTCCTTTTAGCTTATAATATGAAGAATTTTATTTTTTTTTGCATATGTCACCCTTCCTCTACCTCTCCACAAATCCTGTTCAGTTTTCCTTGGAAATGAGGTAGATCAGAGTTGTGTGCAGTCCTAGGGAATGATGTTTTTCCACCGAGTAACTTCATGTTCAGACCGCGTTACTGTTCTGTGCCTCTTCCCCATAAAAGCTGTCATTAGGCTTCATTAGAGGGCTACGTGGAATAGCGGTTCTTATTACGGTTGGTTTTTGTATTCAATATAGCTTAATTTGTAGGAAATACAAGCATTGATATCTGTATTTTATGAAAAGTCCAAGTTTCCGTGTTCTGATGAGCTTCTCTTTCTGTTCTCTTTTCCTGTCCTTGATTAGATATGCTATGGGAAAGAAGGTGTAGACCTAGCTAAGAAAATTTGATTTTAGTGTAGGAAGAGAAGCAGAGAATCTGGTAGAGAGCTTGCAGAAAGCTACCACAGGAGCAGAAGTAGCAAGCTGCTTTAAGGGGATTTTCTTGCTTCTTTCTAAAACGGCTCCCGGTAACTGTTTTTCTCTTATGTGCTGTACTGCAGTAGATCTGTGGTGGAATCTTCTCTCTTCCACTTTCCTCAAAATACACAAAGCTCTACTCACAAAGTGGGTAGAAAATACGATTGCTTACGATAAATTAGGACTTCATTCTTTTTTATTTTCTGGTGTTGTTTTTATTTGTGTAATATTTCCAGTGATGTCACTCTTAATAAGTTTCTTACTGCTATTTGTGTTGACTTACTTAAAGTTGTAAAATATACCAGAATTGCAGGGCAGAAAATAGGAAGATTCAAATTCAGTGTAGGGCAAAATAACTTGCTAAATGTTTTTATATTTGAGAATAGTGGAACTTTATTGCGACCAGAGCAGATAATAAAGTCATGATCTATGGGGAAAAATAAATATTTATGCTTGATTTTCATATGAAGTATTGATTTATATTTGGAGAGAAAGCAGGAGTTGTTTGAGCCTCTGAACTGTCAGTTGCATATCTTAGTATTGTTTGAGTCTGAGCTTTCAAGGAGGAAAACATTTATGTTTTTTCTTCTGTAAAGGTTTTTCAAGGATGAAACCTTGAGACTGTTTGCAACTGTAAAAGTTGCAATTTCAATCAACATGAAGGCTTGGTGTGCTGTTTAATATTTTAAGGAAGTAAATTAAATGCAATATTCTTAATTTAGCTCTACTGGGTAAGAGAAGTAATTTAATATTAGTAATTGTTTTTTACAAACAATGTTTCCATCAACCCTAAGCAATTTGGTTATATTCATTTTGCTGACCTTTTTTTGCAAAACAGAGATCAAATTTGTAGTCTTTTTTGTATATCCTTTTCATGAAGGAACTGTAAGTTGACTTGTAAGAGAGATAATCTTTCAAAGTTGAAGTTGGTGGGAAGGCCGCAGCATTAAAAGTAATTGCTGCTGTTTTAAAAGGTACAATATTGTAATGCTTGTTAAACCAAGCATTTTCATCAAATGGCCTTTATTTCTTTGCTGTAAACAAGCACTAACGTTTTTCCTCCTTTATGTTCATGCACAGTTGTAACAGAGACTACAGGTAGTGTTTCAGGAGTAAGTCTCACATCAGAACTGAATGAAGAATTAAATGACTTAATTCAACGCTTTCATAATCAGCTGCATGATTCTCAGGTCAGTCCTTGCATTGCACTTTAAGTTCTACTGTTGTCTGTTTTTCTTATTATTTTGAACATTAATTTAAATGCTTTTGTCATGTATTTGTATTCATCTACTGGTGGAGTAATTAGGGTTCTTCCAAATCTGAAAACCTAGCATCTTTGTGTTCCTAAGGGTTATCTAAGACTGATCTGTCCTTTCTGTCTCACAGTTCTCCATGGAAGTCCAAAGAAATAATTTCAATATTGCTGTATAATGATATATAAATTTAATACATAATTGGGATATCATGAGACTGTTTTCAGTATCATTTTCACTTTATAATAATGTTCTTTGTTGTGCTGTTGAGCCTAGCAAGCCTATAAGAGGGCTTTTTGTTTCTAACAACTTATTTTGCTTTTTTGCATGGTACTTTGAATAAAATGAAGTTATTCATTTTAGACACAGTCTGTGCCAGACAATAGAAGGCAAGCAGAAAGTCTTTCACTTACCAGAGAGATTTCACAAAGCCGAAACTCTTCGGTGTCAGAACACCTGTCAGATGAGAAGGCACAGCTTTTTAACAAGATGCGGATGTTGCAGGGTAAAAAGCAAAAAATGGATAAACTGTTAGGAGAACTTCACACGCTTCGTGACCAACATCTAAATAACTCCTCTTGTAAGTAAACATAAGCAGGATTATATCTTCTCAAAAATGCAGTTTATTACATACGTTTGTAAGATGGTCTTTCAATTTGTGACTGGATAATGAATTGTCAGTATAGTAGGTGATCAAGCTGTGATGGAGCAATGTTATGTAACTGGTTTTTAATGCAGTAAAAGTTTCAGGCTTGATGGAGAGAGAGCCTGACAAGCACAAATGAGTGTTTTTGCTAGTAGCACTTATTGTGGCATTATTACAGTTGACTAGTGAGGTTGTGATGACTGGATTTTTTTTCTTCAAGGCTTGTCAGTGATACTTCTGACTCCTGGAGCATACCACATGAACTTGCACTTTCTGTACTGTATCACAGTACAGAATTTACGTACTCTGTACTTCTGATGTTAAGAGCTCTATGGCAAGATCAGGTTTGATTTTTTTCTGCTATTAAAGGAACTTCTCATCCACTTATCAATAGGGACTTGGATTACAGGTCGTACCAGAGAAGCTCAGCTGTCTGAATGGACTAGATTTTTCTGTTTTGTTTCTTAGATGACTTTCCCATCCTTAAAGCCTTAATGTGGGCCTACTACCTGTTACAACTTTTTGCTTCTACCTTCACATTTACCCTGGTGAAGCTTTGTTCTATAGCTGGAAATTGCTGAGGGATGATTATTGTGTAGTCTGAACATTAAGAAATGAGGCACTTGAAGCATGCTCCTATAGAAGGGCAGACGGGTTTGATGATTACATTGCTGCAACCCTTTCTTCCTACATGTGTTTAAATGAATGTATTTGGATATGATTTTAAGTAGCTGGACAAAGCAAACATCAGATCTCAAGGCCATGTTCTAAAGCATATGGATACAAGAGTTTTAACAGAGTAAAAAAAAAAAAGCTAGAATTTTTCTTTTTATCATGTTGAAATATTAAATTTCAACAAAAGCAATTCATCCACAAGTTAGCCCTTAAAAGTAGTCTTAGGGCAGACTGACAGCATGAAAGCTTCTGCTTTGAAGTTTGATATAGCTAAAGAGAGCTGGCTTAAGTATTGTTTACAGAAGCTGCCTGTTACTGTCTGATGGCATTGCCTTTCATGAAACTTAAGACACAAGTTCTTGTTCTTTTAAGAGAGGTATTAATTGCCGCTTTGCATGTTGATAATATTTTTTTTTGCAGTTACATTTTAAAGTAATTCAGGTAGGCGGGTGCCATTTTGCAGATTGTTCTTATGATATATATGTCTTTTCTGTAGTTTTTCCTGCTTCAGGTTCTCCTCAGAGGAGTATTGACCAAAGAAGTACAACTTCAGCTGCTTCTGCTCCTGTAGGAGTGGTAACTGTTGTCAATGGTGAATCAAATAGTCTGCCATCTGCTCCCTATCCTCCTGATTCCCTGGCTTCTCAGAATGAGAGTGAAGAGGACGACAATTTAAATCCAACAGAAAAGCTTCAGTAAAAGTTCTTTAATATTTTTTCCATTATCTGCTTCAGTGATTTTGGGTGTTAAGTTCTAGGTTGTTTATAGTAAGTTCTGTGTTAAGAAAATTTCATATTTTAATGTACCTAATTTAGTATCACGGACCACTTAGATGGTCATGGGCAGTAAAATGAGTGCTCAGCTTTAAGCAGAAATTGCTTACAGCTAGGAAAATGACAGTAAATTTTAAAAACTATAAATATGTCTATGTATTTTTCATTGGTTTAGTTAATATAACAAAACAACATTTTTTTTTCTCCTCAGGAAGCTAAATGAGGTTCGTAAGAGGCTGAATGAATTGCGTGAGTTAGTTCACTACTATGAACAAACATCTGATATGATGACAGATGCTGTGAATGAAAACACTAAGGAAGAAGAGGAAACAGAAGAGTCAGAAAGTGATTCTGAACATGGGGATCCACAGCCTGTTACAAATATTAGGTTATCATAATTTTTGTTGTTCTAAACCTTTGTAGGTAACTTGTTACAGTTATCCTGAAGCAATACAAGATTTTAATCAACCAGAAGCAATTAATTCTGTGGTTACGTTAACTTATTTACATTAATATTTACATTAACTTTTCCAAAATTTTAATTTGAAGTAGCTTTCTTATACAGATTATTACTAATCTCGTACTACAGCAAATGTAGGTTAATTTGCACATTTCGAAAATCATTATAAGGAATTAAAAAATCTGTAATCACTCTAGATTTAAGCGCTTAAATGTATATGAAATTCCATTAGAAGATCAACAGGCCTGAATCTAGAAAAATAGAAACAGTCTTCAGGGTATAGATGCATTTGAGTGTGCATTGAGGATCTTCATCGTGCAGAAATAAATACTAATTTGGCTATGAATCATGTAAAGCTTTTGGTAAAGATGTGTACCTTGGAATCCTCTTGTAAGCTGATGTTGTAAATGCAGTAGGGAGATGATTTGTAGCTGCTTCTGATTGTTTTAAAAACAATCTGTTGGAGAAATTCTGAACATCAGGACTAATTTTAGAAGGGAATTTTAGGAGGGGTTGACTTTCTTTTTTTATTACAAAGGATCATGAAAATAGGCACATTTTTATAAAAGCGGGTTAATAAAATGACTGAAGTAAAATTCCATCAACACCAGTTCTTAAAAAGCTAACATAAGTAATGCATTTTACCCTAGAAACCCTCAAGGAATTAGTAGCTGGAGTGAAATAAATAGCAACTCAAATGTACAGTGTGGAACTAATAACAGAGATGGAAGACATCTTAATACAGACTGTGAAATAAATAACCGATCTGCTGCTAATATAAGGACTCTAAAAATGTCTTCTACTCTAGGTATGTTCTATTTTTTTAATAATTTCAGTTTAGTTTTGATATCCACATGACATTTTGTGGGAGAACCGTGTTTGAACGAAATGTTCTAGAGTCCACACAGTAGGCTGGTATTTTTCTGAAGTCCAGTAGTTTTTAAAAAAAAAAAAAAAGTCAGCAGTTCAGTAATATGTCATTAGTGCTGTTTTGTTTCCTCCCCTCTCCACACCTCCAGACTGCCATAATAGGGAGGATGACAAAGAGACTGACCTACCACAAGGTGAAGATGATGAAGTGGACGAAGATAGAGCTAGTGAAGATTCCATACCTAGTCACAGAAGCAGCCTGGGTGATGCTGCAGATGCTGAGTTCGAGCAGAAGATTAATAGGCTCATAGCTGCAAAGCAGAAACTCAGGCAGTTACAAAACCTTGCTGCTATGGTGCAGGTATTTTTTTTTTTTTTGAATATAAATCCATGCATGAAAATATAACTTTTATTCATTATTTCATGTAATATATGAGTTTCAATAAGAGAGAAACTCTTGCTTAGTTTACTGTTTATAATGTGCGTTATTAGGCTGGGGAAAGGAGACACTGATTTGTCTGAGGTGGTTGCTTCTGAATTTCAAATCTGTAATTTTCCTGAGGGACACTAAACTAAGACAAGAATGGCCTTAATAGTTAACTTTAGCACTGGATTATAAAAAAATAAACCACAACATCTTGTGTGCTTGTGTGTGTGTGTATATATATATATATGTATGTATAAAGAGTATTGATCTACATTTTTAAGCTTCTAATGAATATTCATCAATTTTAGTTCTGGAATCCTAGGTTTTGCAATGTTGTGTTTCATTTGGGAAAAATGAATTCTTTTTGACTAAAATCTTCAGATCTATTTGAAGTGTTGCAACATGCTTGAGTGGGATTGGGGGGATTTTTTTTAAGACTCTCAAGGGCCAGCTGTGAATTGACTTTTAATTTAAATGTTTCACTAATTTTCATGATTTATATTAAAAAGAGCTTTTCTTGAATCTAATGTCTCTATGGAAACCTTACATTTAAGCACAATCTAATTTAATGTCTGCATAGATTTGTATGAGAGATGGGGAAAGTTTTATGTGAGAACTCTAAAAATCGATCTGAGTTAGAATGTTTTATAATAGCAACAGTGTAGATAGTATATAGCTATTCCAAGATTATACTGCTGTCAGAAAATTCTCAGCATCTGGATTAGGCTTGTTCTTTATGATCCCTGCAAAGATGTTAGCTGCATAGTGGTATAAATCAGAATTAGAGATAATACAGCAACGTTTAAAAAAAATAATGGCAAGTCTTCAATCTTTCCTTGATATTTACGAAGTTCCCATCTTTGCAATCAGTAATAGTATTGTAGGTTTGTATGGCTGTGGCATGCTGGAAAAAAAAAAAAAAGCAGTGGCTATAGCTCTATATTTTCAGATTCACTTGAGAGCACAGAATGCAAAAACTAGCAAAAAAAAAAAGTAGAATAGAGAACCATGCAGAAGGCTGCTTCTAAAATACAAAATATTTGATTTTTTTGAGAGTAGTTTTGTTTTTATTTTAAGCTGTTAATAGTAATATTTTATATCAAAGCTACAGTAATTAATTCATCTTGTTCAGTCTCCTTCTGTTCCTTTTTTTCCTTCCACTTTGTTTCTTGACATGCTCGTGTGTTTCTGTCCACTCAGTCATGGGCATAAATACAATTCAAGTGACTCAGACTCACAGAATGAGACAAGTTATTTTGCTTTTATATTGGAGGTTTCAACAGTTTGAGCTTTATAACTTTTAAGTATCTTTAACCAGATAATTTAACATTTAAATTATCTCAACCAGATGATTTAAGTTATCTTTAAGTCAGGATGACATGAAGATGATAACCTCTCTGTTTATCATTTAAACTGAAGGTAAAACTATATAGACTATTTAGTTTGGAATAAAATAATTTAGTTTGACAAACTGAACTTGTTATATTTTGTGTATCAATTTTAAAATAGTCTGACTACCTTTCTTACACCCTTTCAGGATGACGGTCCAGAACCTCAAGCACCAGCTGCAAATGCATCTAATATGGGTGACTTGTTTTTGGGTGAGATGGAAGAGACAAAGCAACAACCAAATAATGTCCGAGCTAGTACCAATAAGATGCAAAAGGATGTAGGACTGAATGAAAAAGCAAGGTATGTCTTTGTCTGATGACAGTAGAATCATGCTTTAAGTGATGTCTTGTCAGGTAAAATGTGTGTAACTTAATTACACAGGGAGAAGTTCTATGAAGCTAAACTTCAGCAGCAGCAACAGGAACTTAAGCAGTTACAAGAAGAAAGAAGAAAGCTGATAGAAATTCAAGAAAAAATTCAAGTGTTGCAGAAAGCTTGTCCTGACCTTCAAGTAGGTAGAATTTCTTTGCTTCCTTAAGCTGTTGAGCAGTGAAAAGTACTTTTCAAACTGTCTTTTTTCCAAGTATAATACTTGGATTAATATAATAATTGGATTAAAAAACTTACAGTTGGTACTAGTCGTATTACATATTATAAGAAGTTGGATTTCTAAAACTAAAAAAGAGCTCTGGTTATCTCGTTCCTTTGCAGGCTCTTGCTCAGTGATTGCTGTATCAAGCTCTTGTTTTGCTGTTGTTGGTCCTCAAAAGTTGCACAGCCTTAATTTCAGGTCTTCAAAAGTGGAGAACCTTCTATCTTATTTTTAGGCTGAAATTTGTCTATCTGCTGTACCTAGCTAGTCACTGCATTTTCAATCCTGTCATTAACCATTTGCAGGTTCTGTTATTGTGAAACAATTTTATGTCTCATAAACATGATCAAAATCTTGTACTTGCAGTTGTACTCAACTGAATTGCATGGTGCTGTACTGTTTGTCATATTCTTTAAAGATAATTTTCTATGAAGTGAGCAGTAAATGGTCAATACTGTGCATCTACAACATTAAATAATGCTATATTACATAAAAAGGATTTTTGTTGCTTTATCTTAAATAAGTATATAAGGGGCTTTCAAATCAAGTTTCTCACTGAATACTAATTCTGCTATTTCAAGAAGCCTGAAGTGTCTTGGGTGTTAACAGTGGATAAGTTTTTTAGAAAGTTAGTCTTCTGCTTTCTCTTTCAGTTGTCAGCTGGCCTGGGTAACTGCCCAGCAAATAGGCAAACTTCACCAGCAGCCTCAACTCCAGCCATGAATGAGTATAACATGGCTGGCAAGCCTTTACTTGACTTCGATGAATCTGTACCAGTTGGCAATGAGGTATTTCATACTTGATATTTTTAGACTTAAGAAAGAGGGCATACTTAAAAAGGAAAAAAGTTCTAGGTAGCTTGGACCCATTTTCGAGTACTGTGTTTGGAGAGTACAGTAGTAGCTAGTTTAATAAAGTGTGGAAAGAAGTAAATAATGACCTGAACTAGCAAAAGATCTTTTCCCAAAGATAGCAGTTGTTGAATGTTAATGGGGAAGTTCAATGAATATTAAATTTATTCTTTGAGCATTTGATAGGGCATATGACAGGCAAGTCATCTGTGAAGAAAATGATAGCTGTATTTGAAATTTAGTGTATGTTTTGCATACTTTTTCCTCTCTTCCCCCAAAATTCATCTTAATTACTGATCTGGGTATTATTTTGTCTTTCGATCTGAAAATTATGGTAGTACTTGTAGGTGTGGAGGAAGATGTGAAGAATATTGTTTCCAGTGGGACTAGACATCAGAAACAATTATCTGAAAAATACCTTTTTTTTTCTTTTAAGAGACATTCTCTGACATCATCAGCATTCCTCATAAATTCCACTTTAACAGCTTAGATGAGGCTGAACGGGAAATGCCTGTTCTGTTGTCATTAAAAAGCTGCACTTTGATTCCTCAAGAGGATTTCAGAACTTGTCTTCCAGATGAGCATTATAGAATAACTTGTCTCATGTTGTTAAAAAAAAAAAAAAAGGTCCGAATTCTTTTGTTTTGTTTACACTTGAATGACTTCCTTTTTATTGGAAACAGTTATGGTCTGAGATGAGAAGACATGAGATTCTGAGAGAGGAGTTGCGACGGAGAAGAAAGCAACTTGAAGCTTTAATGGCTGAACATCAGAGGAAGAGAGAGCTGGCGGAAACAATATCTACTGTTGCTGCCTCTGTTAAAAGTGAGGGATCAGAAGCTCACCATACTCCACAGCAAAGCAGGACAGAAAAGTAAGAACATGAATCACTCTTTGCAACAGTCAGTGGGTGCTTCTGTTTAGTGAGGTTTCGGTCTTGAGGCATTTCTGATTTGTCTGAGCATTGTCAGAGCATGATATAATAGAGCAGTAAATTATTTTCTTGATTTCTAAAGTGACTGTTAGTTGGCAGCTTGCCAGGTTTGTGGGTTTTCCCAGCATATTCAGTCTCCCTTGCTCACCAGAAGAGAGGAGAGAGGAATGTGTGGAAAATGCCAAATGCTCAGTGTTTCCTCATCTTTACACCACTTGTAGTGTTAGTAATTTTCCAGTTATTTTACTCAGCAGTATTGGAAGAATACCAGCTTCATTTGTGCTAGTGAGATAATGTTTAAATGATTTTTTTTCAGTTTGATTAATTGATAGACTTGCAATTGGCAAGAGATTATTTTAATATTTTTTCATAAATTGAGAAAATACACCGGTTTCACAGACAGCCCTCTTTTTCCCAATATTTAGTAGGACAATGGCTACCTGGGGGGGCTCTACCCAGTGTGCACTAGATGAAGAGGATGGAGATGAAGATGGTTATCTCTCTGATGGACTTGATCAGGCAGAGGAAGAGGAAGAAGATGCATCAAGTTCGAATGATAGTTTCTCTGTTTATCCCAATAACCACATAACAGAGAATGTGTATTTTCTTAAAGAAAACAAGGATAGGTGAGTGGCATTACTTGTTGGTCTGATGCTTGTCTGGGTGTATTTGGGAGGGGTGGAAGAAGCATTGCATTAAATGCAAAGCACCCTAGTGCAACAAAGTGGAATTTCCTTCTACTTGCTGGTGAGTTGTTTGCAGTGGCACTTTTGTCTTAGCCTCTGTAGTTGCAACGTGCACGACTAACCTAGATTGTCTTCTGTTTTCACCCATATTAAGTGTTGTCTGCCGTTCAGTTCTCTGGTTGTGTTGCATTGTAGTTCCCTACATTGCCATGTTGTTTTAAGCACCATAGTGGAAGATAATCTACATCAAAATTTTTGCTGTGATATCGTTCAGTCTTTTCAAAATAAAACATTCAGAGAATTAAAAAACAGTGCTTAAACTTTTGCTTTCATTTTTTGGCATTTGCGGCACTGAAAACTATTTCTTAGCTATTTTTTAATTAACATGAATGTTTTTAACTCTTGCTTACCTGATTGATTTCATTAATAATCTGTGTGAGCTGTAATGAAAATGCCCCATTAAAAGTAACATTTACTTTCAATTGGTTTCCTCTTTTTGATAACAAAATAATTTTAATGAATACTAATGTATAAGGCCTTCTGTTCAGAAGCAATCAACATAATACAGTAAGATACCAGAGGCACAGCTTCTATTTTCATCTGAGAAGCTATGGTAAATCAATACTGGACAACACTAAAAACAAGATCCAGAAACATCCTTAGCAGTTCTTTTTTTTTTTGACAGTGGTGGCTGTTACTTTTTGCTTGTTCGTTTGTTTTTTAGGATAGTGTTAGGTTGACAAAATCACGTGGAAGGTTAGCTGGCACACTGAAACGGCCTGTGCCAAGTGAGCTGTTGACATACAACTGCAACATAATTCAAATAACTGAAGTGTCATTAAAGGGAAAGATCTGAAATGTCAGCTTCTGTACTCATTCTTCCTTTCTGCCCCATCCCTCCCATAGGTGGAAAAATGTCCGTCCTCTTTCAGCAGATGGGAATTACCGTCCATTGTCTAAAACCAGGCAGCAGCAAAACGTCAGTATGCGACGTCAGGAGAACCTTCGGTGGATGTCTGAAATTTCCTATGTGGAAGAAAAAGAACGATGGCAAGAACAGATCAATCAGTTGAAGAAACAACTTGAATTTAGTGTCAGCATTTGTCAGACCTTGATGCAGGACCAGCAGGTAGGCATGAAGAGTTAATTCACTGTTCTTACTCTATTTTTTTTTTTATGAATTCTTTCCAGCAATAACTTCTGGTTTTGGTAACTCTGTCCCTGTCGTGTATTTTATTTCCACAGGCGCTCTCCTGTCTTCTACAGACTTTGCTTACAGGCCCTTACAGTATGATGCCCAATAATATTGCATCTTCACAAATACATCTTATCATGCATCAGTTAAACCAGTGTTATACTCAGCTGACTTGGCAGCAGAATAATGTTCAGAGGTTTGTCTGTATTAGTATTTGACTGTGTAATTTGAAATACTTCAGTAACAGAGAATATAGATACATGAATAATAGATTAGAGATAACGGTTAAATAAGAGACTATTGAGCATCTGAATCGATGCAACCTATTGAAATTATATACTTTTTTTTTCAAGTGTTCTAATAGCTTTGAGATGGTTTTTTTTGAATAATCTTCGGTGAAGAGATGCAAATATTGGCATCTTTACCAAAAACCTGTTGCAATAGCTTTATCAGGCTTTTTGATATAAAATTGCTTCCTTGAATGTTGCTTTTATGACTTCAGTTTTTGCTAGACTACCCAGCAGGATTATGGATTCTAATAGCTATAGAAAGATGGTGGGAAAACTTTCTTTCCTTGGGGTTGTCAATCAGAATTTATACTAACTTACACTTGACTTGGACGTGCTACTTTTACCTTTTGAAAAATGATCATGTTTTTAAAAATGATAGTTATGTCACTTCATGGCAGAAAACGTCAAGATCTTCATCCTTGCTTTGTATTTGATAAGTGACATGTATTTACTGTTTCTTTTGTGTAATATTTTAATGACAATTGCTTCAAGTATTTTTGCATCTTCCGTTGTTTCTATTTAATTTTCCTACTTATTTTTTGTTGAGTGAATTTCTCGTCATTCTTGCAAGGATATTTAACTTCTGTGGACTTGACCACTAGTACAGAGCGGTTTATTTTAAGTTGTGCCTGTCACTCAGGATTAAGTAAGTTGTTTTTTGACTAGCCAAATGGAGAAGCACTTCACATACATACCGGAAACGTAGTTTACGCATCTTAACTTGTGATGGTTATATGGGGCAGGTGAAATAATAAGAATCTGAGATTACTCAGTATAATTCAATTTTTTTTTAGACTGACCATCAAAGCCATTCTTAGTGGTTCAGGTTGCATTTTTAGTATGGTGTCGTCATTCCATAATACAAGTATCCTACTAATTTATTTCTATCAAATTATTTTCTTGTGCTGTTTAAGCTTTGAGATGTTTTTTTCCCCAAGTGCCTATTTTTTCTTGTTTTCAAGGTTGAAACAAATGTTAAATGATCTTATGCGCCAGCAAGAACAACAACAGTGTCAAGAGAAGCCTTCAAGAAAGGAGAGAGGCAGTAGTGCACCACCACCTCCATCTCCTGTTTTCTGTCCGTTCAGCTTTCCTCCACAGCCTGTGAACCTGTTTAATATACCAGGATTTACCAATTTTTCTTCCTTTGCTCCAGGTGAGTATTACTGCAAGTGTGAAAAAGTGAATTTTAAAAATTTCTGTTCCCTCATTTAATTGAAACCTTAATGTGAACTTGCTGGAACTCTGTGGCTTTAAGTTCTTAAACGGTACGTGAACGAGCAGAAGTTTCTCACTTTTTGGCATTTCAGTACTTGTTATGGTTTGAAATACCTATAAATAACAACGTGTTACTCACTGTTGTTTGCATCAGATGTATAGAGTGTTGACTTGGATACAGTGTTCTGAATCTCATCACCAAATCTTTTACCACTGAATTTGAAATTGGAAAATAGGTATTTTACTGTTCTTTTTTTAAAAAAAAAAAGCAAATCCTAAGTTGTCTTAAACAATAATGCATTTTAGCTTTTTCAGAAAATGAGCATAAATATACTTGGTAGCTTTCAGAGTCTCAGGTCTATTTTCCGTTTTAGAATATTTTAAATAATACAAAGTCTGCACAGAAGAGTAGTTACGTTCAATTTGCTACTGCTTTGAAGATTCTGAAGTTGAAATAAATATTATGTCATCTTTGACCCTGTGAATACTTCTGTTGTTGGAATTTTCATGTCAGTTTGGTCATTGAAGAACTGATAGTCTTCATTCTCAGAACTCTGGTGTGGGTTGTTTTTTTGGAACTTGTAATTTTTACCTTCGCTTGTAGGTGTGAGTATTCTTAAAATACCTTTATCTGTACATTGATGGGATTGTAGTGGAATGTGTAATATCTAGTGACGTTTGGAACCTGCACTTAAGATAAATCCTCATTATTGCAGCATTTTCAGGTTGAGAGAATTTTTTGCTTTTCGAAGCAAATCTTTTGCTTTTTCCAAGGTTTGGGTAGGAAGGGACCTTAAAGCCCACCCAGTTCCAACCCCCAGCCATGGGCAGTGACACCTCCCACCAGACCAGGATGACCAAGGCCCCATCCATGGTGGCCTTGAGCACCTCCGCAGATGGGGCATCCACAGCTTCTCTGGGCAAATTGTGCCAGTGCTCACTACCCGATTTTTTTTTTTGTTCCAAAATTTGATGGTGCTGCAAAATGTCTCAGATTTGCACAGACAAATGATGTAGTACCTTCTAACATTCTTGTTTACTTTGTAGGTATTAACTACAGTCCAGTGTTTCCATCTGGATTTGGAGATTGTGCACACAATGGTTCCCCACACAGCAGTGAGCAGCAGCAACATCCTGTAGATCATAATGCTTTTGGGAAAACTGAGTATATGGCGTTCCCCAAACCTTTTGAAAGTAGTCCCTCTAATGGAGCAGAAAAACAAAGGTATCGATTGCAACGGTGCAACTTTCCTTTAAGTGGTCTCATCACTCCCCATCCCAGCCTCACAGGACTTGAGGAAATTCATCATTCTTTCAGGGAACTTACATTTAATGAAAACAAGTGATTTACAAGACGAGCTTTAATTTTGCAGTTTCAAGGTTTTTTATGTGCATTTTTTTCAGTTGTGTTGGTTTTTTTCCTGTATATTAGTTAATGTATCACTTCATGAACATTTTAAGCTTGACTTTAGCATTGGAATAGCTTTTGGATGCATTTTATAAGAGGAGGAAGACTTCTCTGTCTTGAACACGAGCAGTTGAAATAACAAGGGGAAATGAGTAAATTCAGTGATTTTGTTTTTATGCTATAGTAGTGAATGTTGTTTTAAGACTATTTTGTCCTATAATACTACTTGAATACAACATAAAGTGCATAACTATATTCAGGTTGAAATCAGTGAGAAATGTGAATTTCTTCAGATGTTGGTTTTCAGTTTGGAAGGGTTCTTGCTACTTTTTTTTTTTTAAATAGCGTTCAGTTGATGACTAAGTAACTAGGGCAGATAGCTTCCTCCATAATGCAAGTTATGTATTTGCTTGGTAATACATACTGAGAATGTCTGAGATATTATGTTGTAATATGTTGTGCTGTTTCTTTCTTTTTGATGGAAGGAATCACAGACAACCCGAAGAGGAAATGGAAAAAAGATCGACTTGGCTTAATGATAGCCAGGAAATGAAAAAAGATGATCAGTCTCACCTGAAAGCAGGTTTTTCAGTTTCAGTACAAAACGTTGCTTCTAGTCATAAAAATCAGTCTGATATGAGCAGGAGAAGAGACTTTGAGGAAGAGTCTTTGGAAAGTTTCAGTAGCATGCCTGATCCAGTAGACCCAACTACTGTGACAAAGACATTTAAATCCAGAAAAGCATCAGCGCAAGCAAGCTTGGCATCAAAAGATAAAACACCCAAATCGAAGAATAAGAGGAAGAGTTCTCAACTGAAAGGCAGAGTTAAAAATACTGGTAGGTTGTAAAGTAATCTTGATCCATGTTGTGTTTGCCATGGTGTACATAAACTCTACATTGCAGAGAATTGACTCTCCATAAATGGTTTCTGTAATACGTTCTTGAAATAAATCTTACTGAAATAAGAATTTATTTTACATAACTACACGAGGCTTTCTGAGTATTTCGGTAAATGAAAAGCATAAATTATTGGGAACCATGATTTGAATGCATAGTGGATACAGATATATGAAGATATGGAATAAGTGGCCTGGAGAATCTTCCTCTTCATTAGGTCTTCACGTTCAAATTGAATGACTTGATGGAAGAAGTACTTCAGTGAAATGCGGAATTAGCTGAATGTAGTGATTGAGAGGGACAGTACTATCATGCATAGTACTGCTGCAGTCATTGAGGATTCAGTGCTGCTGTATCACTTCAGTGAACAGAAGAAAACCTGAAACAACATTGGTGTTTTGCATCTTTGAGATAGTCCTTGAACCTATTTACAACAGTGATAAAACACTGTAAGCTTTTTTTAAATTCCCTTTCCATTCCCTCCCACAAGGTTATGAAAGTGCAAGCGCTTCTAGTGTGTGTGAACCCTGCAAAAGCAATAAAAGCAAACACTCTGAAGAGGTTGTTCATGCAAAGGTGTTCAGCAAAAGGAATCGGGAACAATTAGAAAAAATAATTAAATACAGTAGATCTACAGAAATGTCTTCAGGTATTGTTTTCTGAATTTCAATAATTATGGTCATGTAAACTTTGTGTAAAGGGTATCCTTAGTTGCTAGTGTATTATTTAAAAGTATTATGACAAGACAATAATATACTTTAGCGTGTGGATTTTGCTTTTTAATTTCTAAAGATTCTGTAAACAAAAGCATTTAACAGATGGGTATTGACTACTGTTGGGTGTTCTCTGTAGATTAGGTACTTGATTACAGCTTGTTTCTAATTTATTTTAATGTAAAACAAAAACCTAGTCAACCAAAAACCTCACTAATTTCCTGGTATTTCTATGGAAAGTGATAATTGCCCAACAGATGCAACTTTGCTTAGCATTTTAATTACATCCTGTACTGCATGCGTGTTTTCTTTCTGTCCATGCTTAAAGGAGCTCTATCAAATATCATTCAAATTAAATCTTATAACATCGCATAATCCCTTACATTTTTGCCATCTGCACTGCTTTTCTTGTGTCTATATCATAAAAATATTCTCTTTTGTGTCTTTTTAGGTTCTGCCAATACCTTGTTTTGTTTGAAAGATGCAGATACTTTAGTCATTGTAGCACGATGTGCAGCTTTGTCAATGTAGCTGTGTCCACACTGAGAGCTGTTTATTACTGTGTATATATAATAAACTCTTACCAGTTAAGTTTTTACAATAAGCAGCTTTGACGTGATTTGGATGATTAAGCAGTTTTCCTCCTGCTGTTTTGTATAGACCCTGTCTTTATTTCTGGTGCGCATTTTTGTGTTTATCACTGTCTATCCCCACTTTCCTACAGCACATGCTAGGAGAATTCTGCAGCAGTCTAACAGAAATGCATGCATTGAAGTGCCAGGTAATGCATTCACTGCTTAGCTTCAACAATGTCCTCTTACTTTTTTTCTCCTCCTCTTAGCTTTGGTCCTACAGCTCAGACTGTTTAGCAGATGTTCAAAACTAGGTGTTGCAGCACCTTCTTTATAAACGAGGCAAGAGAACTTGTAGTTTGCATGATATGTAACAACACGTACTACTTTAAATTGTGGTTGTGGATAATGTTGATCATGTTCTTGGTCAGTCATAATTGTTAGTGGAAAATATGCAGGTAGACTCTACAACAAAAACTAATTTCAGTGGGCATTTTTGGTATATGTAAAAGCTGCTATTTTATTTTAGTTATGAAGAAGGGAAGCAATTTCTGAAGGTTTATTGCAGGTTGAAAAAGCTTGCCTCTATGCTTAAAAATTCTGGTAAACTATTTGCAGTAACAATAGCTGTATAACTGATAACTTCATTAACTTGAATACTAACAAATATGCATCTGTTAAACTCAGCTGAGTTTTTTCAAAATACAACTTTTTTTTTCCCATTCAACACTTGTCCAAATATGTGTGTAATAATTTAGAAGTTGCAATATAAGGATAATCCCTTTAATTTTCAAAGGGTTAGGAGTCCTACTAGGAATCACATTGTCTTCTTGTGTATATGTAATTGGGCTTAAGGGTAGGAGGTTTTATGTAAGCCTACATGTAATGTATGGGAATGTAGGATTTATGCTTGTGTGGGGACGGGTGGCTGAATTCAGTCTAGAGTTTCCTTCAGGTTCTTGATTATTTCTTGCAAAAATAGGGAATATTTATATATGCCTGGGACTTTCGGTTGTCTTGTTTTGTATATGTTAAAAGTTGATTTTCAGTGTTGAATACCTGTTCTGAAAGCAACATTGTGTTGTGTGTAATATTCTGTTTAATAAGGAATTTTCTAAAAATATTCGATAGTAAGAACAAAACCTGATCCATATGAATGTTTTATATTTCATACCTAAAGGATTGAGTAAATAATTATTTCAGCATGTTCAAAACTTTGTTGCCTTCAGGAGATGAATAAGCTTTAAGAAAGCAGCTATATAGTGGAATCTACAGTGATTGAGGTCTAACTTGTTATGTAACAAGCAGTTTTCTTTCAATTGGATGCATGTCAAGTACTGAGTTGTTTGGTTTTTTTTCTCCTACAGAAACTGGTAGTGATCTTTCTATGTTTGAAGCTTTGCGGGACACAATTTATTCTGAAGTCGCAACTCTTATTTCTCAAAATGAGTCTCGTCCCCACTTTCTAATTGAACTTTTCCATGAGCTACAACTGTTAAACACAGATTACCTAAGGCAAAGGGCTCTATACGCTTTACAGGTATGCACAAAATTTTGGATCTTATGTATGAATTGAACAAATCTAAATACTTTTTTATACAGTATAGAGTTATCTTTTCCAGGATATAGTGACCAGACATTTATCTGAGAACAATGAGAAAGACAAATGTACAAAATCTCTGAATTCTGCAACATGGATAGCATCTAACTCTGAACTCACTCCCAGTGAAAGCCTTGCTTCTACAGATGATGTAAGTTTTAACTTCAAGTTCAGAAGCTAGTTTACTGTCAGCTTTTCCTGTATTTTCAATTTACATGCATATTGGGTAATGAAATAAGCACAGTAGTGGCTGAATTTGTCAAAAATTAATAAACATTCTAAAATTGTGAATGAAGGTATGCAAGAGAAGCTTCATGCAGAAGTGATTAAACATGGAAGGATTCTTTACACTGGAAATTAGTGATATGATAGGGAGGAACAGAACATAAAGGGGATATGAAGGGAATAAATGTGATACTGATGCTCAAAAACAGATAATACCCACCCTCCTGTGAATAAGGTCAGGTGAGTACTGATCACAAGGTTCTCAAACAGTTTTTGAATTTTTGTATTTAAGAAACTACTGATGCCTCTGCTTAGCTTCTTATGTGTTTATAGTTAACTATTTGGAGAAGAAAAAAAGACATGCTAGAATTACCTGACTGGAGCAAAAATCTTGCTTTCAGGATATAAACCAGTTAGGCAACTTGGTGATAATCCTTAATACCACAGCATGTGGCTGAAAAGAATTGCTCAGTGCTTCTCACATCTGTGAGAGCATGGTGCAGTTCTGCTCTGTATTCAGCTGATCGATGTTTTTTAGGAAACTTTTGACAAGAACTTCCCTACAGAAGCATGCCAAGACTGTGAACCAAATGATGCAGACAATGGGAGTACTATGTCTACATCTTCTCATTTTGAACCCTTTGCCACTGATGACTTGGGTAAGAATGATGTGATTTACAACCTCGCAAGTATTATTCCTTCACGTGCTCTCCAAAAATGCCTGCAATCGTGCACTCTTATGTAGTGCACTTCTTTTTTGATATAGTATGTAACTACGTGTTTTTTATTACAAAACTTTGAGCAATTAGCCACTTCTGAAACACTTTGAGTTGATCAAAGTGTATGTAAAAAAAACATTATAACAACTGCAATTATGTGTAAACTTTAAAACCTATGGCTTTGAACTAATTTATATCTGTTTACTTGTCTATCCATTGAAAACTTTATTTAGATTAAAAGGTGTTTTTATTCTAAATATAGGCAACACAGTGATTCACTTAGATCAAGCTTTGGCTAGGATGAGGGAATATGAGCGTATGAAAATTGAAGCTGAAAGTACCCTTGACTCTGAGGGCTGCTCTAGTAATTTTCAGGGTGCTACTGCTGCTAAATTAGAAGGTATGCACATATGTACATATTTTGCTTAGTTTTAGAAAATAATTATTCTAAATATCAAGAATAATTTAATTGGCTGACTTGCTTTCCTCTTCGTTTATATTGAAAACTTAGCAAAGCTTCATAGAATCTTAATGTACTTAAGCAAATTCTTGATTTACTTTAAAAGAAGAAAATGTATATCTTTGAAAATGATATTTCTCAAATAGTAATGTTGAATGACTTAGACATGCACTCTATTTTAACAAGGTCCAAGCACCAGTGAGTGTCTTTCTGCACCACAGTCAAGTGAAGCTTCTGCTGTTCCATGTCCTCGCATAGATACTCAGCAGCTTGACCGGCAGATTAAAGCCATTATGAAAGAGGTCATTCCTTTTCTGAAGGTAAGAATTCTTTTCAGAAATGTCTGAAGAGTTAGGAGAATAAGACAAGCTCTACACTTGCATAGAAGAATATTGTTTATATTGAATTAATAGAAAAAGTGATAGCCTTTCCGTGTTTAAGATAATAAAAGTAGATTTCAAATATAATACTTTTTTACGGTTCTAAAGCAAACTTCTTTGCTTGCACTTTGTTGAACATGTGTGAATGTGTTTCAGTACTTGAAGAGTAGATCCAAAATAATGGATTTAGTTTGTAATGAGTTTGTAAATAACTTTAAGTTATTATTAAGATATGTTTACCATCAGATATCTTTCAAATTTCCACTTTATTTAAAATGGGTAACTCACATCTTAGCAACAGCTGCCAATATGTACTAAGTTGCAGATATTGCTGAGAATGAAGTAAGGATTAAATACTCCACGGAAAGATTCTGTGGAGCTTTTAATGGGAAAAAGAAATGGTAAAGTTTCTAGATTGCGTAAGGTTGGTGGACTTCGGTTTCAAGAACAGGGATTTCTTTGTTTGGAGCTGACTCAGTCATATAGAAATGTTTGGAAATGTATTTCTGAAGTATTTGCTCAGAAAAACTAAAAATTCTAACCAAACTGCTACATACGATGTAACTTGAGATATTTTTTGAAAAATAGCTGTTGTTGATTAACATTAATTCTTCATGCTTACAACTATCTTTAAAGTTCTTGAGAACCTGTGAACTTCTATCTATACAGAAGAGAAACGTAATTCTTTAAAGAAGGAAAAATAATCACAGTTCATTCTTTGCAAGGTTAAGGAGCAGAGAATGTTAAGTTGTAAGATGCATAAGTCATCTCCATTGAGTTCAACTTCCCTTTTATAATATGCCGGGTATGTAAGCTTAGGTTTGTGTAATAAGGTGCTTAGTTGATATTAGTTGCAATTTTAAAAACTCTGTATGATTGACATGCCACCACCTCAGTGCATGAGGGCTTCTGTTTCGTTTGCAATTTTAAAGAAGCTTACAGCAGTAGGTATCTTAGCGTACGCTTTCATACACATGTAACACAGTAACTAATACAATTGTACAAATGTTAAAAGATGACATACATACATCCAGTACATTAGTATGTATTGGACATATAAGTGAGATAGTTTGTGTGTCATGGTGGATCAGTCATTAATGAAGTATGGTAGCTGCTATAATTGTGTTCGTTTGGTTTGTGAAGGGAGCTAGAACCTAAACAATCTATTCCTGCAGTATGATTCCTTGAGTGCATTTTTTTAATAAATTAATTTCAGTATTTGAGATGAGGGCTGACTTTTTTTAGTGGTAACTAAGCTCATCCCCTAATATTTAGGAACACATGGATGAAATATGCTCTTCTCAATTGCTGACATCAGTAAGACGTATGGTCTTGACTCTTACACAACAGAATGATGAAAGTAAAGAATTCGTGAAGTTCTTTCATAAGCAACTCGGTAGTATACTTCAGGTTAGTAGCTTTTCAATATTGTTTTGCAATACTATATTGCAATTTGGATAATCAGCAACAGTTAAAACCAGATTCCCTAAAGGAGTATTTTACAACTCTGGTGATAGCCCTTGTGATTTTCTGAAAATCAGTAATTACTGTTTTTTTTTTTTCTACAAGCGTGAAGATTGAATCAGTAATTTGATAAGTTCTGTTTTATGGTATTGAGATTCTATATAAAAGCTGTTTAAAACACTAAACCTGTTTATAAGAGTTTGTAATTTTATTTTTAATACTTAACTAATTTTTAGAGTTAAGAATATGGCAGGTACTTAGTCTTTTGAAGTTTGAAAGTTTGTTTCAAAAACTGAAGTATTATTTCTCTTCATAGGATTCACTGGCAAAATTTGCTGGTAGAAAACTAAAAGATTGTGGAGAAGATCTTCTTGTGGAGATTTCTGAGGTGTTATTTAATGAATTAGCCTTCTTTAAACTCATGCAAGACTTGGACAGCAATAGTATTTCTGTAAAGCAGAGGTGTAAAAGAAAAATAGAAACAACTGAAGAGATACAGTCTTATGCTAAAGAGGTTAGTTTTATTTATTTTTTTTAATTTAGCTTTTCTAAGTTTCATAGATGTCTGTATTTCCTAAACTTGTTTGATTAACTTAGTTTCATATGTTGTATATATGGGTGGTGGTTGTGGTGTGGTTTTTCTGTGTGGTCATAATTTATTGATTCTCTGCTACAGATGTCTAGTTGTGTAGACTTTCTAAATGGGAAATGTATTTTAATGGCTATATGTGTACATCAGGCAGAATAGCTGAGTGATGAAATAGTATTAATATCTGGAGCCATCAAGTAGTCAAAGTATTTTGACATACAGGTGTCCTGGTTCCTCATGTCTTCAGCTATTCCTACAGCTTTCCTTGCAGTAGCTTAGTCAGGCACCATCTTTTTATAACACTATTATAGCTAGATATTCATCAAACAGTTGGCTTGTTGGCATATGTACCATGTATGGCTTCCTGGAATTAGGGTAAAAAAATATCTTTGGAAATATGTGAGAATGTACTGCATGTTCTGCTCTAACAATGCAGTTTTTAGTTGCTTTTGTCACCCTTTACAGTATTAAAGATGTCTTGTGACTTTTTTCTATTGCAGTCCTGCAGTTTTTACAAACATAACTTTTTTAGTTATGCAAACCGTTTACAAAAGAAACGCTAAAACAGGTCTTGTTCATATAACTCTTAACTTGTGTATCTACCTCAGTGTTTCTTCTTGTGTGGTCCTTTCAGCTTTCTTTTAGAAATACAAATACAAAAATTAAATAAATCCATGAAGTCATTCATACTTTAAAATGACAACAGAAGATACTGTGAATCTGTCCTCAACTATGAACTCCTGGTTTTAGCCATAGCATCAACTTAATTTCAGTATACGTCAACTTAGATGTGCCAATACTATAGCTAGTGTGAAATTGGCTTCTTTACAAGCGGCTCCACAGTCTAAGAGATGATCTGAATTGAGAGAGATTTGGATATGATTTCCTGTGTTATCTGAAATGGGTCATTGGATCCTCTTACATAAAGGGTTGGTTTATACCATGCCATAAGAATGCATGGAGCCAACTTAGATCTGTCATTTCTTCTCATCTACTGGAAGTCAGTGAATTTGGGTTAAAGTCAGTGTCTGCATTGTTGCTGAGACATAAGTTCAGATTCAGTGGGGCCTGAGGTGAGCCAGAACTGGTAGGTCCTGGATATTGTACAGATCACGCAAATATCTCTATATAGTCTTCTCACAGCTTTCAGATCCAGGATCCTGATACAGGCACAACAGATTTTACTCTATTTTGTGACTGTCTTGAGTCAAGTAAACTAAATGGTTTTAGATTCCGTGCTGAAAAACACAGCTCTTTTTCTTGATTAGAGGTGGCATACCTAATTCTATAGGTTAAGTAAGATTCAACAACAGTCTAGAGAAATAGCTTGTGTACACATGCTTTTTAAAAGAAAAAGGTCTAGCATACCTCTCGCAATATTTTGCAACTCTAAAATTGTGAAGACATCTGTGCAAGCGTCTCAAAATATAGAATTCCCCATGGCTTACCACAGTTAGCCAGATAGCAGTTCTTGGGAAGACTGCATTTCAGGCAGCCTTCCCCGAAGCCTTAGATTGGTTCAGTATTTCAAAGTTATTTCAGTGTAGAATTGAAGACAGTTTGTGTTTCTTCTAGGCAAAAAAAGGTCTCCAGGTGGATGTTTGTTCATCTGCAGAAGATATCGATGAGGACAAAGTATGTTTATGCTTCTGAACTGTCTTTATTCACCAGATAATTTCACAAATGACTTAGGCTTACTGTTTGCTATCATATAAATCCAGTAGCTGTAAGCTGCCCACTTCTTAGTGTTTATAAATTTATTAAACATCTTGCTTTTTTTTTTCTACGTTATTTCCAGTGATTTACTTTATCAAAGTAAATTATAATTTCCCTTTTATAATTTGAGTTGTCAGTCTGGAAAATAAGTACAAAAAAAAGTCTTCATCAGTAAGTCTCTGTTATCATATGCCTTCAATAACATAACTTGGATATTGGTTCCTTAGTCGTTCTAGTTTTTATTCCATTTAGTACTGCAAAGCCATTGTCAGTGTAAACACTGATGCATTTCTTACAAAACAGTATCTAGTTATCTTTCAGCAAGTGTGGTCAGATCAACAAAGACAGCATTAAAGATACTTTTTTATTTACTGGTGAACTTTTATGTGAAGTCTAAAAAGAACAAAGTTCATGTTGAATGTTACATGACTGAAATGGAGTAATTTGTGATGCTTTATTTGCTTTAGCGTAGGAACTTTCTTTTCATTTTAATATTCATTTTCTATGTTTGGGGGGAAAAAGATCCAGTTATCTTATTACCAGATTTGATCTGGGGCTCAAAGCACTGAGAATGCAATCATTCCTTGAAAAATGAAGTAACAAGGGCAGTAAATAGAGATGGTGCTCAGCTATTTTTAGTAATGGACATTTTCTTTTTTAATGTTATTCAATTAATTATTTTTCATCCTAAAGAGAAGACAGATGTTCTGCATTGGGTCACATAGTTGAGATCTTTGGAGTTGCTCTGTGTGCTCTCTGAGTTACTAAACGTTAGGAGCTAAATCATCTTCCTTTTTTTTTCCTTTAAGTTTGTTTTGAAAACCACTAAAAATCATTGTGCTAGGGTAGAGGAGTTGTTTTTAAAATTTTGGGTTTTTGTTGGAATGTTTGGGTTTTTCCGACCAAGAATAAGATATGTGATGCACTAAAATAGAGTGCTGAATGCTTTCCTAGATGTCACAGAATCACAGAATCGTCTAGGTTGGAAGAGACCTCCAAGATCATCTAGTCCAACCTCAGCCCTAACACTAACAAGTCCTACACTAAACCATATCACTAAGAGCTACATTAAAACGTCTTTTAAAGACCTCCAGGGATGGCGACTCAACCACCTCCCTGGGCAGTCCATTCCAATGTCTAACAACCCTTTCAGTAAAGAAGTTCTTCCTAACATCCAACCTAAACCTCCCCTGGTGCAACTTTAGCCCATTCCCCCTTGTCCTGTCACCAGGCACGTGGGAGAATAGACCAACCCCCACCTCTCTACAGCCTCCTTTAAGGTACCTATAGAGAGCGACATATGTCATATGCATATGTATAGGCCTAGAGTCAGTTCTTTCTTCTAGGGTTTAGAGCTTCTGTCATACTGCTTAGGAAGTAAAAGTGGGAATCTATATATTGCTTGTTTCGATTGCTTTCATGTAGGAGAGTCCTGCAAGATTTGGAGTCAAACTCAGGGCTTTATCTTGGGTTCATATAGACTGAGCAGAAATTTCTCACTTAAGGTATTTAGCAAATCATTTAGCAGAGGAACTGTTGAGTAGCTCTTGTCAAAGAAATTAAAAGAAATATTAGGGAATATTCCTAATATCTACTAGAGGTCATTTAGGAGTGAAAAGAAACCACTAGACAGTAACAATGCAAGTGTTTCTCACCTTCTCATGTTAATGAAGTACCTGACTGAAGGAAAAATGCTTAAAGCTAGAAAGTCACCTTTTCAGATAATGATATAATCAGTTATGGTGTCCTTTATGGCTATGTCTGAATGGTGTGTGACCTATCTTAGTAGGTTCTGATGCTCTGTTTCTGAAATACCTTTGCAGAATTAATTTCAAGGCCTTACGTCCTTCTTAAAAATTAGCTTTTAGCCTGCAGGTGTTTGATTTTGATGTGGGGGGAAAAGGTGATTCTTTGCAGGAACCATAACTTAATCTGTAGATAAACAAACATGAAATCGCACAATATTCTATGTTTTCCTAGGACAAGGATGAGACTGAAACTGTGAAACCAGCACAGGGCTCAGAAATGTATGATGGTAATGAAGTTCCTGAAAGTATTAGGTCTGATGCTTCTGACCAAGAGGAAGATGAAGAAAGTGAAAGTGCCCCAGTGGCTATAAGTAAGTGCTTTTTATAGCTCATTAGTCAGTGCTTTCACCATGGTCTTGACCAGCTAATTTTACAACAGAAATTTCATGAAGTGCTGCTTTGTAACACCTTCCTTCAAAGGTTTTCTAGTCAGGTCTTTCCCAGTGACAGTTTTCCAGTACGGTATTTACTAATACCTTGTCAAGGGTTAAACAATCCAATAAGAGGAGCTTTTGCTTTTTGTAATTACTGCATCTTGTAGATGCACGTTGGAATCATATTCATAGCTTGCTAAGTTGCCTTTCCTGCTTCAAACTTGAAGTTTCTCAAGCTTTGAGCTGAATAATGTGAAAGCTGCTAAAATTCTACGCAACTTTTCAGTTAAATGATTTTTGAATATGCTTATTTTTCATATTTTTTAATAATCTTGCATATTTTTTAATCACTTCTGTCCTGTTTGTGAAACACCAACAACTCATGTCTTGGTTTCCCCTACTTACATTCTTAACACCAATTTGTTTAATCAGTGAAATATTTCACACCAACACAGTAGTATTTTTTGATAATATGGCTCATGTGGAGCATATGAATATTAGGAAGTATGTCATCACTGGATTGTAATTTAAAGGAATGTTTTGACCTTAGAGTTGTAAGTGATGACTGCAGTAAATCCCCTAAAGGGATTTGGATTTTGCAGCCATCTTACTCTTTCAGATGCATCAGTAAGAGTTTTTACTGAGAAAATACAGCAAGTTATATTAATATGTAAATCCAATATGAAGGTGGTTTTATGTTGATTTACGTTTAGGCTTATCAAAAGCAGAAACCCAAGCTCTGACTAATTATGGCAGTGGAGAAGATGAGAATGAAGATGAAGAAATAGAATTCGAGGAAGGACCTGTTGATGTGCAGACATCACTACAAGCGAGCAGTGAAACAGCAACTGAAAATGAACAGGTATCACCAAAGTTGTAAACACAGCACAAGAAAGCTAAGTCAGTGCGTAACTTTTCAGAAAAATATATTGTAGCAAACTTCATACTGACAAAGGTAGAGAAACAATGCAAGAGATGAAATGAAACCAATGAAACCTACATAAAAAAAAAAAGCTTACTACTCATTGCCTGCCTGAATGTATTACTGGCATAGTTGATGCCAGAACGGATGGACACACACACACGTTTAAGTCTGCTGTTGGAGAGATGAAACGTAAGCAATAGGAAAGGTAAACTATCAAAAAAAAAAAAAGTTTTACATTGTTAACTTGTTCTTCTTCTGTGCTTGCTGACATCAAGGTAATTATTGGGCATTAATTTGCAGAAGACAATGACATTTGTATTTTAACATGTCTTTGATTTGTCTTTCCTTTTTACAAGGTATGTAATATTTTTTCCAGAACAATGGTGAAATGTTTTTGGCTGTTATTGCCATTTTATTGTTAGCTTCCTTAAAAACACCTGGTTGTGTGTGACCTGGTTCTGGAGACTTATTTACTGACATGCAAAGAATTAACAAAATGGAGTTCTGAATCTTTTGAAACTCTGGTTTACTCAAAGCTATTAACGTTTAGGCAATTTATAGAGCATTTTGTGCCTTAAAAGCTAAAACAGTAGGTCTTTCCAGTGGAACCAGAAGGTTTATTTGGGAACTACTATAGCAAAAAAAAAAAAAAAAAAGTTCAGATAAAACACATGTATCAGTATTAATAATTTCTTAAAGTGTGGTTGACCAACTGATTGAATTCTGTTTCCAAGAGTAGAACTTAATATTTTTATTTCATGCTAGTTAAGACAAAAACACTGAACAAGTGTACAATGTGTTTTTAATTACCAAGGAAGACTGAATTATGCAATAAGCTACAAAACTGGTTAGTAGAACTTGTTCTAATTCATTTTTACCTTCTCCAATAGACTCCAAACCAAGAAGTGAATAAAACAAAAGGCAGCGATACTATGTCATCCAAACAAGAATCTGCTAATGTAAAAGGTAAGACCAGCATGAATTGAGAGATTAACAATTCTATATGAATTGCATACTGTGAGAATTATCTGGGACAGTGTCTGTGATATATGTAATTAAGAGGAAGATGATCAAACTTGCAAGAGTTTATTGGACTGTTTTTTCTCATGATACCATGTCATTTGACTTAATACATCTGTGTTGACATAAATGCAGCAAATCTTTTAAAGAGGAAGCTTGAAATAATCTTACACAGGTAGGTGCGCTACAGTTTTTGATGTTTAACACTTAAGTGAATTTCAAGTAATTGCTGAAGCCACTGGCAATTGTAGCTGTATAGTGTGTCTATTACAGGATTCTGATGTTTGGATTTGTCTAGTACGTGTTTTTTTCCTGCTACTGCCATTTACTAGCAATTGAAATAATTTTATATTTTAAAGATTTATGCTGGGTTCTAACTGATTAAGAACTGAGTAATCATTTTCTGTGTCAAAACACAGCCAACCGGTATGGATGTTATTTCTAGCTGTGATCTCCTGCTTTTTCTGTGTTCTTCTGTTGCAAATACTGGTTTTGGGTTTTGTCTTTTTTCATAGACTAAAAGCAGAATTTGAATAGATTCAGCATCAACACAAGAATGTGTCAAAATGTTAGGGGATTTATTGTTCTGAATCTCCTTATACCTAGATTGTGTATTTAACAGTAGGCCTTATAGTTCTGGAGTTGGTTTTAAAAAATAAAAAATGCTTTATCAAGTCAGAAGTTTTTAAATCAGATACTGTCCTGTGATAATTGCTGATACCGTAGTGTATGGCACTCTTTAAGAACAAATAACTCATATTTTATTTCAATAAGTTGTGTGGGTCTGAGGGACTAATTCACTTTCATTGCTTATTTGTAGCTTTGAATCATAATTTGTTTAAGGAAAAAAAGATAATCTGTGTCTTTTATACACTCAATCTTTTACCATTTCTACCTAGTTAAAATGAAGTTTTATGGTTTTAGGTGAACAAGATGAAGCTACGCTTTTGCCTCATTACCTCAATGTCATGGAGAACACACCACCTTCAACAGTCAACACCCCAGAATCATTTATAACAGCCAGTGTGAAAACAGAAGAAACAAGCTCATCGTTACCAGGAAATGAGACTCAAAAGCTAGATACAGCATGTGTAGTAAACAAGTCATCTGCTGGAAGTTCTGAAAGCTCCGTGGCTGGCAGTCCTGATACAGAGTCACCTGTATTAGTGAATGAATATGTATGTATAATTCAGTTGGGATACATCTAAGAAAAATTAGAAGCTTTTTTTTATTTATTTCAGTGTTATTTCTTGTTTCCAGTCTCGTTTAGTTGTCGTCTGCAAATTTGATGTGGGCATTTCTTTTTGATGTACTGCTTAAAATGTTAAAAATTCTAGTTTTGGAGTGAAAATAAAACAGTGGCACTAAATGTCACTATTTTTATTAACAGGAAGCTGGTTCTGGAAATATAAGTCAAAAATCTGATGAGGATGACTTTGTGAAAGTTGAAGACTTGCCCCTTAAGCTTGCAGTCTATTCAGAGGTACTTTGCTGGTTTTTGTTGTTATTTAGAAGTGCATGCTTTAAATGTCTTGATTATCATCAAGACAACAGTAAGAATTATCTAGAATTCTAAGTTTTGCTTTATCCATTACAAAGGCAGATTTAATGAAGAAAATAGCATCGGAGGCCCAAACCAACAGTTTGTCTGACGAGTTACTGGATGGAGGTAGAGCCCAAGATGAAGAATTAGTAGGAGATGCCCAAACTTTGAAAGAACCAGGTAAGGATTATTTTCTAAATCATCTCCACATATTGGGAAAACATTCTGAAATGGCCTTAGAATTTACATATCTTGTTATCATTGGCTGAAGTAAGAAATCACAGTAGTGCAGAAAGCATATCCTTTTATATGATCATGCATTGGCAAATAATGCATTGATATGCAGGGTTTTGCCTTTCATGTCCCTTCTGTATATTTCCATTAGATTCTGTGCCTAAAACTCATAAAAATTAACATTTAAAATGCACAGTGTAACTTCATGTTTTTAAAACTTATTAAAAGCATTTTTATTTTTTGTTATATAAGCTTGGGTTTAATATTTTAAATTTTAATTGCTATTATCTGATTTAATTGCTAGTATCTGAATGCTTAATAAAATCTGCTGACAGATTGCTCAGTGTTTGTAATAGGGAAGCTCTAGAGACTTTTTGGGAAAGTAAAATATCTCTTAAGAGAAAAGAAAATATTATCTGATTTAATTGCTAGTATCTGAATGCTTAATAAAATCTGCTGACAGATTGCTCAGTGTTTGTAATAGGGAAGCTCTAGAGACTTTTTGGGAAAGTAAAATATCTCTTAAGAGAAAAGAAAATATTTTTGATATAAACCATGCCATGAGGTAGAAAACGTTCTTTAGCGTGTGCGACAGTAATAAAGATTTCCATTGTTGCTTTCATGAAACTATTTCTGCAGCTCCAAAAACTTCATGGCAATATATGTCAAAATTGTTTTTCTTGTAACGTGATACGGATGCTGTGACAATTTATGGTATCAGAGTCTTCTGTTCCATTGTTGGGCTTATAGTTCTTTAATGGAAAGTGTGTGTGTAAATGCGTGAACTGAGTATTCTTATGGTAGGAGGTTTCTGCTAGTGTAGCTAGTCCCAATTCTTTAAACAGTCTAAGCTGATGAAAACATTTTTTTACTGCATTTGTAATGACAGCATAGGATTTTCCAGATTAGTGTGATGGAAGAAACATCTTCCCTTCCATTTCATGCAGTGCCCATCATCACTCTTGTTTGTCATAGCTAAGGTAGCAGAAGTCTGTCATGTCAGTCTGGTGAATACAGGTGCATGGTGCAGAAATGGTCTGGATAAGAATGCCTCGTCACAGAAAATCAGTAGCTAGCAACTAAGATGTTCTTCGTCTGTGTATGTGGGATATCTGTAGCTGTTTAAGTAGGCTGTGTCTCAAAGTACTTGTGAAGGAGAAGTGATGATCAAATATTTCATCAAGGGTATAATAATAAATAATGGATACTTAGATGGAGATGAAATGTGGTCGGAGATGAAGTGTGGTCAAGAGCTGTGTTCAATGCCTAGTAGTTGCTAGACAGTAATAAGTATGCTTTTATTTTACAGAAACTTTTGGAGCTCAGAGTGTGTGAAAATGATCCGAAGATACCTGCATATGTAAACTCCATGTATACAAATGCATATGGAAGATCACTACTTTCACAAATTCTGAAAGTGTATAAAAATGTAAAATAGTTTTTGACACTCTGCCTTTTAGGATAGGTATGCTAACTTCTGCCTGTGGCAGTTTGAACAGCTGGAACTGAATCCTCTTTTATTCAGTTTTGCTGCACTGTTCTTTTTCTGTCTTAATCTTTTTTATTTTTTATTGTGACTTGTTTAGTAATTTTAAAATTGTTCAAAATTGTAGTTTTAAATAAAGTTTGGACTTGTCTGTAAATTTGTCTTTTGAAAAATTTTCCTCTGACTTATAAAAGGATATGCAGAGTTTGTTGTTGGAAGTTAACTGACTTGAGTGTAGGCCTGCTTGTAGCACTTTGCTACTCCTGTTCAGAGAAATACTGCTAATGTTCCTGGGACGAGAAATTCTCATCCCATGAAGTTTCTCCATCCACAAATAAGACTTGTAGATACAGTATGTATCTCTATATCGCCTTAAAGCCTAAGTATAGCTGGCCTATTAAATATATATATTTAATGTATGCATATATATATATATTCCTGTTCATGTCCTGTGGAATTAAATTAATCTTCTTCAGCACAGTGCTCTGAGGTGAAGTAGATACCCTGTTTTTGTACTTAACTGCACAAACCATCTGTTTTTCTACATTTCCACTTCTGCACTTTTCAACATGAAGGAGGATAAACTTGGCTGAAAAATTTTGTATCCTTTTGCATGTAATGCTGCAGCTGAATATCTCTAGAATTTGTTCCCAAAGTATTTGACCTTGTGAAAGCTTTTCATGTAGAAAGGAAGAAATTTAGGAAATTACAATTGAAATTACTGTTAAAAACACGGGTAAAGTCAGCAACTAATGAAGTCTGGTAGCAAAAGCAGAATTAAGATTGTAGAAAAGTAGATTAGAAAACTAAACCAGAAGAAAAACTTTATTCTTTAATATTCCTGCTTGCATCAGTTTCTAACATTATTTCTAGCTTAGTTTTATGATATAGCTTATTCAGTGTATCTGTTCCAATGTAGAGGTCCTGTTTACCTTAAATTAGGGCAAAGCTTTTCTCAAAATAGTTAAAATAAAAAAGAAATCATCATAAATTCAGTTTCAGTTAGTTCTATAATACGGCTGTATGCTAAAGGAGACATTTTAGTGATAATGAATCCTAAATACGCCTGAAATAGTCTGAAGTTTGAATAGAATAGTGTATTTTATTTTTTGATTCTCCCCAGGTTTTGAGAGTGGATTTTGAAATGGCAGGTTGGAGAAGAGAGGTATGATTGTAACAGCAACATTTACTTACTATTCAGGCTTCAAACTCATGGTGATACTATATGCAGAGGACAAGGGAAATACAGGTTTGTGTTGTCACAATATGAAAATGAAACAAAAATGAAAGCTTTTAATCACTAACTTAACACAGGAATCAGTAGACTTCAAAGAGGACATATATAGAACAAGAAGATTTGTGCTCTATTTAAGACGAAAGTTTGGTTAATGTGTTAGACAAACTTTAAACTCAAGAAACAGAATGAACCCAAGTCATTCCAGGGCAAGAATTCAAGAATGCTGTATATGAATAATACCTTTTAATGGATTTGGCCTACCTCTGGTGATGAAATTTTCACCAAAACGTGTCATGCAGTAGTATTTGCTTGGAATCTGTAAAAAAATTATGAACTCTTACTGAGACTGAGGGATAGTGCAGGTGTGCAACTGGGTTTGCTTGGACAAGGATTCAAATTGCAGTTGAAGAAATATGCTTAAAATCCATTGTAGCTTTGGAAATGAGACAGTGGTTGGCAGTGTTAGATTAAAATTGCTATGATAGTTAATGTTGAAGCATAAAATTATGCTTAAGGAACAACTGTCTACTATAATATGTGTCAAAATTAAGGAAGGAAGTCGACTTACTGAAGTATTGATTAAATATTTTGAATGAGACAAGGTAGAAAAAGGAGTGCTTATCCTAGATATATTCAACACCAGCACTGTACCTCATAATACTCTTAGAGAACTGAATTCTGACCTTTGGTCGTGCCAGTAGAAATGATGTCACTGCAGGTGGGGGGTGTAGCAGGGAACAAGTCTTTAAAAGAGAAGTCTTTGTACTCAGGACAGCTCTTTGCAGGGGATCTTGTTCTAACACCTTCAGGGACAATAAAGAAGCTTGGTATAACACAGAAGTAAAGTCTTCAGTTGCAACTTCTGGATTAAATGCTCTGTTTTCAAATTTCATGGATGGAACTGAGGAATGCTCCTTGTGGTTGAAGAAGATGAAAATAGTAAAGACCCTAAAAATCATAGAAGGGCTTGGGTTGGAAGGGACCTTAAAGACCATCTAGTTCTAACCCCCTGCCATGTGCAGGGACATCTCCCACCAGACCAGGTTGTGCATGGTGGCCTTGAGCACCTCCAGGGATGGGACACCCACACCTTCTCTGGGCAACCTGTGCCAGTGCCTCACCACCCTCAGAGTGAAGAATTTCTTCCTTACATCTAATCTAAATCTACCCTCTTAGTCTAAAATCATTACTCCTTGTCCTATCACTACGTGCCCTGACAGAGTCCCTCCTAAGCTTTCCTGTAGGCCCTCTTTAGGCAGTGGAAGGCCACTGTAAGGTCTCCCTGGAGCTTTCTCTTCTCCAGGTAGAACCACCCCAGCTCCCTCAGCCTGTCTTCACGGGAGAGGTGCTGCAGCCCCCTGATCATCATAACACAGTGACAACCCTGGAAATCAGGAAGATGATGTGTCGAGGAAAGAAAGAGGTAATAGTAACCAAGCATAAGAAATAAGCTAACTTGCAACAAATTCTTTAAAAGTTCATATCTTTATGGTATACTGATTACATATATATGTGACTTGTGTATAACATTGCAGAGGGCTCTTGTATTATAGTGTCTGTTCTGTGAGCTGTAATTGATTAAGGAAATCTTAGTTACAAAATGTCCATCTAAAATACACTGTTTTACAACTCCAAAATAACATCAACTTTCTATACAGAAACAGCATTTGTCTTAGTTTTTGTTAGTAAGCTTGGGGGGAGGGTATAAAGTCTTCTGTCATGGTGGAGTTTTTTTTTTTTTAAGCAGCCTAACCAAAATTGAAATAGCTCTTGTACTTGTTTCACTGCTCAAAGTGATGTGATGCTGGGCTGCATGTCAAGCTAGTCCCCATTTAGTGAGTCATGCGAGACAGAAGAAAGATAATCAACATCAACTACTTTCAAATGAGCTAAAGATACAAAGTTTTTAATAGAAAAACTTCAATGGTGGTTGTATTTCTCTGTCATGAGAGTGACACATGAAGAGGGAAGCCTCTCACAATTCTCCCAACCTCTGACACTGTGTAAGTCAATTCTCTCTATACTAATCCATCTACTTTCAGCGTTTCTTTGTTCATATTTCTCTCCGCCATTTCTTTACAGAATCCCAGAATGGCTGAGGTTAAAAAGTACTGCTGGAGACCAAATTGTCCAGCTCCCTTGCTCAAGGAGGACCACCTACAGCCAGTTGCTCAGAATCACATCCAGACAGCTTTCAAATATCTCGTATTTGGCACTCTGCAGTTTCTGGGCCACCTGTTCCAGTGCTCAGCCACCCTTATAGTAAAGAAGTATTTCCTGATGTTCAGACAGAACCTATTGTGCTTCAGGTTGTAGTCATGTATTGTTTTCATTATTCCTTGCTAAAATAGTAGATTTAGCAAAGGATTTAAGGTGCATCTTCTACTCCTATATAGTCCAGTTCATAGAATCATTAAGGCTGGAAAAGACCTCCAAGATCGTCTGGTCCAACCCCTCCCCTACCACCAATGTCACCCACTAAACCATGTCCCCAGGCACCATGTCCAACCTTTCCTTGAACACCCCCAGGGATGGTGACACCACCACCTCCCTGGGCAACCTGTTCCAATGCGTGACTACTCCTTCTGAGAAGACTTGACTACTCCTTCTGAGCATAGCATACATAGCTTTCTGGTTGATAAACTGCTTGCTTATCAACCTGGACCAAAATTAATAGTGTAGTACACCGCTCAATATAGGCATGTTGAAAAAAATTAGGAAGGCAGCTGCTGGGGTGACTGACTAAATGGCTGTCTTGCAGGTCACACCTGCTCTACAGCCTTCAGTAAAGAAAGAGAGTCATCTGTGAAATGGGAACAGCCCTTTTCCTGAGACTATTCAAGATTCTGAATTCCACTGTAGTCTTCATCACTTTAGAAACAGTTCTGTGAAGCAGTAAGTACAACGTATTCAGGTAATTAAGATGAGAGTTAATATACCAGAGCTGGTTCTCTTGTATAGCCAACAAAATTTAGTAGCAACTCTTTGCTTAGAGGAAAGTTGCTTTGTAACATTTGTTACAACAGTATATCTGTATGGTGAATGACCCAACAAAACAATAGGATGCACTGGTACAGAGCGAAACCAAATCACAGTGGAATTTGTTTCATATTTGCTACAGAACTATCTGCTACTTTTAGGAGAAAGGTACAATAATTGATTTCTTAAGAGACTGTGACATTGCTTTTGAAACTTTATTTTCATCAGATCATTGTATTCCATTGTATCCTGGAATGATTCATGCTCCAAAACCCCTGATTACAGCATTCACATAGTCTAAGCATTAAGACAACAGAAAACCCACAGTAACTTGGGTTACTTTCACTGCAATGCTAGTATTCTAAACTGTAGTTGGCTACTACAGGTAGCATTTAGTTGTGCTATCTTGCATAACAGCAAGGAATTCAAACAAAATTTAACCCATTAATGGTAAATTTAAGACCAGAACTTAAACTAATTTTGTCTTAATTAAAAAGAAAACCTTCCTCACTCTATGCATTTGCATATTCAGTATAATAGTATTTATTCAAAGACAGACTGGAACACTTCTCGTCCTACCTTTATATAATCTTCTCTCTCTTCATTTGTCATGAGAGATACAAGCTCTGGATTTTCACTAACTTCACTGTACGAGTAAGGCTGACCAGCTACCATTAAAACAGGATTTAGAGCTTCCTGTTCCTCCTCTTGTTCAAAGTTGCTGCCTCCTACTTTCATTAATGCTGTTCTTGAGTGCTTGGCATCTTCAGCCTCACTAGTGTCACTGCCTGATTCGGGTGGTTTGCTTTTGACAACAGGAGCACAGTCTGTGCTAGACAGTGACTTGGATTCATGGATCAGAAGAGTCTTGATGATTTCATTCTCAGGGATAGTTTCTTTATTACTTTCTTCAGTTTCTGCAGAAGCATTTACTCCTAATACATAATACAGTAGAGGTATCAATAGTTTTATAGTTACACACAGCCATCCTGTGAAAATATTTTTTCTACTTTTTTTTAAACCCTTCCGTTAGAATTTTCTCAAGAGCAGGTATTTCTGCTTTAGAAGTTAATAGCACTGGTACCACATGGTTAGAGCCAGAACATTTCAGGAGTGGGTGGCTAACTTGTGGCTTTAGGAACACTATCTAAACCAGCCTAAAGAACAATTTTTCAGAAACTAGGTTTTGGTAGACACTGGTCCAGAGTTAAAGGCTTATTCTGTATTTCTAAACTAAGCTCATTACGTTTTCAATAAGAAATCTATATTTAATTGTAGTAAAGCTGCTGAATTATTTGCCAATGCTCAAAGCTTACCAGCAGTATTGTTGGTGACTGTTGCTGCTCCTTCCACAGTGCTCTGAGACATCCAGATAGGTTGCTCTTTAGTTGCTTTTTCTCTCTTTTTCTTCTTGGGCTCAGAATCTTGGACATCAATAACTAAGTTTTGAGTATACATGTTGCCAAACGAGGAACTTCTGGTGGCCCATTTTTCAGGTCTGCCACAGGGTTCTAACACACTTGAACATACCTTCTGATCAAAGCTGAACGAAATGTTATCCATTTTGGAGAGATTATATACAAGCAAGACCCCCAATTCCCAGTAAAAAAAATTGTTAGCTGTCTAGCGTTAAAAAATTTGCTCTATTTTAAAATAATTTTTATTCCCCATCACCTCATAATAGAGGCATGTGATTTTGAACCATTGATTTTTGTATAGTTTCTTCAGTAATGCATCTCTGGATGAAGCATACTATTAGAGTAGCATTACTTCTGCACAGGAAGGGCTATGAACAATATTAGCCAAAGGAGAAGTCTGGAAAATTACTCCTTGAAACAAAAAAGGAACAAAAATAAGACTATAAATGCATAATTTAGAATGCCATAGATAATTCAAGCAGTTTATAGTCACGTACAGTAGCTACTGAAGAAAGCAAAGTCAAAGTAGCCTGCAGATAAGGTATTTCAAAGATCTTACAACAGAGAAGTTGTTGGGTGGTTTTGTTTTGAGTAGGAGATAGAGAGTTATGTTTATACCTTTCTGATAATCCTGGGATTTCTGTTGGCTGAGGCTCCAGCAAGTCATATGGCAGAACAATATCTTCAGTCTCACGCAGTAGTGCAAAGATAGGTTCAATCTGCTCATTGAATTTTGCTAGCAAGGTCCGCGCATCTCTCTTAGGAAGCGCTGAAGCATCTTCCTCTACTTCAGTGTTGCAGTAAGTGCAGCGGAAAGTCTCTGCAATGTTGTCAAAATTGGAAATCACATTCATAGGATGCAGTAACATGCTAAATCCACAGCCTGGACAGTTTCCAAAATATTCTGACCTTTCTAGACTTTATGCATTTGTTCATATCATCCACAGGAACTCAAGTTCAAGATTTTTGTTTGTTTTTGAAGACTGCTATTCACATGCTTGCTATGCAAGAGAGAAATACCTATATTGGGGAAAAATTAAGTTGGCTAGATATGGAGTAACATTAGATAGTAAGGTTTTTTTTCCTCCTTTTCTGATCTCATGTTTTTGCATGAATGTAAGAAAAGACATTTGCAAGCATAAATAGCCTATGTTGGTTTTAGTTCAAAGTTTAAAGTTCAAAAAAGACTTGGTCAAAACATATGCTAAAACCTACATTTATGTCTCAAAATTAAAGTAACACATTCCATTAAAATACAATCACGACTGAAATGTTTGCATTTCAGTAGCTTGTCACAGTCCCTGCACTGAGAGCAAAGCAATGGTTTGCTAACTGACTGTATACTAATTTGACCTTTGAAATTTCAAGTTAGTCATTATAAAGTATTGTTCATTTTCCCTGGCTCTGTCTTCCTTTCTAGATGCTGTGACCCAGATGTTAGCACTGTAGCTGTAGAGTAATATATTGCAATATGATGCCATTTTAACTCATTTTGAAAGAGAGCTCTCTAGTTATTTTGATTTTAGAGAAGAGAACCCCCTGAGCTCTGATGCCTTGTCTTCTATGGATGCCTCATTTTGCCCTGCAAGGAGCCTGAAATTCTCTGTTTCCAGTACAGACAGCAGTGATAGGACACCTCTCCTCTGCTGCTGATCTGCACTGTTTATTGCAGTAGGTGGCTGCAAACTTTTATCCAACTCTTCCGTCAGAAAGACTGAAGACACAAAGATTAACTAACAAACTCAGAACAGAATAAAATGAGTACAGTTTTCATTTCCATTTGAGGAAAGGGGACTCACAAGCTGGATGAGTAATTTTAACCCAGGTTAAATGTCTTGTTCCAGAAAAGATTAGGCTATATCAGATTCCCAACCCCACCTCTTACACTCAAGATTATTTCCTCTTGCTTGGCCTGTTCTACAAAGAGAGCTTTTCCTCTTACCCTCACCTCCCAGCTTCTCCTGTCCCAGGCGCTGCTCCCACCAGCAAAAAAAAGTATATCCTAACAAACCTGCTTTCAATGCAAAGTTCCCACAGGAGCTAATTTCATGTTATCACTGTTATTCTTCAAGATAAGAACAAATAAGCAATATAATCAAACACCTGTAAATACATCAAAGAGCTGATTGACTTCCAGGTCCGTGTAGGTGCTGGAGCAAGACGGACATTTAAAAGAGGACCTGGTAGTTGAATCCCGCTCATCCGCTTCTATCTTCCGGCGTATGTGGTCCAGTTTGTATTTTATCACATCCACCAGCACCTTGTAATTGATGTAATAGTAGTTGTGCCTTGTGCTCTTCCCGTTAGGGCCCGTCTCAACTCGCATGCGCAGCTTCACAAACTTGTCTGCCTTGAGCGTGTTGAGAACAGTACGCAGCTGTTTGCGTTCGTACTTCAGCAGCTCTAACAAGTCATCCTCTTTCACGCAGGGGTAGCGGATCAACACATCAAGGGCCAAGGAGTACTCTACTCCATAGAAGCCACGCACCATGTATTTGGCCAGGCGCTTTAAGGCTGCTGGGACTTCAGTGATAACGCTTTGCTCTTCCATCAGGAGTTGAACCACTGCCAGAAAGAGAAGTGAGAAGTGTTGTACAATAAACAAGAAGGATGTGAGGTGTAGTAAACCTTTCTCAGAGTTCACCATCATTTGCTGTGCTGCTCTTCTGCAAGAGTCTTCACTGAACAAGGTTAATATAAAATCCTTAACCTGCACCTGGGGATGGGGAGGTATCAATAGATATCAGAGATTAGGTAATTCAGGTGATTAAATGGAACAGGTGACTGCACGTGAAGTATTCATGTCCTCCTGTGTAAAAACAACCAACCTACCAAAAAAAAAAGCTGTCTAGGAAAATAGATTACAGAGACTTCATAATAATTTTCACAGAAGACAATGTCTTCATGTCTAGGCCTTCCTGAAGATACATATCCATTTTCATTCAAAGCCAGCCAAGTAAGATCTGAAGTGAACATCATATGCCATAAAAATTACAGCTCAGGACACAAGTCAAGTAAAAAATCTTTAGTTTAATTCACAACAATGTGAAATGGATGTGATTACACCTCCTTTTGTGACAAAGCCACAAGGGATGTTTGAGCACCTTTTAGTACGCCTTTTTTTTCCTGTTGGCTGTGATAATCAAGCGAAGGCCTAGAAAAGCTGGAGTACTTGGAGCTCCATCTTGTCTGGCACTGCCCTCACCCAGCACGATGTCCAAGGCTGAGCCTTGTTTTCCACCATACCCAATCATTGGGGAACATTTGCAGCAGAACATTTAGGTCCTTGGTACTCTTCTACCCTGTAGAAACAGAGCTTCCGGCAACAATAAATTCCTAATCCCATTAACTAGAATGTAACTAATTTTAGTCTCTCAAGTCCAACTGTCCTAACCATTTCTTATTTGTAAGGAGTGGAGGGAGAAGAAAAAAATTAAGGTAAGCTTCAATGAAGTCACATCCCCATTCCCTTGTTTGAGGCACATTAAAATCCTACAGTAATTTTTGACATCAGGGCCTCTAGCCAGACTGCTTTGCAGAGAGGCACGCAGCGTGTGGCCAAACGGTGCTGGTAGAGCTGCTGCTGGATCAGAAGGTGGGTAGGTGGGTGGTGGGACAGCACGTTATGGCATGGTAGGTTGCCAGTGGCTGGCAACCTACCAACTGGATGCCATTGGCATCCACGGCTGAGGGGCACCATTCTCAAGCCCAGGTGATCGTGTGTTGCTGCATAGAGCTTCCAGGTAGCCTTCAACAGAAATCTGAGTTATGAAACAAAACTATTTGCAGTAGCCTAGTAGTTAAGCCATGATTAAACTTACATTATAGGGGATGCACTATCTTTTCATTAAATCTATATAATCCTGCTGGTCTGAGGCTAGAAACCCAGAAGGAAACAGCACCACCCTGACCTAAATTTCCCCACAGGAAGAGTTGGGGAGCACTGCAATAGGCTGCTCAGGGAGGAGATTGAATCTTCACCCGGAGAAGAGCTTGAGCATCCTGACCTGGCTTTGAGGTTAGCTGTTCCACGAGCAGGGGTTGGGCCAGATGGCATCCTGAGGTCTCATCTAACTTACATCTTCTGTTCCAAAAGAGTTAAATTTAACCTTAGTAAGGAGAGAGACGTTGGGAATGTCAGTCACTTCCCCCAGTAGTCCATAGACTGTAAGAAGAATGTTTTTATGATTTTTCATAAAAACCTCAAGGAAAAAGCAATTTTTTTTCTTCTCTCTCCACTTACATTCTTTCCCTTCTCTTTCGTTCTCATCCTCCAAAAAGGTTCAACTGACCAGTGTATCTGACTCTCACATACTAGCAGGGCAGTGTAGCTGAATACATGATAACACTCCCTTTTCAAGGTGGGAAAGCACAGGACCTTGAGCTTTTGTTGAACCGAGTGTCTCCAGAAGCTAAATCCTGTTTTTGCTGCCAGTCAAGCCCTAGCAAGAATATGGTGTACCTGGGTGCAGATGTGTTGGTGGTGGGACAGGGATATACTTCAGCCAAGTACTTCAAATGTAATCTTATCTCCACCTCTTTCCTTGATGGAAACCTCAAGCTGCCACTATATTTTCTGGCAGATAAAAACATACACAGGTCTAGTGAATGACAAGTTACTGAGTACAGCAGCTATCCTCAAGTCACTTTACCATCTTCATGCCCCAGCTGCACTCAGGCAATTTTCATTGCCCCACCTGCAGCAAGGGCTTTTTGTTCTTAGAGGTCAGTAGGCTTGCTTGCTTTCTTTTAAAGTCAGGATAAGGGTATACAGAGTACCCTATCTCTCCCTCTTTCTAGCCTCACTTTTTTTTTCTTTTTCTATGCAGTGGCATACATTCAGCGGGAAGGCGAGTGTCCTTGGCCAGCCTCAACTGTCTTTGAGTCTCCTCAGGCTGTGGAGAGCACTGAGCCCTTGCCTGTTGCTGGCTAATCCCCTACAGAAAGGAGGCACTGTAACCTCCACTATGTGCCCGACAGAAAGCAGCCATCTGGTATTTCTGGAACTAGGGCCAAAGAGAGGCAAGGGCAGCCTCAGCAGCTTCATGGGATATGGTACTAGTCGTGCAGTGCCCCAGGTGTATGAGTCTGGGCTAGCATCTCAGAAAGGACTCAGGTGCCCTCTGCATGTATTACTGATTTTATTTTATTTTTTAAATAAAGGCCAACTGGATTGTGGCCCTATAAAAGAACAAAACCTTGTTTGTATCTACTCCTCGACTAATGTGGGGCAGAACCATGACACTTAAAGGACTTCTCTTAGGAGCAGATCTCACGACTGTTTTTTCTTACCCTAAATCAAACAGAATTAAAATCACTTCAAAGGGAGCAGGATAAGTAGATAACATCATTAAAGAAGAAGTCAAACCTGAGCTGTAAGCTTGGTGTTTGCTGGCTTATGAATTCCTATGACTCCTTATCCCAGACTTGCATTAGGTACTTGAATCTCTAAAGCAAACAGTACTCTGAAGTGCTAAAAAGTCTGAATTGCACTGAAGTGCTTCCAAACACCTTAATGTTAAAAGCTCTTCAAGTCTGGAGTCTTACAACTATATAAACTGTTTAGGGGAACCTCCCCCCCCCCCAAAAAAAAAAAAAAAAAGCCCACCAAACAAACCAACCAACCAGCACACACACACCAGAAAAACCACCACCAACCACATGTAATGTAAGTAATGTGAATATATCCTGGAGAAGAGTGAAAACTTATTTTTCAAACAACAAAACCATAAATTCACTGTTCATTTGCAATAGAAATTTAGATATGCAAACCTTTGATTGAATACAGAAGGAAGTGGCTTGCCTTTTTTTTTTTTTTTTTTTTACAAAAATGGCTGAATTTGCTTGGAAAAACACCATGCATGGAAAACAGAAACCCATCAAGAAGCATTCTTTTAAGCTACAAAAGAACCCAAACTGTATTCATTTTGTATTAAAAGTTATTTAAAATTAGAACAGATGTGGGGAGAAGAAGCATTCTCTATAGTGTTTTGGTATATCTGAGGTTATATTCTCTAGTGCATTTTGCTATGTTTCCCCATCTTACAACTCCAGTCTGGAGTCTTGCAGTTCAGGGGAACTACTGTTTTTTAAATGCTGTTGTAGTTTTCAGTTCACAGGCAGTAGTTCTCCTTTAAGAAGAACATGAGACCAGCCTTGTCAAGGAAAGGAAAAGAAAGAAGCAGCAGCTCTCTGCAAACACAAAAAGGCTTTAAGCAGGAATCTGCTCCAGATCTGAGCTGCAGTCTCCATTAAGAAAGGTATTTTGCTGCTCATACAGACATTTTATTTTATTTTTTATTTTCAGTTGATAGCATGTATTGACAAGATATCTTACAAATAATGGTCTACCTTCTACTTTTAGCTGCTTTTGAAGTACTTATTTTTATGAGGGTGGCAGCTACCTTTCCATAACATTTGATATTTTTAGTATTACTCACTATTTTAGATGTCAGAGCAGCCCTTCTCTTTAATGGTTAATATGGAGCTATTAAAACCTTAATCTATGAGAGAATATGAGAACTGCCTTTTGGACCATCCTTCTGCTTTAGGAAACCTACTCTGAGTTGCTTATTGTGTTCTCAAGCAACTATCAAAAGCAGAATTTCAAGTTAACAGACATCATACAGAGCAAGTTCTGCAGGGCTCATCTGAAGCCAGCTGCTTAATTAACATGTTACTTGAGTTGTCTGAGCCAACAAGCTATGCATATCACTATTTTTATCAGAGCTTACACTTTAAAAACACTAAGCTAGAAAGATTTATTAAAGCAGTCTTTTGTCAGGCTTACTATAACCATATTATTTACGACTGAGTTTAAAACCTTATTGTTACCAGTCCTGCATACACAGAAGTCTTCAGGCTGAGGCTGTAGAAAGATCACTGCTTTCCTAAGACCTGAAAGTAGCTGCAAAACAAGCTTAAGTATTTCCCAGCCTTTTCCTAGACCTATCTGTGATAAGCCCTAATTATCACCCACCTGGAGCAAGAGTCCCCAAATCACATTTCATTAGTAACTGATTTAATTCTGCCTCATACGCATTGCATCATAATAAAGTTACAAATCTTATTGCTCAATGAAATACACCTACAACAGACCAGGGCTGAAATTTTAAGTGACTGCAATCTCTGATTAGTGTTTTCATTAGCATGACTTTAGAGGACTAAAAGTAACACGATAATTAGCTCTTTTTTATTGTTGCAAAACAAAAATGTAGCATAGGTAATTTATATAATCTGTGTGTAGAAGCTTTCATAATCAAACAAACCTGGAAAATTGAACATTTTCAGAAAAAATAGATTTTTTTATTTTCTAGCTTTGACATTTTTGCATGTTCATCTTTTTAGGTGGTTTATGTCTTCAGAAGAAACAAAAATATTTTTCTTCACTGTACTTTTCTAGAAGATAAAATTATAGATCCTTTCATTTCCTTTTATGGGTGAGACAACAGTGGTTAAAAACAACACTAAAATAAGGCTGACAGACGCTGTACAGTCCAGGGCTGAAGAGTGAATTCTCTTAGAACTGTAATCATCATATTTGACCTCAAATCTATGTCTTTCATGTATTTTTTTTATATGTGCACAGTGGAGGTTGGTCCCATGTGGTACATGGTTTGTGTCATAACATGTATTGTACTTCTGTTGCCGGAGCTCTGATTTTCCAACTGGCTGGGTGCATGGAGAGCCCCAAAAGCGCAGGAGTTTGTCTCCGTTGGACAAGTTGTGTGGCTGGAGCCCATAAATGTGGCTAGCAGAAGGCAGTGCCTCTGAAAAATACTCAATACCAGAAATGAAAACTCATAAATTATTAGCTGCAGCAAGAATTAAGATTTCAAAATATTTCAAAGGTCTGAGCCTGTAGGACACAGCGATTTAGAAACTGGGGGAGCAGATGACTGTAAAAAAACCCTGAGATTAGCCCTGCTCCTGCCTGCAATTAATAGTATAAGAGGGGTCAGTTTCATGCCTTATGCTGCGAAAAATCCTATTCCTACTCTTTTTTGTTCCATTAAATAGGGAAATGATCTAGCTGATACAAGTGTAATCGGCATAAATACTCAACTGCAAATTAAAAATGTTCACGTGGAACAGTTAAGCAAGTGTACCTCATTCTGTGTAGTGGTTCTTGAGCATGCTCCTTTGTTATGATACTACATTATAAAATGCAAAGTTGCACAACTGCTCGCTGGTACCTCTTGATTTTAGTCTCTGGGAAAGGTTGACAGTGAATAATGCCTGTGGGTTTCCTCGCTGAGTGTTTTCTACAGGGAAAGTGCCATGTAACCTCAGTGCTGTTATTCATGTGACTGTCCTTGGCCTGCGTGTGGAGGTGTGGAAACATCACAAGAAAACATGAAACAGCTTCTTAATTTAAGGTGTGCAATGGCCTGGCTGGTAGCGCTGCTTTCAGAAAGAGGAAACCACAAGCACCTGAGCAAGCCGTGGCTGATAAGGAGAGGGCTGGTGGCTAAGGACAGTTAGCCTCCTCACGGCAGGGGTAAAGCTCTGTGTGGCAGGGGCACTGCTCAGCCCTGTGCCTGCCTGGATAGTAGCTGGGAGATTATTCTGCGTGGGCTCATGCTGTGCTGCCTGTGGTATGAACACTCAGAGTGAAAGTTGTAAGTAAAATTAAAAAAAAAGTGGTTTGAGCAAGTGTTTCTGCCTGCGTGTAGCCCTGGCAGTGAGGACCGTGGGAAGCAGGATTCATGCTGTTAAGTTGTTGTGATGTTGTGCAATAAAGACATTATTGAAAGCAGGAGCTTGAGATGGGGCTAGGCAAAGTCATCTGGCTTCGTTTCAAACCCATTTGGCTGGCTCTGAGGTTGAGCTTGAATGGCATGGGCACTGCGCTGCATTTGCAGGCTACTTGAGGAAAAGGAGGCAGAGAGTCAGCCAAGTAGTCTTAGATGGGAGACTTAAACAGGGAGCCTGGTCAGAGGCTGAAGGAGGAAATTAAATGTGCGGAGCAAAAGTGTGATCAAGATCCTCACAGAGCAAATGCAGTATGTTTTACTTGGCTGTTGGCGGCCTTGTGGCAGGTTGTGATGTGCACCTTGGGCAAATGGGAGCTGTTGTAGGATGCTTTTTTTGTCCTCTTTTGTTCCAACTCGTGTTCCTCTGCCTTTGTCCTGAAAGGCATGGGGAAGCTACGTTCTGCTCTCTCCTATTTCTCTATGCCAGTGGATAGCCAAACCTCCCTCAGTTTGCAGAACGAAACTGCTCGCCATCTACATACGTTTGAGCTCTATGAAATGTGAAAACTTCGGGGTTAAGTATGTAACCTGCTCCCCTGTACATGCAGGGCTATCGGTTGCACAATCACATCGCTCTTCCCCTGTGCTGCCCCCTTTTGCGGTCTCTGCCTGTGCCACCACAGCAGGCACTGCTTCTCAACAGTGTTTGGCCCTGAGCCCCGTTTGTCTAGTGAACCATCCAAAGCCTGCACTGAGATGATTCATCTTCTGATCTGTTTTCCTGTGGTGCTCTCCCCATATTACCTAACTCCTGATCCTTGAAGGCATGCAGGTGTTAAACTAAATCAACTTTGTTTGAGGGCTATAGACCTCAGAGTAGTCTGTTATAACCTTCCTGATAGCCAGAAAGACAGAAGCTATCGTGCCTGTGTTCCTCGTGGAACTTTGAGCGCTTTAGCTCGGATGTAAAAATCTAGGATATATTTTGTAGGATAGGATTTAGGATATATTTTGTGTATAATTACTCTGTGTGATTGCACTACAGCTCCCTCAGTCTTGGCTGCAGTTGCAATGGGTACTTCCTAAACACAGCCCTCAGTGTGACAGAGCGGGTACTCTCCCAGCCTGCTGGGTTGCCATTGCAGCACGGGGCAGAAATAGGGAGAGAATTCACCTGTCTCAGTAGTTGCTTACATTTGTCTGTCTGCAATACCATCCCTTCTCTTGCAAAGCATTATTTATTTACTGTTTGAAAACCGGAACAAAGCATGAGCCTTTCCGCTATCCTCGTTCATCACAGCCTGTCCTGGGCAGCGAATGAAGCAAGGGATTTCTGTAACAGGAAGCTTGGGCTCAAGTAAAGAGACGGTATCCCTTCCAAAAAGGAAAGGGAGTGAGTGGCTGCCACGCTTGTTGACCTCTGGACAGCTTGCTTACAGCCTTAGTATTCTTTTCACGTAGCTTACCCTGCTCTTAAGTCTGAAGAATGGTTGCTTGTGGTAATACGCATTTTTAACTTCCATGTTTTTTCTTAGAGGGTCAGTTTTAGATCTACCGTCTCTCAGCATGTAAATACATGAAAAATGTGGTGACAGCAGTTACTAACCACACAGGCTGTTGGGGTGGGGAGATGCATTTTGGTTGGGGTTTCAGATGACAACACGAAAATTCTTAGTTTTGGGAGCAGTGGGGTCAGTAAAGAAACATACCACAGTCCTAGATCTTCATAGCCTGCCACCCTTACCTGTCTTCAATTTTACTTCTCTTTCCTCTGTCATCTCCTGACATCTGGCTCCTACTCCTCCCTCTTTCTGTCTCCCCCTCTCCATCCCAGTGGCAGCTTCTTTCTCCCACCCAGTTCGTACGGAAGGCGCCTGTGCCTTCTGCAGCAGCTGGATGTGGCTTTCTTCGGAGAGCAGTTTCCAGCCTTCCGTGGCTGTACACCTCTTGCAGGAATGCAGATGTAGCATTTCAGGAACTAAGTTGATGCAAATGAAACCTTTGAGTAGTTATGTGTAACTGCTGGTGCGATCCGGGTGGTAGGTGTGGCCTGAGAAAGGGCCGTGTCTCACCTCAGCACCTCCAGGTACTGGATGGTCCGCTGTAAAAACAAGGTGGCATTCCAGCACCCTGTCACAACTCGGTGCTTCTGATTGCTTTATTGTTTTACTATAAGCAATTTATTTTCTTCGTTTAAATTTCTCAAAGAGAAGAACCATTTTCATTAAAGTATGAAGAGGGAAAAGCCTAGGAATTATTATTATTATTTTTCTACATCAGGTGTCTGCGTAATGGAGAAAGCTTAGCAGGATCAGAAGAAAGACAAAACTCTGCAAGTGGAAAGCCCTGAGCAAACCTAATGGCTGGAGTTATCTTAAACACAGCATACCTGTCAGAGGCAGTCTTACTACTAGGATTCTTCTTACGCTCACGCATAACCCTTGAGCTAAGAGAACAAACTTTGCAAAACAAATTAGAGTGAGAGAGGTTGTCCTATATACAATTAATATAATTCAGAGCTGATTCACTGTAGTGCAGAAAATGGCCTGAGCGAACGGCTCCTGGTACTCAGTATGTAAGCAAACCAACTCCTTTATAATTAATTTCATCTCTTTTAAGTAACAGTGTGGGAACAGACTGAGCTAAAAATGATCTTGAAAATCTTGGATACTGCAAGATATAGCGCTCTGAACAACTGGTAGGCAGACTTAAGAGTGAACGACTGCATGGTCTGCTTACTTCCTGGTCACAGTTTTGGCCAATTTGCATGTTGTGTTTCCAGACCCTTCGGACAGCCAAAGGGAGCTTTTTATAAAATATGTAAATATCTGGAGATTTCTTCCCAAGGCAAACTGTGGTTTCTGCCACTGTTCTGATGGAGCATTATTCTTTCTGGCTAATCTTGTTCTTCTGGTGCAAAGGATGTGAGGTTTTGCTGCTTGGTGAGCTTGGGCGTTCCTTTCTCACCACCATTTCTGGTCCTCCAAAACCAGAACAGCTGATGAGCCTCAGCACTAGCAGGTCGTTTGCCTGCTGTTACCACTAAGGTGAAATCCAAGCTTTTTTGTTTGCATTTATTTTTCTCCTTCCACCTGTAGCCTGAGGAGCTGTTTGGGTGAAGGTGGGACAAGTGTGCTGGGAAGGAGGGGGATTTTAGGGTTGAGGTCTCTGCTGCTCTGTCAGTGCCCTCCCCATCATGCCTGCTTGCTCCAACTTGTTTTCTGCTAATCTTGTTCTTTCCTTGCAGGTGTTTTCCATGACATCTGTGGGCATTGCTCTGGAGTTTTGCTTCTGAACAGAGCCTTAACTTGTAACTGACTCAAAAGCAAACTCAGTCTCATGTGTGTCCCAAAACCTTGGCTTGGTTTGGGTGAAAATTCCTTTCCTTCATTTTCCTGTTCTCACTCGCTGCCCATGTTTTGCTTTTTTGAGTGGGAGATGTCATTCTTTCTTCCCCTGAGATGGCACAATCTTCACTGCATGGCTTTCTCAGATTTAGAGGTGAAAATTTTCTTGAAAAATTTTCTTTGCATTCAAATGCCAATGTCCAAACAAATGCTTTGTTTCTTGTAATGCCTTATTTAATGAAGCACTGAATTAACTTTTTTATATTTACAATAATGACAAAAATCTGCTGGAAGCTAAAATACTGAAGCTACTCTTCATAGAACTAGACTATACAATAGCAGTTAAAAATAAGTTTGTCTTGTTGCTTACATCATCTCTCTTTTTTTTTTTCTCTCTCTCTAAACATCCTAATATAATGGGCCAGTGGCTTGGACTGCTTCCTGCTCTCTGGCAAAAGAAGTCTTGTGATTTTTACATCAGACCTAGGAAAGCTGTGTGAGTCTCTTGTACTCCGAATGAAATGCATGCTGCTCCTGAAAGAGAAGCAGGAAACTGAGCAAATGCAAGTAATGATTTCTAAGCAGAACCTTATTTAAACTTAAAAACAAACAGATCCTTGATGCTTTCAGCATCAACAGGTGATGGTTAAACCAATCAGCAGTTAATCGCACTAATCACCTTATATATTAAGGCAGACATAGCAAGACATACTTGCCTTTTTTTTTTTTTAATAGCTTTGATTGGTTTTGTCAATAGCAGATGTATTTATTGGGTCTCTGGATAGACTTCCACAAGATTTGGCTATACTTTTGCAATTGTAAAGCAATTTCCAGTGTAGAAAGGTAGATTCTCTTGCACAAGGGACATGCCAGGAGCACATTAGTTAATGACTGTGAATAGTCTACATTGCCTTGCTCCACATACTCTAAAGTGGGACAGGGCTAATTAAGCAAGTAAACTTACCGCTTATTTTTAAATGGCAAAGTAATTTGATTATGCCTGTTATGCAACTAATTCCAAATAAATCTGAACAACCCCTTACCAGATTAAGGTGCGAACTCAGCAGTATCGTGACTTCGTGGTACTGACTGCAACATTTGACTTGGGATGTTTTATATGAATCATCTGACCCAGAAACTCCATTTTACATCACGTGTTGTTTTCTTCCCCTAAACTAAAATATGATTTTACCTTGCATAGGTTCAACATTCCCGAGTCAGATTGAAAATAGACTCTGGTAGTACAATCATGCTAACATGCTTCTGCTTGCTTATGTTAGCTGGAAAAAAAATTAGATACACAACTAGCGTCACCCTTTTGTTTTTAAGGTCAGTTTAAATAGTAGGATGCTGATTTCTGTATGGTGTTACTGTGCCACTAGTTTACATCCCTTTGATTTGCTTCTTGCTCTACTACAGCCATTTTTCATAAGGCCTAGGACATTCATTTTTTTTCAACAAGAAGCCATGTTTCCTAACATAGCAGATGCTAAAGCTAGTTGGCTAATAATTATCATTACTTTCATCTCCACTTCTTCCAGTGTTGAAGGGAAAGCTTATTAGAACCAACTTCGCTATTAGCTGGTAACCTGGTTCCTGAAACAAGGGATGACTAAAAGTTAAATACTTTCAGAAAAGGAAACAATACTAAGTATAACTTAGCCAGTCAACTTGGATGAAAGGTGACTATCTCAAATTTATGGGCTGTTTGTTTCTTCTTCTGTAGACTCCTTAGTGTTGGTTGCAATTACTAAATACTAATATATATATATTTAGTAATATATAAATTACTAGACTTTAATAATTTAGCCTTCTGTTCCAAACAGTAAAGTCACTATTATCCACTGTTCCAAACTTCTGCAATACACATTTACTGTTTTGAATATCTTGGTTATCAAGAATCCAGTCATGAGTGGATGTCATCAACTTGAACACTGTAGGTAGGCAGAATGCCTTATGCAAGATAGTCTGGAGATACCAAAGAGAGACAGCAAACACTTCCTTTATGCCGGTGGCAATTTTAAATTCATGGCTCTACTATCAAGTAAAATATGAATAGCATCTCTTTCCTAGGGTGGTTAAAGTGCTACCCATGAACCAACACCTGTACAGGCCCCTATGCTTACTCTCCAGTGTTTCCTCTTTGTGTATTATAAAACAAGAGTTGGCATTGTGTTTTATAACTAGGCCCAGAAATGATCTACTGACATAGATAAAAGTATTGCCTTCTACACTATCTGCTTCCTAGGATATGAAGGTGCCTTTACTTCTCCCTGTTTCTGAAGGACCTGTGACATGTAATATACCTGACGACTTCCAGTGAGGTATGAAATGGATGCATGTGTACTGTGGCCTACGAAAGAAGTTCTTCAGAGTATGTATTGTATTAGTATTTATTTTATTTTTTTAAACAACAGAAATATGTATTAAAAATATATATCTGTTAACAGGCCAAGAAAGAACTTCAGCTAGAGATCTACAAATCGATGAACAGACGTTTTAGGCTCAGATCTAGTTTTAGGTATTTCCGCAAGTGCTTGCTTCTGTGAATAGATATAAAAGAACCTGCCAAGAAGTCGTAACAGGACATCTTAGACATACCATCATACCAGACCAGAACAGTATCTATTCATCCTGAGTGCTTAGGAAAGAATAACATAACGATATCATCACAGATGGCCTTTTAATACACAATTCTTTTCAAGCTTGGTAGGTGCCATTTTAACTCATTTGTGCTTTAGAAGTACTTCAATTAAAACAAACAAACAAAACGAAAAAAAAAACCAAAAACAAAACCACAAACAAAACTACCAAACAACCCCCCAACCAGACTACTGTCAAGACTGAAGAGATCTAGAGCTAACTGCTGAACTCCTTTTGCAGAAACAGCTGAAATCAAAACAGATATACATTATCATATGTTTCTTGCCAGCGAAACTGCTGAGCAGAAAGCAGGAAGGTCCAATGCAAGATAGGGTCCTTCCACTGTTAGAAGCTCATTGACATTTCTACAGAGCCATTAGATTGCTGAAGAAAGGAGTTAGGCTGAGGAATCTTTTTTTCCAGGAGTATTTTTTCCTTGGAGGGCCTCCATTTCAGACAAGCAGCTTCCAACACAGGAAAGGTACAGGACTACCAAGGACTACAGGGATCTGGGCATTCCCGCAGGTAAGTCTCTGTATGACCATTATACACCTCCATCAGTGTTGTGCACACCGTCAGCTAATAAACAGGTGGGAAGAAGGAAAAAAAAGCCTCATTAGAGGAATTAGTTAAAACAAAAAAAGTACCAGATACTAGCTGAACAGTTCAAATAAAATGCGCGCTTCTTATTTAACTAATTGCCTTAGTCTAATCTCGAGATCTGTTCACCAAGTCAACAACATGTAGTGTAAGTAGTTTGTTTGCAGCCAAGAATGCTGCCTCTACTAAATATAGTAACTTGTCATTCAAAAAAAAAACCAACCACTACCACCACACCACTTTAGTCTTTAAAAAAAAAAAAAAAACCACACAAGAACATCAACAACAAAAACCCCACCAAAACCTCAAATTCCAACTAAAACATCTTCTGTTGCAAGAAGAATGTGCCTGTAGTATGCCTAAACGATGAGGTGTATTAACTTAATCTACAATATGCCTTCAGATTCAACATGGAACAATTCAGACTGGAAGGATTCTTTAGATGTCTGCAGTGCAAAAGCTGCCTCAAACCAGAGTCAGCTATAAAGAAGTGGGCCAGGCTATGCAGGGCTTTAAAGCTGTAGGGCCTCTGGAAAACAGTTGTTTCAAAAGTAACTTGGATTTTTTTTTTTGTTTGTACCTGTGTATTTTCACCTAGCAACCTATTCACCCTCTCAAAATCCACCACTGAGCATTGTGAATATATACTAGGGGGAAGGAGAGGCAGAATTGAAGTGAACTTAATAAGTTGTATTCTCTTACTTCCCTTCTCACGCAGTGAAGGACAATGCACCTGAATCATATACATGCAGGAAACCTTCCTGTACAACTCCATGCCCCTTCTCCCTTTTGCTTTTTGCTGTCTTTCCAGTAGAGTTACTCTGTTCTCCTGATGATCTAGTTTTAGTTGGGCTCAGGATGAGCAAACCTTCAGCAAGCTTATTTTGAAAGGAAATTATCAAGCGGAAATCTTGTGGGCGGCTGCCATTAAAGGCTTTTAGAAGGTAGACCGGGTTTATTTTTAACATTTAAATTCTAGCTTCACTTTTAATACCTTAAACTTCATTTACAGTACAAATTTAGCCCTCCTACAACCTGTCAGTGTGGTAAAAACAATGTACCACTGTGACCTCCACTTTAGAAATGCAGTACTTCCTGGTCTGTTGCCCCTTTCACCCCCCTGCTCTAACCTTTTGGCAAAAATAGAAGCATTACCTTATTGAGGACAGGCTTTGTAGAGAGAACATCATAAATAGTTGGTAAGGAGATGTTCTGAAAGAAAGTAATACATTGATGTTAATGACTATTCACCTAACACTGTGTAAATGCTCTGAACTGTACTGTTTTTGACTGCTTACTTAGTAGGATAAAGCTTTAAGGATACATAAATACTGCAAGGACTTGTGCAGACTAGATTTCAGTACTGCATGGGAAATTTGAGTGTCAGTGTGAAAGTCAAAACACATTGTCAGGTAGCAAACTAGTGAAGAGACGAAACAATATTACTCAAAGTATCTCCTGGTTTATCTCCTTGCATATGCAGCAGCAGAAAATGCTTGTAGGAAACCCACCTAGAGTAAGAGAAAGCCTGCATCTAAAAAACAAACATGTGAAGAGTCACCTGGTATTGTATTATCCAGAAGTGCAGACGAATTGTCACAAAGCCATTAGCTACTTCTGTCATTACAGCTGTGCTTCCAAATGCCCTAGATATCAGATCAGGATAAGAGTTTCACAATAGCAAGGTTAGGTATTTGGAGGATGTTTACCTCTTGCGTTGTCTGGTTCAAGCACTTCATTGCAGGTGTTCTACGATTATCCAAGATCAGCGGAGGCTTCCAGCGATCATAGTTTGTTTCTAGCACATACCATGTGCCCTTCTTTATATCAAGGCTGGAAAAGAAGTACACATTTGTGTTTTGCTTCTCTTACTATACACTCTAACTACAAAACTGGAAGATTTTTTGGCTCACTACAGATATATTTCAATGATGCTAAAGGACTGAGTTCTTATGCGACAAAAGTCAAGACAAAAACATGCAACAATTACTGGTGGAATCTGTCCTCTTCTGGAAAGAGGAGTCAGCTATTAGGTCAAGCATACTCACTCCCAGATATCCAGAGCAGCTGTCCTGGAACGAGTTATCACACAGCCTTCTCCAGAATTTTTTCCACCCAGTATAAAGTAAGCCGGAGCCAGCAGTCTTGTTTTTGCCAGTTTCTCTTTTGCATCCTGGTAGCTGCAAATAACAAAGTGGTGTTGGACTACTAAAGGCTATAAATGGTTCAAGTAGTGAAGAAGTTTCACAGACTCAGGAAAAGTTTGAGTACACCTTTCTTCCCCTTTCATGTACTGGGTGAGAGATTGTATCACAGTGAAGGAACACACTTAAGTAAAGCTTCTCCACTCAGTTCATACTTGCTGCAAGGTGTCCTTTGCACATTCTCTACTTTAAAAATGAACAAAATGAAGACGTGGTATAGTACTGTTACATTCCACCTAAATCATTTACTACATGGGAGCTTTGTTTCTGTTTACTTCCTATCACATACTGTTACCTGTTGGATGTGTTTTGATGCAGAATGCTGTTACACATTCAGACACCAGTAGCTTCATTAGGGGAAAAAAAAGTCCAAGAAAACAATTTTAGAAGTCTTCCCCACCACCAGAATACCAGCAAAACCAGGACTATTTAATGTGCAGGCTTCTAGGAAGATATCAATATCATTAGATACTAAACAGGTATCTACAGTATTCATGCCAGTCAGGAGCAAAACAGGGTAAAGTAGTAAAACATTTACATGGAAAAAAGTAATACCTTGTAGCATTCTCTAGTACTGCTCTGGTAAGAAAGCCCATCCACATACCATCTCTTCTCCCAAGAAACCACTCAAAGATACCTGAAAAATATCACTGGTTACAATATATTTTTCAAAAGTTTCACTTGTGCTATTCTAACTTCCCCAGCCTTTAAAATGAACTGTGTTTTATCCTACTCGTCTCGAATCTTTTCGTTATTTGTGTGACTGTTAAAGGTAACTGCTATGTCCGAGGTCTGGAAAACTTGTACTGAAACAATGGAAGAATTACTCACCAACTCAGCGTTACTCACCAACATAGCCACCATCCAGACTGAAACGCTCGTTCATTGTCAGAGTGAACAAATCCTGAAAAGCATTAAACAAATCAGCCTCCATCTGTCACCAACCCATCAGTATCAGTAACAAACAAAAGGCAATGTTGCAATTTACATGCCAATTGAGCTTCTTGTCCGTTAGACTATTCCCCACTGAGTAAAGAGCTGCAAGACCAAAGCCTATGTGGAGAAGAACCTCATTAATATCTGCTTGAGGAAGTAGAAATGATCATTTGTGATTTCCTGACCTAGCATAGCATGTACGTGTAGTTTGCTAGACTGCTAAGCAAGTCAAGCCTCTGGCCTTTTTTCTCCATGTTGTATGACTGAATCACCCATTTTCCTCCCCTTGCTGTACTTCCTTCTCAGATCTCCAAATACTGTTCTAGTTTGAAGGCAGAATTTTAAGTGCCTATGCTAAGTGAACCCTGCCATGTTGCTGCTGTTCATACGGGCATGCAGCTGCACATAATTCAACGTGCACTACTTGCAACACACAATTCAGACTCACATCCCAGACCTCTCCCAGTAGTGTTTCTTTCAGAGGAAAGTGGAATTCAGCCATATTGAATCATTTTCAGAATATAATCTTGTCTATTTACTGAGATCAGAAGACAAGAATAAATTGATGCAATGCCAATGCTCTACTATGAAAAGAGCCAACTGTAACAGAGGATAAAGGCAGAGAATGTAGAAAAGGAGGAGCTGCGGTAAGCCAGAGACCCTGCTCAAGTTCCCTGCTGCCGGTTTTAAGGTCTAGATAAAACCCAGATTTAAGAAAAAAAGAAGAAGGAGGAAACAGGATTGCACTTTTCCAAGAAGAATTAGAGAACTGAAAGAGCACAACTATGGTTTCACCTGTGGGATCACAGCACTGTCCTTCCATTTGCTAGTAAGAAACAACAACCACTTCAGCACTTTATATTCATTCTCATTTGTATGTTCAGAATTCAACACATTTTTTAGGGATTGTCCAAACGCATTCTATTTAGCCCAAATTCTTTTAGATGGAACAGTGCAGCATTGTTTCCTTTCAGCTTTCTTCGAATATCTATACTGTGTACTAAAGCAATTAAGAGCTCATTAATCAAAACATCCCAGTACATAGGATTAAAGTAGGAAGATTTACATCTTAAAGGGAAGCTTGCAGCATTATTAACAAACTGACAGCTTCCCCCACCATACTTACTGGTTTGACGCCGGACACCATGCCAATATATCCTGCAAAATTCGTAGACCTAAATACTGTTTTGTTGTTTCTCTGGAAGTCCAAGTTTACCACTGTAGGCTTCAGTTCCCGAGTTAGAGTCCAGGAATTGTTTTTAACATCCCACCTGTGGAAGATGGCACAGCATTTGAATTTTTCCCTCCCCCAGTAGCTTTTAAAGCATCTAATTACAAACCATGGGTTTCTTGTGCGTGATGCCTGTGCTCTGATCTTACTCATACCAATAGACAGTATTGCTCATTAGTTACGTGAGCAGCATGAGCAAGGGACAACCAGAAAGTCTAAATGCATAGGCAGTCAATGAAAAGAACCAAGCTTTATTGAGACCAACAGCACAAATACTACTCTGTATTAAACAGCACCATCAGTATAGATGGTTTGTTTTGAGGCAATGATAACTTCTGAATGATAATTTAATTCTATTCCTACTGCCAGGGAGAAGCCACTACAACACTGATTACGACACCGAACCTGTTGTATTCTGAAAGCATATGTTGTTTGTGCTGCAGCAGAATGAGCCAGTTCCCTCAAACTCTTTCATTTCAAAGGGAGAAAACAAATGTGTGCAATTGTATTTGTTCTACATGATGGGAGGACCCAATGCCAGTTTGTAAGGTAAGCCAGAGCAATCTGTATGTGAGGAGATACTAAGGAATACTTAGTAGACAATTACATTCTCTGGAAATAATCCAAGTTCTGGGAACAGCTTTGCAAAGCTGCCTTAATTTTCAGGGAGCATGTTCCTCCCAGTCTTTCTGGCACACTGGAGTAGTTCCGCACAAGCCTATTAAGGGATAGGTGCAGTCACAGTTGACGGTATCTGACTATTTGACAGGCAGCTGAGAAGTTTAATGAACCTGTAAATTCCATCTGAACATTAACAGTCATCTGAGTAAGTGACATTTCAAAATATACTGTAATATAATAAAAGCATGCATGGGAATACGAATATACTCATAAAACAAAATGAAATACCCAATCATGAAGTATGAAATTAGAACTAAAAGAGAATCCAGTGCTGGTCATCAAAGTTTGTATGTCAATAAGTGTGTCAATAAGCCAGATCAGTGGAATATAAATCACCGACTTCTGAGCAGAAATGATAAGTGATAGAAAATGCCAGTGAAGCACAGTACAGCAACTGTGGGGATAACTTGGAAACAGCAAACAAACCCACCCTAACCCAACCCCCATTTCACTGGGGGGTTTTGGTTTCACATCAAAATTGATGCTTCTGTCCCATCACTTCATGAACAAGGTATGCTGTGCCTCTGAAATAAGGTTACACAGACTGTTCTTTGCTAGAGATGTTTGAGATGGATTTAACTGGAGCTGAGAAAGCACTCAGTAACAATGAACAATTGTTTTTGCAAAGTCATTCCTTACAACTGCAAAGCAGCTTGACATGTGATCACAGAACAATCCTTTTGTTCATTTTAGGCTTTCTTCCACAATATGCAATGCAGACTTGCTCGTCACTGTTTCTAACAACATTCAATTCATCAATTATGCTCAAGGAAGGCATGTAGAAATCTGAAGTTCAGCTGACTTTCTAATCTCTTTTTCTTTTTTAAACCCAAAAGGTACAAGTTTATGTACTTACCCAAGGAAGAGTCCAAAATCCAAGTTTCTGGCATGATAAAGCTTCCCTTCAGTAAAATGAAAAAATAAGTAAATATATACACATAAACTTTCCTCAAGAAGGAGACAAATATCAGCTTAGAAAAAAGAAAACATCAGCAGGGAAAATACCACTGCACAGTTTTCCTTTTTTAAGCACAGAACAATGGTTGTTTTTTCCTGTTTTACCCAGAGTAATGTTTTACCTAATAACTAAAATAATAACCTAATAACAGAAATCAACTATTAAAATCGCTATCTCAGCCTTATATACGTTCCAAATTCTTAATCCAACGGTAATACCTCCAGCTTTCTCTAAAAGTGAGACTTTTGTTAAGCCTCCTGAGAAGTTTCCTAAATCGGAACAGATGCAGACAAGGGCTGCAGAACTAATTTAGAAAATGAAACCAGCTCTTATTTTCACTCTTTCCTGCCATAGGACAAAACCAAAAGCACCATTCTGGGATACATTACCTGTTTTATCTTCTGCCACTATTGATGTACACACGGTAAAAATTTCATAAAAGATGTTAAAAATAACAATTTCCCCTAGAAAAGAAGAAAAAAAATAATTTGAAACTTTTGCCAAAAAAAATAGAAAAAAGCATACTGCAAAGTTCAGCATTCTATCCTATTTCTCTTAAGAATTTATTTAATCACATTTGATATTTGAAATGACCAGTTCAGCCAAATCAAGAGCTTCCTGACAGGCCAACAGAAGGATGAAAATCTCTTGGCCTTCTGCCTTACCATACAGAAAGCTCACAGTCACTGCTACTTCCTCCTCCAGAAGCTTCAAAACAAGCTGTAAAATTCACTTTAAAGAAATAAGGTGCTATACGCACAAGTTCTCCCATGCAAGAAATGGGTATATTGCTCATATTCAAAGGAAGCAGTGGGAGCGGGTCTGTGAACTTTCTCTGTCTAGATTCTGGAAGAATTCAGTGTCTACTTCTTGCCTGGGATTACATTTCTTTTGCAGGGAGTGCAGAAGACAGGCAGGAAGATATGGTAAGGATCTCAAAGGAGAGAAAGCACAGCATGAAAGCGAGCCTTGCCTTGGTACATCAACAGCAGACGCAGCTGAACAGGAAACCAAAGAGAACCAAAGAATCCCCCAAATTCTGGGTGCACAGAAGCCAGAACTCCCTCCAGTTCCCAAAGCTCAGGGGTGAGAAGTTACACAGAGAAGGCCCAGCCTGATGAAAGTGTTATGTGATTCATTGCCATTCCCTTCTAAAATACTGTTTTCATTTAGTATGGGATGGAATTTATTGCTTTATTTTACTTAATTAATAATTTATTTGTTAAAGTCACAACTTGAATACAACTGTACAGCAGATTGTTACGTATACTAATTTTAAATGAGTCTAGATTCCTAGTTTTCCATTATGTTAACAAAACATTGGAGACTATTACCCAGAGGAACTCCAGATGAATTTGCAATCCCTTGAAGCTCTTCATTGAAAGGATAAGGAAGTGTTTCGGTTAGGTGTGACTGAAAGGAAAAATTTTGTACGTTGTTTGTGTAAGTAAAGGCTATTTTGTTATTTGAAACAAACCTCTCCCCATTCTTAGCACTATAAAAATAAGCATTTATTTCTTCTGCAGTCTGTAGAACTTGAGGATGTTTGCAGAGTACTTGGATGAAAAGTACATACTTATGGAAAGTAAATACCATTTACCAAAATATTGACAAGTGAGCAACGGAGATTAGCACAATATCTAATTATTGTTAGGAGCAATAGACAGAACAGCGTTAAATAGGACTCTTAACAGAAGAGTTCAATTGGAACTGAGCCTGAGGTTGTCAGTATTTAAAGGAATCTCTAACATATCAGCATGACTACCCGTATATGCTAGCTTTATGTCAAAATAGTGTATATGCCCAGTATGACTAATTCAAACTTGAAAAGTTCTTGGAAAAATTAAAAGAGGTGGAGATAAGCATTTTAGGTTTGATGGTTTCAGAGTAATTAAACTCTTCAAAATAACATTTTTGTTCTGAATAATCTAAGAGGAAAAAATATGACATATAAAGGTCTTTATTGCCAAATTTAGTAGCATTTTAATTCTGGTAGTCAGAGCACACAGTAATAAAATAATTAAGCTGAAAATACTTACTATTTTGTGATCCACTATGTCAACAATTTTACCACTAGGAAAGAAGGTATTTGCTATATCTTTTATATTCTGGACTACGGTCTTCAACTAAAAAGAACAAGGGCTTTTATTGAATAGAAGATCTTGAGCATAACAATTGCTAGAATACTAACAAAACTCTTTCACATACTTTACTTCAACATTTTGCTAAAAAATATATATATTTAAAGAAAGTGCTAAATATGATGTTGCTGAGAAAAACACTCCCAACTGCCCATTTAAGAGTTGCTTTCCAAGCTTTATTCAAATAACATTCTAGATCAGCTTCTACATATCCCTCTATCAGAAAAAAAAAATACAGGAAAAAGCCATTCTTGTCTTCTGCTCATGTGATCACTTTTTAAATATTCTGCACTGTTCCATCTTTAAAAATTTAATTAAGAGCTCTTTGCTTAAGCTTTGACATTTTTAAATAATAATAATAAAAAAAGGCTAGATAACTTCCTTAGGAAAGGACAGCAGAAAAAGCTTTGTTTGCAATATGAGAATGGCCATAACGATGGAGTGCCACTCTATGGAATCTAACTCTAAAATGTAAGATAAAACCGTTCAACATTTAAGATGCAACCCGAAGTTTCCAAAACCCACTTGTACAAATTTAAAAAAAAAAGCTTTTTTGAGGATTTTTAAAATAAAAATTATAAGTAGAATTTGTCTAACTTTCAGAGTTGAAAGGTCAAAGTCAACTGCAATACAGCACATAGCAAAACAGTCAATAGCAATACAGCCCCAGCCTTTTTATAGAGATTTAGTATTACTGAATTGAATTTCAGCAACCTTCAGGAGAAGAGCTGTAGCCTGAAATAGACCTGAGTATTTTAAAGGTTATTTACCCTGTAAAAAACCCAGTTCTGCAACTAACACCCCTAAAAAGGGTGAGACGTTCTTCATTTCCCTCAGCCATTTCATCATCTCACCCCACGTTTTCAGAGAAGTGTGGATGCGCAGAGAAGGGATGCTGTCTCAGTTTCACTTCTGCTTACTGAAGCTGTTGCTTTGATATACTCATCGCCTCGTGCTGTATTACTTCATAACTAAAGACCTTTTATAAATTAAAGTCTGCTTTATGTCGCACCATTTTCATTTGTCTGTGCCCCAACCCTTACATTTGTTCAAGTGTTGAACAGAAGGAAGTTCAGTCAAGCAATTACTGTATTCTAGAACCATAGTAAAACGTAAACTAGAAATATTCTATTCTATATATAAACTAGAATAGAAATAATAGAATTTCAGCACAGTATTTCTTATAACCTTTTCTATAATAAAAGGACACATGCCAGTCATACACGCTACACTTAAAGGTAAGCTCTGCTTTCATACCTCTGTCTTCTTGTCACGCATCAACTCATCCCATCTTTTGCTGGGAGGCAAATCAAGATTTATGATATATGTGGGAACATTCCCTTTGAACCTAAAAGAAGAGTGACAGCGCAGATTTAAAGGAAGTTTGAAAATACATTTGACAAAACAAGTGCTTTTCACTTGTAACTGGTATTTTCTGTATCTGTAATGTGAACAAGTCTCAACAAAACTTGAATTGCTGACACTTGCAAATCACAACTTTTCTGCAATTTGTTAGACAGGTCCAAACAGATTACTCACGTTGGTCCTGACGGAGGGTACATTTTACTCTTGCAGTCTTCTCCATACTGTGAAGACAGTAAAAGATTACTGCTTAGCTTCTTTGTTACAATATTTTATTGTTCCAGAAGACTTAGTTTTGATTTGGACCTTTAAGACCAATCAACTGATTTGATTTATGATGACTCAATAATAAATGAAGTAAAAGTCTTGGGACTTTGGAAAAGGAGGAGAGGAGAATAAAAGAGGCAGTGGATGAACTGCAACTTCCCTATGCTACCTGACCGAGCTTCAGGTCACTTGTCCAATGTACCCCAAGACAAACCCAAGTTTACAACGAATATACAAACCCATTTTTACACAATGTGACTCAACTACATGACCATAAGAGCACTTGAAAAGCATTTTCTTCAGAAAAACTCAGGAATCTTGAGTCTTGGTATGGGCCAATTTGTTCTGTGTAGTGAATTACAGTTTCACTTTATAATGCCACTATAAATATGTTCACTATTAAGCTTCGTTTTGTAGCAGGGGCTGAGAAAGCACGCACAACTGTGGGCAAATTGCTCAGCCACAGGTACGAGCTATACAGCAAGTTTATCTATTTTTTAACATAGTATGGAAAAATGCTCCTGAGCTGGTGCTAATTATTCTGAGTCACATTTCAGAACTATAGCTAAAAGCTAATTACTTTCATTCTCCTAAGTATGGCTAGTTAAAAATGAAAGTTTGAGAACCATACTAAGGTGTGCTCAAAGCAAACGCAGGGGCGCTTTCCCATCAATTACCTAAAGCATGCATATACCTACACACGCACATGGGTATACACGCCAGAATTATTAAGGCACGTCTTACCCACTGCAATACAAACAAATGCCTGTTAGTTGCACTTGGACTTCAAACCAGTCGAGCACAGACTGCATTTATCCCCCAAGCTACTTAAGCAGATCCGTGAGCTCCTGGGAGCACAGCATCTCCCCAGGAGAAGGGAAACGTACTTGTATGCTGTTTTCTACAAGTCCATGCACAGGCTGCCAAAGCACAAGTGTTTGGGGGGCAAAAGAGAAATACATATACACAGAGATCCTTCCCCGCTTCGTCGCTGATTTCCAATTTTAACTTGGCTGTGGCAATTAGATTACTAATGTGTCCTTGTAACGCGCTCCACAACAAAAACTGGGGCAGGATCTCTAGCAGCTACGCATCCATGATCAATGAGCTCCCTAATGGCCACATTGCCCTGGGGCTAATCACACTGCCTGTTCTCAATGCCATGATCTACAAATGCCACCAACTTTAAACACTGGCACCGTTTGTTACAATGGGAAACGGGAATTTTTAAGTCACATCAATTTTTGTGCATTATCACAGCGTGTTATTTTCGTTGTGGTTTCCAGGGGCTGGGAGAAAGCACGAGGTGAAGCCTGGCTTCCCCACATATGTGGCTAGCAGCTGTGCCCTTCCTAGCCCTCAGTGCGGTGCAGTTCCAGCCTCGGCATTGCTGGAACAAAAGGTCAGCCACAAGAGCCCGTTTAATTTTCAAAATGAGGAAGTTTCAAAACAAGGAGGGTGGGAGAAGATATCAGGTGACTAGTTAGGCAACGAAAGTCAGAGGCTTCATGCAAAGACAAGCATATGACAGTATTAAAGCAATTGTCTTGGGAAATTTTCCATCTGTCAATACTAAAGTAAGCTAGAAAAAACTACGTCCCGTATACATCCTGCTGCAATGATTTCACACATTTGAACCTTCTGGAAAAATCTGCTGTCAAAATCTGCTTCCTGACAGGTAACGGCTACAACAAAAAATAATCCCAAAGGGTCCCTTTCACACTCAGCAGGTAGGCTCTCTTCAATACGGAGGACAGGCAACGAGTCCTGGGAACAGGACTGGTGCAAGGTTTACAGGAACACACGCGCGTGTAAGTGATGAATTGCACGTGAACACATTTAGGTTAAGATCGTCACGTATTTAATGAACTTCAGCTTGGAAATCCTGCTTCCTGGAAAGGTTACCGACAGTTTTCTTTGTCAAGGAGTTTGTACTAAACACCGCTGGATCCTTCTACCATAAGAGTTCAGTTATCTGTCAGCATAGTCTATGTATACACAGAGCAAACAGCGGTGGCCAGGCGAACTGATTTCAGAGTGATGTTCCAGGTACTAATTGTTATGTCATTCCTATCTCCCCTGAGATTTTAATCTTGTATATGATGCTATTTTTGTCCTCCCAGTCCTCTGCAACCTAAGCCACAAAAGAGGTGAGGAAAGGAACAAAGGAAGAGTTAAAAGAGAGATATAGAGAACAGAGAAAATATTTCCTCCTTGTATCTCGGTAATTTTTGACTTCTTACCTGCCTCTGTATAAAGCAAGCTAAATAAACAATACCCCTTAAGACATCTTCCTAACCTGCAAGTGTTGCTGGAGACATCTGATGAAAGCCAAGATTATTAACAATTTCTTTACATAAACTATTATATGCTGGCAGACAAAAAGTAATTTAAAAGGATCTCAAAACAATCAGAAAACTATATATATATATTTACATAAATTTCTGCCAATGGACAGAAAACTGGTTTCTTTTTGTGATTTTTTTTTCTCTTTAACAAGGTTAAAAAAAGAGAAAGGCGACTTTTTAAAAACACTTTAGTGTAACTGAGCTTCCTGCCTCGAGATGCTGATGTCACAGCCAAACATTTGTGAGCTGGTGCAGTTTTCCTGGGTCTTCAGAAAGATCAAACACTCCCACTGCTGCACTAGATTTTCGAAGTTCCAGCACAAACTTAACTAACCAGCTATTAAACTAGCTAAAACCTAACAACTATTTGTTGCTTGAGGGAGTCTTTACCAGAAAAACCACCAGGCACTTTCTATCACCAGGATGAAATAAGCAGCTGTGAAGTTAGTGCTGTGTCAGCGAGATCCTCCCCACTGCAAAGGCTTGACATTGGAAGAGCAACAACAAACACTGGCCAAGAGAAGCACATGCAGCCTTCTAGCACCAAACTGGGGATCACCTTTAGTTTCAGACTTTACAAGCTGCAGGTGGTCTCCCAGGAAGAGCCAGCAGAAGCTCCCTAGCACAAGGAGGTCACTATGAAATTGCTTTTCAAACATTAAACCCTCCCGGGAGGAATACAATTATTTTTAAGAGGTGATTAAATGATGTCTATCCCTGTTTTTATTATTATTATTATTATTTAAAGTCACCTTTCATTAGTAGATTGTGTGTTTTGGTTATCTGATGTACAGCTGACTTTAGAATTTGTATGCATGTAACGATACAAAAATGGATGCTTAGCAGCACAAGACCAAAATGCTAAAAGAAAAGGTGGCAGTAGAGGAGAAAGACAATGTGGCATGGGGAAAGATGGAAATAATAATAAAATAAGGGAAATAATACAGAATAGTTTTGTTATGACCTATTCTATGAACAAAGTAGAGCAGAACAGAAAACAAACAGCTAAGAAACTATCACGGTGAATTACTGCCTGAAAAAAAAAAAAAATAAAACCAACAACCTACCTAATAACAGTTATTATTCACTGTAGTAAAGAAAATTAATGCATGGTTTAATAACTGCTGAGTTATTAAATCCTAGCCTAATTTCACTAATATAAATAAGTTGAATGTAGCTTGTCCTGTCTAAACAATGCCCTCGCTAAGACTTTCTTTATTGCCCTCAAAAATGTTTTTGACATAGATGGTCATCTCTGGTGTCCTTCCTTAATATTCACTGTTTCTTATCTTCTTATTTCAAAATAGTTGTAAAACACTCTTCATGCTGTGAAATACCGTTCTGTAGTTAAAGGACACGACATTCAGTCTCTGATAGACAAAATACCCTGTTCTATTCAGCATCTTTTGGTCCGTGAACTCTGTGGTCTAGAACATTTTCTTCTCTGCTCCTCTCCCCTTGCAGGACAGTGCCGATATCCTGCCGTGCTGTAGCAATCCAGGTGACGTTCACCTTTCTAAACATGGAAGTTCAAAGTCCTCTCGCAGCACTGAAGACATGGGATCCAAGCCAATTTAAATCACATTTTGGACAAAAAACCATCAGTATGGCTGCAGAGACCTAACCAAAGCTAAAGGGAGTGAAAGTCTGCAGAACTGCAATGTAATTCACGGCATTTGGCTGGCGTGTTCTTTGCTAACAAAAAGACAAGAACCCAAGCATCTGTTAAGTAGGAAGACAGGGATCATTGTTCGTTCCTCAGTGACTGTGGCAGGCCAGCAGCTGAAGCAAAAATCAAATACCCGAGCCTGAGGTCTGGCTGCCCAGCAGCACCATTTGCAGCCTGGACACCCAGTGGATGCTGTATATGCGCAAAGATTTACCGAGTGCGATCAGATGCAAAACCCAGCTGTGGCCGGCAGGAATTTGCTGATAGCTGCCACTTTCCCCTCGCGGAAGAGGAGGAGATTTGGAAGCTGAGGAGGTGAAAGCGTGCTTCGGGAATAAAAACCAGCAGGAAACGAGAAGGGCTCTGCTCACGTGCTGAGGAGGTGGAAGCCAGCCCCGTCCACACACAAACCTGACTTCGCATTTCCTCTGAAGGTTACATACTTCAGCTATTAAAAGAAGTAATAAAACCGGGAACTCAAACCCACCTGCTCTAAACTTCTCCTCTGGGATGAAACGACAGCAAACGCACTAAGTAGATTCAAAAGCGTATGTACTTTTAGCAAACCCTTAATTTTCCTTTTGAAAAATGACGGTTTCGGTGTAACAGTACGGTATTTGTGAAACTTATTTACAGGAAATACGACGCAGCAACAACGAGGCAGGTGGAGAGCGTGTAAAACAAGCCCAACAAATACCAAAACAAGCGACCACCGCCGTCAGAGCGCTGTTTGCCACCCCAGCGACCCAACACCTGATTAAACGAAGGCGCCGCCGCCCCGTCCCCGTCCCCGTGCCCTCAGCAGCCCCGCCAGGCCTCGGGCGGGCCCGGCCGCGCCGCCTCTCCGGGGCCGAGCCGTGCCGGGCCGCCCCCTGCGACTCACCGGGTCCGGCGCTAGGACGAGCGGCGCCAGGACGAGCAGCGCAGCGGGCGGCAGCAGCGCCCGGCCCCAGCCCGCCATCCTCCTCCTCCCTTCGCTTCGCTTCCCTTCCCGGCTCGGCTGGGAGCGCCAGTCATGTGCGGCGGCCCACATGACAGCCGCCCGCCCCGCCCGGCCCGGCCCTGCCGTGAGGGGGCGGCGGCGCCGGCAGCCCCGGGACGCCGCCAGGCGGGGTCCGGAGAGGGGCTCAGCGCCCCCCTTACCTCAGCGGTGGGCTCCTAGCCCCCTGCCCCTGTGTGTGCCGACCTGAACCCTGCCTACTGCCCTGGGGAGCCTGCTCTGCTACGGAGAACACCCCCCCACTCACCCCTCTTCTCTCCCCCGCCCTTTTATTTTCTTTTTGGTAAAGGAGAGGGTTGACTTTTAGGCATGAATTAAAAAAAAAAAAAAAAAACACCACCAAGAACCTGTTTCTGGTCTTAATTCCCCATCCACTCCCTTCAAAGCTTTCCATGGGAACTAATGTGCTTCCCCAAAAGGCTCCACTCTCATTTTCAAGTAATGACAGCATTACCACCTTACCTTGTGTTAGATGTCCTGACCTATTAGCTTTCAAATAATACCCTACTAGCAGCAACAGCTTACTACCTGAAAATCTCTCATTAACGTAGTAAATACAGTAACATAAAGTACTCCTCAGTTGCTTCACTAGCTGAAAAGAATCTTGCAAGCCAACAATAAAAAACCCTGTACCGTGTTTACCAATTTTTGTTCTAAGACTGATGTGTTAAAAAATAAAACATGCCATAAAACAACACCTGGGGTTCCCGGCACAAGAGCTGCAAAACTGGCCAGCAGCATCATGGACCTGCCCTGAGCTGTGGGAAAGGGAAGCTGCTGGGAAAATGTAATCTGAGGAAAACTTCTCCACCAGTTCTGCTCAAGAAAACCTGAAATAAATTTGTGTCTCTTAGGCAACGCTAAGACCAAACCTGTGGTACCAGTTTTCCACTTTGTATATACTGTGATGTTTAATTACTCTCTGTGCTTGGGAGATTTTCAAGCAGGCAGTTTTTAAGGTAATGAGATGCAAGGCAGTCACCTTTTTCAGGAGGAAGGAGTTTCTTCTGCCTTGCCTGCTTAGGGATGTAGGAAACAGGCAACTGGAGCAGGGAGCCAGTCTAATACAAGAATCAGAGAGTATTAGATCCATCACTCTAAGCATGTTGCCCATTATTTATTTGCTACTATAAATAAATGGTATATTTGTTCTAATATGAAGTACGAGTCAGCATCAGAATAAGATGCATACTACAGGTTTTTTTTTATATAAAAAGTATGATATTAGTGTGAACAGGTGAACGTATAATCTAGAAGTATGTTAGCAACAGACACTGGAAAAAAATCCTGTGTGAATATTAAAAACTCTCTAGGACCTCTGTGTTTTAGTTTACATCTTGTGCCTTATCCAGTGCCCAAATCAGGTTCTATACGTTATGTCTTTCTATGCACAAAGAAAACAAGCAATACGTTCTCTAATATCATGATTTAATTGGCTATGCAATTAATTCTTATATGAAACAGAGAGTGGCAAGAAAAATAAAGTAAGTCCCTGGCAGATGGTTAATTGGAAGGTTGCATGGCATTGCAGAAACAGGAAAGGATAAAATAGATGCATTATAAGGTGTGAAAGCCTTGGGCAAATGGAGGGTGTGCAACAGCGTGTAGGAAGAAAATCAGCTCAAAACTTAAGCTTAGAATTGCACAAAACTTTAGGTGTCAAGCAGAAAAGCATTATATGCTTGTGGAAGAAGGTACAGAACCAATCAAGGGATTTAAGAAAGGAGGAAAATTACAGAGTAATGTAAGAAACTCAAGATTTTCATGACAGTGTCTTCAACAAATAGGAAATGAAGCAGTTTATATAGGGCCCAGACTTTTTTTTTTTTGGTTGAAAACAAATACCTGTAAGACAATTTTATATTTACTTTATATAGGTACGTGAATATGTTGTTATGGTCTATGGTGATAAATAACCAGATTAAATTGGACCTGCTATTTTCTAAACACACAGCACCTTTTGCTCAGATTTAGTTTCTGGAGCACACAGTTTAGATGCTTTAGGAAATTTACCTTCTGGACATTTTTAACTGCAGAAAAGCAGTAAGAACTTCGGAAAATTACAAATTCTGAAGAAAAAATTATGTCATGGTCACGTTACACATGCATGACTTACGTTTTTGAAGTCTCTTTGTACTTTTGATTTAGTTCTTTCACTGAAGAAATTCAAAGTTTAAGGAACAGTTAACATACTTGAATACCTGTTTTTCTGACTACGGCTATTCTGCCGGGTTCCTATAAGGACACCTGGTCTCCAGGGCCCACGCTACTTCAGGTCCTCCATTTTGTTGTCTAGGTTTCTTCCATCAGTTTTCATCAATTTAAGTCAGAAGAAAGTAGTTTGAGATGTGTGATTTACTCATTAACCGTACTACCTGACAGCTGGTGACACCACTAGTAGTACTTCATATCCACCCTTCTACATTCTCTTATTTGTCTATCCAGTATCTACTTACCATGTATATTCCTTTCTTTAGAAGTACAGACTGCACAAATTACTTCTCTTTCCTCTGTGTTTCAGTTAAAGCTTTCTGCTAATGCTGCTACCAGGAGACCTCTGCCAGAAGACAGCATCACCAAGAACAATCCATGAATGCCTCCAATGGGAAAATACACCAATGCACTGCTTATAGCAACAGACTGATATTCACCATTTTGTCACACCTTTGATTTCACCGCCATTTCAGTGAAATCCCCCAGATCTCTGCTTCTCCACTATCTCAGGCCGCCTTTCTTTTGTTTTTCAGCAAGTACCCAACGTATCATTAGTCCCAACAGGGAGGGCAACCCTGTTTCTGTGACAATACTCTTTCCCACCCCAGCATTGCCAGTCCATTGCTAAATCCAGTGTTGCTTCTTGTACTTGTGAAAGTTTCATTTTATTTGTTCTGAGATTTCTTTTTGCTTCACTTCTTCCTAGCTCTAAAACAAACACACCTCTCAGTTCCATTTTTCCTTTACTATCACTTACGGCTACTTACAGTGCCTACACCTTGTATTTTCATATTTACATTGGTAAATATGACATGGAAAACTCCTTTCCACAGATAATTCCAAGGCTCTTCTTCAGATTCTGAACACTCCTTTCAGCACCCTTTCCACTGGTATATCAGATTTCTGCTTCAAGCTGCATCTGAATAATCATTTTTGAGTTCTGCCAGACAAAATTTTATTTAAACTGTGCATTTGTGAAAGGAAGAACAGATGCTGTAACATCAGCCTACTTCACCCATCAGCATTCACTTCAGATGAATTTCAGAATCATAGCGATTGTTGATCAGTAAAAACTGCCATGAACTTCACAGTTAAGACCTGAGGTTATTCAAAGTCAAAAGTAATAGATGGTGAAGGCCAACAAAAAATCTGTCACAGCCACTTTATTTTTTGTATTACGTGCCCAATAAACAATTACTCTGGCACAGAGCCCAGTCCTAGTGCTGCTACCTCCTTCCCAGTGTTTTTGGGAACAGTTTTGGCAGTAGGCCACTTCCAGGTCCAAGACGTTGCAACAGTCGTACATCAGGTTATTTACATTTCCAGACAGGGACATGGGACCTACAACCACAACTGCTTAATGAGCCCTAATCCCTGGAGCTGGACCAAACTGAGGAGTGCTAGGGAAGACTAATTACATTTTTTCAGTGATAGCACAACCCACAGCTATGATGCATTTTCACATAAGAATTCCTCAGACTCTGTCCGGGAGCATTTGCCAGTAATCATCTGTTTACTTCCAGCTTTCAGCCTTCCCCCTGCAAATTCAGTGTTTGCATTTAAGACTTTTTATACCTTGGTTATTGATGCGTGAGAGAATTTTAACAAAATTCTGGAGATACCTGCAAAATTAGAATCAAAGATCAGTGCTGCTAATTAGCTTCTTTTTGCAAACCTTCTAATGCAGAGTCTCACTACAAAACACTTTGGTATTCCTAGTGATTGCTTGCTTTGAAAGAATGTGCAGTTAATAGAAACCAATAGGAAATAAAGATAATTTCCAGCCATTCCTGTTACATGTTATGCTTAAAGATTAAACTCAAATTTTTGTACTAAAACTAAAAATAAAACCCGTTAACACTTTAAAATGAATCCATTGAACTTGATAATGGTAAAAAGGTACAGTGTTTAATCACTGTGTGATCATCCGATCACTACATTTTTGTTAACAGTATGGCCTGAAATACAATAATTAGATAAAGGATACTTATCACTGCACAATTAACTGCACAATTACGCCAGTTGCACAAACCAGGGGGGACATTTTTCATTTCTCAAGCTAAATTCGGAAGAAAAGGCACTCATTCCAAAATAGATATTCATACAAGGAACCACTGAATATGCCTACTCTTGTAAAAAAAAATGCATCATGTGAATTGGAGGTATAAATTGAATAAATTCCAATGACTTAAGAGGGGAAAGCCCTGTGGCAAATCTCTCTACTCAGACTGGATAGAGCTGGGTATGGGAAGTTTAAAAGAGTCCTCAGAGAAAGGTCTGAAATTTCATTTGCTTTTCTAGAAACACAAGTTGAAGAATCACTGCATTGCATTATGAATTTGCCCAGCCCATGGACTTTCTCCTTTTGGTTTCATTTATCTGTATGGGTTATCTCCTCATTTATCTCTTGGCTAATCTCACCATACCAGCTATTGTTTTAGTCTCAAAAATTCAAGTCGGTTTAGATAATTACAACTTACCTAAATTCTCCATGCTTTTTCTTAAGATCAACTGTCTATGACATAAGACCAATTTAAATTGCTACTACTGCCTAGACTTTATTAGCCTGTTCTCGTTCTTTTTGGAGACATCATTATCTTGCACTAGCTTATTGCTTTGTACTACTACTGCAGTTCAAACTGATGGCTAGGAGAGGATCTACGGAGACAACTCAAATTATTACCATAAAAATCCTCAGCATTATTACCAAGTAATCCTTATGAAGCATTTTACAGAAATGGAGAGAGTAAATGATCTGAGGTAGTTCCTATGGAGATGCTTTTATTGAAAAACTTGGTAATCAGAACAGACACGGAAAACCATATTTTATACAAGATACTAGGAACATGTATTACACTATGACCTTAAAAAAAGCTGTTTTTTTTTTTTTTAAATTGAATTCCATACCCTAAAGAAACCAGCAAGTTTGATTGAAATAAGTCTTCCCCTCTCGTAAAATGAGCAGCCTGCTAACACAAGCCAGTCATTCCCTTTTCTTACGAGACACCCGCATTTCCATTTGTAATGGGGTTCTTGTGACTTGTTCACACTTCCACCATATGGATTACGTCATTTATCCATCAGACAGTGGGTCTGTTTTGAACACTGCTTAAACAAGACTGAATATTCTGGCCCCTACCTGATACAGTGCAGAAAGGCTCCACAGACGTCCTACTCAGTTTCTGATACGATGTATTCTAAGACATCCATTTGCAATTATTTCTTCATGCTTGTTGAAGACAGTTACGTATTTCTTAATAGTTCAATGGGCTAACGATATTTTCATTTTGAGCTTTATCACCATTCTAATCTGCCCTTTAATCACTGTAAGTTCAGGTTCCTTTCATCAACCTCGGAAGATTCAGTGGATGAAACAATTTGTCTTTTGTTAAATAACTATCTCACTATTCATTACTAGAAGGTGACACTAGTTCAATGCCTAGTTATAGCTCTCAGGCAGTCCTTTAAAAATAATATAATAAAAACATCAGCAAAATGCCTTTCATAAAAAATAATTATAAAACATTTTACTTGTGTTTTCAATTTGACCATATAATCAAAGATGCAGAGGAAAACGGCCCAGCTGGTTGTCACTTGCAGTATCTATCCGCTTTCACTTTTGCTCGCCTGTGTGGAAAGAGTAATGAAACAAGACTTAGACTAAAACCAAAGGTGATTACATCTGAATGTTTTAACTGCCTCAAAGTCTTAAACAGACACAGAAAGCAGTTCTCTTAAACTTTACTTCAAAGCACACATAAAAGCCTAACAATACACTGGATTTGTTACTTTGTTTTTTTAAAGGAGATACAGCTATAACAATGTGTAAAGTTAACCTTGTCTTGCCTTTCAAATCACCACCTGTGTTTTGTCAGATCACTGAGGGAGGGAACTCAAACTGAGTGACAGTTGAAACTGACACTCAATCTGTGATAGCCATGGTGTGTTTTCACATCACAATAATACAGTATCACAAGTCGTCTTCTGCATTTCAACCAAGCAAATTTCAACAAATATTTATACCATACAAAATATTAAAAGTTCAAGACAGTTTCTGCATTCTCAGCTTACAGGGAAAGAAAGATTTATTCCCATTAGATAACGCGAAGGCTAATTAATAAATGCTATTTCTCTTTAAAATGCAGCTGTCTCCTTTCCAAACTGTTCTGGAACTGAAGGTACTGAAAACGTGAAAAACTTATTTTTTGTTATTTAAAAGATTCATCCCTCACTTCGGCTGTACTCCACAAACTGAGCAAACTTCTTTAGAGATGTCCAAAAGAATTCACTTCTGCTTAAATCCCAACCTGGGAAGTTCAGCCAAGGAAGTGAAAATTCAGAAGAATAACAAAAAAAAAGGCAGCAGAACACTGACCAGGGAAAAAATGCTCAACACCCACACCTACTCCCTGAAATCTAACCATCTTTCCATCTTTTGTATTACGAGTTCACTGTAATTCCATCTCCCAATAGCTTTTAAATCAGTGCATTATTTCTTATACATTAGAGTACCTGTCGAGCAGTGTTTCATGAAAAGTGCCTTCTTTCCTGGCTTTTCTGAGGGCTTTCGTATCTTCTTTGCTTATTTTGAGCTTTTTATCTTGAAAACTTTGGAATTTCTTTCTATAAGGGAAAAATTTTAAGAAGTTAACTTCTTTAAAGTTTTGTGTTTCAGTAAGAACTGTGATGAGCAACTTAAGTCCTATTATACAACTGGCCTAATAAAATCCAATAAACCATCATACTATCAAGTAGTGCTATACGACTTCCCTAGGTGAAACACACTCAGGCATTTTTGGTGCTAAATAGGAACGACACCATACATGATTAACACAACATGCTTACAAAGTTGTGAAGAACTTCATCTCCTTCAACTAGTAGCATGACAAGTCAGGAGTGAAGGGGGATAGAGGACTCTGGAGTGAAACTGAGCTTGAGAGTAAGGGGAAAGACAGGCATTTTAGTTTTTTGGTCCATGTTTCTCACTACTTATATCTATTTTAATAGTCAATAAGTTAATTTTCTACAAGTTGAGTCTGTTTTAACTGCAACAGTAACTGACAAGCAAGCTCCCTGTCTTGATTTTGACCCGTGAGCCTTCTCATCCTATTTTGTGTCCTCATCCTGATAAGGAGGAAGAGAAAGTGAACAAAGAACTGGTAGGCCTTCCAAAGAAAACCCCAAAGAAAAAAGGAAAAAAAAAAGGCACTTAAATCTGTTAAAGGCTGTCAGCTACATACACATAATTGATTTCACACTGTTTAACATTTCCTTTATCTTCTTGTGGGATGTCATCCTTCTTCTTAGCTTCTCTTTCAGCACAAGTTCGAATCTAGTCATTGAGAAGAAAAAAAACAGAAGTTGCAGGTTAAAGACGATATATCCTGCATAACTTAAGAAAATCTGTGACTGTCATTCTGTTATCAACTTTGAAAATGGTTAATTCACAACCAGAGAAAATAGCAATAACAGCAAAAGCTGCCTGAAATATGAAAAAGGATTAAACATAGTCCTTAATACTAGTGTAAGACATAGCTGCCTTCATCTTAAAGAAGCACCGTTACAGTTTCTAGAGTGAGCAGGGCTAAAATACCTTTCAGAGAAACTGACTCCACAGTGTTACTGCTCTGACTAGTACATGCTTCCCTGTTTGGAGAGGCGTGTCTTTCACGTCCAACAGAAAGCAAGATGGTCCTTCCACATCCTCTTACATAAACAGTCTCCACACCTGCATCATTCTGGCTAACCTTTTTTTGTCCCTGGTTCTGTCAGATTTCACCTCTCTTGTACCAAGCTGTTGAGAGCTATCTGGAGTATCACACAGAAGGTCTTAACCACCATTTCTTTAGTGAAACAAATACTTACAGTAAACAGGAAAGTAGCTTGTAATTATAACCATACAGTAACTGTACCATACAAATGCTTAACTGTAGAAAACAGATTACCTTTATCATTTCTTCTTCCCCTGCTGTTTTGCTTTTGGCTTCTATATCTCCCTCTTCATTACATCTAATAAAACGGCTGTTTGCTGCTAGCAATGCCATCTTCTTCTGCAGAAAACAGTATCACATCAGTAGCATAAGGATTTTGTATATAAACCTTGATTCATAACATTTATTTCATTCATCAGAAAGTTCTGTAAATGCGTTCTGTTCTTTTACATATAGACACTTCAACAGCTAGCTAGTGGACTCCTTTGTTCTTAATTTGTATGTCAAACTGCAGTAACTTTAGGCACTTTAGAAACTTAAGAAGAAATACAGTAAATACATTGTAGTTGGGAAAACAGAACATTAGAAGTTACAATACAGAAGAGACTGCGAAAGGGCAACCAACAGTAAACATCTTATTGCCCGTCAATATAGGCTGCAAGTCAAAATACAGTTAAATGCTGGGAATCTCAGGTGAATTGTCTGAAGTAACTTACATCTTGAAAGACAGGTTCCCATTGCTCTCTTGATCCTATAGCATCTGAACGCCCGACAACAAGTCCATCTGAATTTATACCAAGGTATTTGCCATAACCAGACTTCAGAGCAATCCTCAAAGGGAAAACAAAGTGAAACAATGAAGAATGTTGAGTTAAAGCCATTCACAATATTCAATACAAGCTTTTTTTTTTTTTTTGTATACAATGCATTTCAAGAGAAAATTAAAACATGTATTCATACCAGAAAACAAACAAAAAACAAGTATGAAAACTTGAAATATTTTGTTACAGTAGTTACCTTGTATCAGACAACTTCACCGCTGTAAACTGTTCAGGAGGACTAGGGCCTTCATCACCTTCGGAATGAAATTTTCAGTAGTTAGACATCAAGTATTATGCATACGATATTTAAACAGTCAATACTGCAGAGTTTCAAACAAGCTGAAAAATAATGCAACGGCCTTTGCTAAATACTATGGAAAGCTATAATACTGTGTTTCTTTAGAAATTCCTTTTGAACATTCACACTCTTAAAATACAAAGCAAAGCAGGAGCTTATTTGCATTCATGTATTTGGTGTGCTTTAAATAATACAAATACAATCCTTGTGTCAAAAAACATAAAAAACGTAATCTCCTTATAACATTATTTTCTCCATACCAAAACATACTATGGTTCAGCTGTGGTAACCTAACTTCTTATCCGAAAAGCTACTACTCACCATCTCTCAAAACCTAAGTGAGATAATACTGTCATCATTGCTTTTATCTCGCTCTGGAGATGAGGCACACTGTCAGGGTTTTGGAACAGTTCTCTTCTGACTGATGGTTCCCAGATTCAAATTAAGAGACAATCTAATTATCTCCACCACCTTAGCAGTCAGTCCACTTGCACAGCAACAAAACAAATACAGCACAATAAGGATGCAGCAATAATCCTTGACACTCATCTACCTTGAGTTTCACCCTTCAATTAACACCAGAAGCGTTTTATAGAATTTAATAAAAGTTATAATGCTTTTTATTCAGTAAGCTGTACGGCCTTTTAACAGGTGATCCTTTCCAATGCAGTTCAACTTATTATACACATAACACAGCAAGAAACTAAGTAAGTGAAACTGATAGGTAGTCATTAGGTTTCGGTCATGCTACAGCCAACTTTATTGCGTTACATGTAATAAACTGCCTTGAGCTGTAAAACAGTTTGCCTTAAAGTGATGCTATGTTCATGCTTTTCATTAATAAAACTATTTTTTCCAAGTTTCCTGAAACAAACCTTTATGCGGTGCTCCAAGTGTAAACAAGCCGTTATCAAGAGCATGGATGTAAGCTCCTTTATCCATTTCTATAGCTATAGTTCCTGTAATTTCACCAAAATTACTGACAGCCCACCAGTTTCCTAAAATACAAAACATCACATTTAATGGAGTAATTACAACTTCTGATTACAGTAGTTCAAGAGATAGTAATCCTGCACCTATTCCGAGATTTGGCACTCTATAGATAGCAACAGGCTTCTAATTGCAGGCTCCTGCGCTCTGTCCCCTCTTAGTGGTGTTAGGCCATGGAGCACATTGATCCATCCAGCTGATCCAGTAGAAGATACAACTTGCAAGAAAGGTTCCTTCCCCCATTCCCACCCCCAACCTGCTTCCTCCAGTTTTGTGGTCACAGTAAATTACTAGTGTAATGACTTCTGTTGTGCTGGAGAAGCTCTCTCATCTTGCTGCTAGATTACTTCATATGAGCTGCATTCCTCAGACTTAAGATGTTCTAGACAATCAGTGTTCAAATGTTTTAGCCCCCCAGAATTCAAACTTAAAGGCTCACATGTATAAATTAGAATTATGACATTTGTATTTTTAAAGAGCAAAACTTTCTCCTGGTCTACTATCTTAGATATATTTTCTGCCTAAGATAATTATTTTAAATTAATCAGAATATATCTTTTTTCAGCAAGTTGGTCTTGAGCAGAAATATTGTTCCCCATCTTCATACAACATACAGAGCAAATAGGCTTGTCCTATAATGTCATGACTTAGAGATCAGCATATGAAATTTCCAAATCTCTTCCAGCACTTTTTTGTGACATTTTAGTGTCTTTTAGTGTAAAATACAATAGTCCATTTTGTCATATATGATATTTTGTTTTAACAGAAAAATAGGGATAACTCCCCTTGTACGGCTTTAGATTATGCCTGTGCGCACATAATAGAAAATGATATTTATCCCGTAACATGCACTGTTATGGTATGCATCTGCATCTCTCAGGGCTTTATGGTTATTTCTTTAGCTGTTTTTGTGAACTGCGATAAATGAAGAATACAGCAGTTTCAAAAGGCAGCACTTAGCCAAGTTACCACTCAAGACCATACATACTTTGATCCTCCTCTTCCACAAACCAGGAAAAAATACTGTTATATTTGGATATTGGTTGATGTTTGTTGTCTTCAGTTTCAACTACTGATAGCAAGTTTATAATGTGAATACATCACAGTAATCATGACAAACTGAAAACAAGTAAACAAACCAACCAAGACTTTTCCTTTCAAGAGGGCTGAAGGTTTGAGTGAACTAAAGACCCCAGGCAAGAAGCAACTGCTGGCAGAATAAGAACAGGAAGTACAGGCACCCCATCTAGTGAATTTTCAAGTAATAGTAACACAAGATATATTATTTACATACAAATATAAATAATAGCGTTACAGCACTATATATAAGTCTCTCTGCCTGAAACAAATTTTGTTGTGAAAAAACATGAGTTACAAGCAGATAAGGAGCTTGAATTATGTAAGCTCATAAGTGCGTTAAGAAGATAAATATGTGCAAAATCGATCCCACTGGTATCAAAAATTCCCTCTGGCACCCAGGGAGGTGTGACTTATAAACAGTGTGCTCTGACAAGTAGCTAGAAACCTGTGCAGGGCCTACACTCAGTTTTAAGCGCCCTACAAGCACCCCTTCAACTTGTGCTACCCCCTACTGCTTCCGTACTGCCACACGGCTCCTGCAGGGCCGCTCACCGACGATATCAAGCTGCTCTTCCGCATCCTCCTCCCTTTTCCTTTTTTTCTCCTTGTGCTTCTTCTTGCTGCAAAAGGAGAGGCACAGAGGTGGGCACACGCCTCCCACCCAGCCCCTCGCTCCGCCACGGCCCCAAGCCCCCCAGGAGCGGGGCACCGGGGGGCGAGAGGCAGCACACCCCAAAACCTTCAGCCCCCCGCGGCCCCTTTACAGCAACCCCCCGCACCGAAGCCAGTGGTGAAGCACCGAGCTGGCGGCCGAGGGACAGGACGAGCCGTCCCCTCACCTCTTCTCCTTCGCCCCTTTGAGGACGAGCTTGGTGGACTTCACGCAGGAGTACTCCGCCATGTCGGGACCCAGGGCAGGGCGGGCCGGGCCGCGCATGCGCCCGGCGCTCAGCTCTCTGCCGCCGCCATGGCGCCGCTCGGCGGTTGGAAGCCGAGCCTGAGGGGAAAAGTTATAGGAGCAGCGCTGACAGCGAGTTAGTTGCCTCTGGTTTTACCCGAGGGATGCAGCCATCCTTCTCTTACACCAGAACAGATACTTTTAGTCCCACCTTCTTAACAGATACTATTAGTCCTCCTTTTGGGAACGACCTCAGTAACACACATGTAATCAGGCTCCAAATTACAGCAGTCATTTTTAATTTTTGTTTTATCACCCAGTCTGTTGTTTCCACTTCACACCAAAAGAAGGGGTTTTGTGCCCCAAATGTTGTTTGCTTCTGATTATAGCGGCTGGTCAAATGAAGGACACCACCTCTATCAAATCTCATGGACATATACCCAGGCGCTCGCAGTGTGTTACTTCCCTTTGACTTCTCTTTTCATCACCTGCCAACGCTTACAAAGCTCCCATAAGTAAGTTCCTTCTGAAAGTAATACATGAGGTTTGTACGGTTATGTTAAGGTCTCTACAATCGCTGAAATCATGTCTGGGAGATAAAACTACATGTGTAACTTCTCCCAGTGAATGACCCGGGAGTTTGTTGATGACTGCAGATGACTTCTGCAGATACTCTGATTGGATCCAGAACCCTGCGATTTCTCACAGAAATGCTTTTAATTTTTATCTATATGCCTAACATGAGTAACCCCGTATTTTTGTCTGCAAGCTGTGTTGGAGTGGTTACATCTGCCATGTGAAATGAAGACAACAGTGTGTCTGTAATGGACTCTCAGGAGTTTTTGGCAGGTCTCCCATTTTGGAGCTTTGGGGAGAAGGAGGCTGGGAAGAGGAATGGGCTTGTTGGTAAAAGCAGTACTTGAATCAAGCTGCTGGTGCACGTAGATTCAAAATGTTTTTTTTATTGTGTCCCTGGCATACTGCCTTCCTGCCCGTGTCTTCACCCGCTGTGGTTTGTTACTGAAAGACACTCATCTCTTTGGTCAGCATTTGGGAAGTGGGTAACTTGAAGCAGGGCATTGCTGTAGGAGACAGTATGTGACTTTATGGATTTATTGACTTCCCAGTCCCTGGAACGTGCATCTCTGCAATTAGGGCTTCAAGTAAAAACTGAAAAAGCAGAGACTACAGAAAGCTTCAGGCAATGATGGGCTCCTTGCTGACCGCTTCTGATTTCTTAATGGAGCTAAAATCAGGGAATTGTGTTTGCAAAGGCTTGTATCCAGTCAGGCTGTGAAGGTCCCACGTGTCTTACCATGTGTGAAGAGCCAGAGAATATCTGTATTTCCAATTACTAGACTGAGATACCTTGTTAAACCGCTAGCAACCCATCCATTGCTTTCAACCTCATCCTCGCATACATTCTGTTTCCAGTTTTCACCTTTCTAGAGATTATTGCCTGACCTCTAGAAAACTTTTGGCACTGTCATCTTAGAGTTTTACAGCCAATAATAGAGTGGTTGTTACTTAGTTTCCTTCCTCGGTTTTGGTGGTAGATAAAATGGCTTGTTCTCAGTCAAAACATATTTTCAGTATATCCATATTTTGTACTACATAGTCTTGTCTGCAGACCTTTGGAAACTAAATCAAGCTAGCATCAGCACAAAGCAATTTTAGCAAATATAATTTTATTTGACTCATTTTATCATTAACTACTTTTTTTTTTTTAAACTGATTCTAAACAGTTATGTGTAAATTTTAGTAAAGTGAATAAGAAAAATAAGAGAGCAATTTGTGTAGGAATTAGAAACAAGCACAGAAGAAAAGAGTGAAGCAAAAAGAATGCCTGTCAGCACGTTGATCGCCCTGCTTTGACACTGCATGCTAAGTTATTCTTAAGTGTTTTGGTTGTTCTGCGGTTTTATTCATTTATTTGTTTAGGCCTTGATTCTGTGGAGAGAAAATCGTCAGGGGGGTCCCTATTGTTTTCTTAGCTCTGGTTATTTAACTTGACAACTTTATTTGTGATATATTAGTTTTTGACTGCTTAACTGTGCAACCTTAGCATATGGGGAGTATTTGTATACTCTTGTCAAAGCAGGTCTGTATGCATTGATTTACCATTACCAGCACTTCAAAAATCTCAAATACTTTCCTGGGAGGGAAGATAGGAGGGGAGAAGGTAATATTTTAGTATCTTAGAAAGCAAAGATGTCTTGACCACTCGTGGTTAAGAGTATAAAGTTTTCAAAGTTCAACATTTTCAGTAGTTATCTAAGGCAATTGTCATTTTTCTTGTTAACTTTTAAAAAACAAAAGCAAGTCAAAGCAGTTTGTATTTTAAAATATGTGTTTAGATTACATGATGGAAGTGCATGAGCTTTATACTTTCCTACTTGTCCACCAGATGCTGCTATAACCACAAAAATAAGTGCAGATTAAGAAATCTCTCTCAAAAAAAAAAAAAAAAGAGTAGTTTTATTTTCATTACAGATCACCCTTACATATCCTGATCCCAGAAAGAATTACACACATACTTACATTTTTGCACTGGGGATAGTCCCAATGAGTTCAATTAAGCAACTCAACGTGTAAAGTGAAGCATGTCCATAAGCTTTCTTAGTATGAAGCCGTATCAATTGTGTTTGCTGTTTTAATTTCCACGTTGTAAAGAGACGGAGGAACAGGCAGAGGGACAGAGGCCATAAATTTCTAATTTTAAATGAAAATTAGCCTCCCCAAATATGAAATATACCTTTTTATTAACAGATATATTTTTATTTACAATTGACCTATTTTAGGTTTCTTTTTTAATTTATCGACGCCAGCAACAAACAGGCATCACTACCATATATATAGAAGACAGTGAAATCTTTTCCTGCAGGGCAAAGCAATGCCCTCAATCAGAGAACTGTATCTAAAATGGTGCCACTTTAGAAAAGCCATTTAAACTCTAATTTGCTAGTTAGTATTTTTGAAATTAAAACATTTCCAAAATGTGCTGACTATAACTGTTTAAAAAAATAGAGCAGTCCATTTTCCTTATGGCAATGGAAATAAATGGAGCCTTTGTGTTTGCTAAACGTAGAAAACAAATCACTTTTTTAATGACTGGATTTTCCTGCCAGCTTGGAATTTGCCGCATGTGCATTTTATTTTGAATGCCTAAAGAGTGAAATCATTTGCCATCTCTCATGCAGATGGGGCAGATTGGCTGAGGTGTCATTTGCAAAATGTGCACTTTCATTGTTTAAGTTTGAAGGGGATCATTACAAACAATGTTTCCTATAGACACTCTGGACTGATGGAAGTGCAGAGCTGAAACTGAGTGTCCATAGATGTAGCCTCGTGTCCTAAGAGCATGGAGAAAGGCCTGGACCGAAACGTGGGCACTTTGGAGTTTTCTTCTGTCTCGTTTATTTATGTTAAGAGATAGAGAAATACCTTTCCAAAGCAAAGAAACTTGAATTAGCTCTCTTGGTAGCAGAGTTGACAAATAGTCTATGTGCTTTTTCTTGCTTTCATTTATAAGTATGGGGCCCTTGTGAAATATCTAAGCTGCTGACTGATATAACAGTGAAGATTGATCCAGTTTTGTTTACTCATTTACAGAAGGAGTGAAATCTGATGTGAGTTAGAACCAGAGCAACTACATTTTAATTTTTCCCAGTGGGACGAAGTACATACGCAGGAACGTTGCGGTGGTTTCTTGTAATGTTCTGCAGCAGTTGTGTGAGAGTGTTGATGCATCCCCAGGACATGATGGTGCATATCACAGTGACATGACAGATGTATATAAAAAGCTAATTTGATTCTTGGCACTTCAAATCCTGCATGCTGAAAATGCTTTTATTATGGCTTCTCAATGTTAAATGTGACCTGAAATTACCTTTTTTAAAACCTAAAATGCTAGCGTTAGGTTTTAGCACAGATGAGTAAATATTCTCAAAATGGCATTTCTACTACTCGTTTATGGTATAGTAGTTGGAGCGTTTGCAAAATAAGAAGGGGGTTCTGAGCCCGTCAGGGGCAGGATGGAGCCCCAGTTCACAGGGCCCCTGTGATGGTTGTGGCTTCTCAGCTGCTGCTCTGCCTGATCCCTCTCTCCCTCACTTTCCTCCATTCTTGCTCTGTAAAATTATTGTGGCTATGTTTTTGCAGGTAGCCAGATATTCCCGATGTCTGCTCCTCCAGATGTTGGGACCACTGCTCTACAGATGGCAGTGGGGGACAGTGCACTCTCCAAAGTCCCTTTCTGTTGGACAGTGGGGAAATGAAAGGAGAAATAAATAGGTAACCTTGAATGTACAGTGATCTCACACAGGCACCAACTCTGTATGGCATTTACTTGGCCTCAAGCCATCGTATCATCCTCAGTGCCTTATCATGTCTACTTCTTACACATTCTGGGATTCTTTTCCACTGGTTGCTCTGATTTTTATCCTTATTTACTAAGGAGGTTGTTGTATGTATACGAATGCATTTCTCTCTCTGCCTATTGGTCTCTGTTTCTGTATCAATATTTTTGAACTGGTCAGTTGAGTTCTAATTTAACAGATAAATGGAAGTCATGAAGATAATTAAACTCTGGTGAGTTCTGAAGGAGTTGTTAGGAAGAAGACCTATAACTTCCCTGATGGATGGACAGGCTACAGTGTGAACTCCCATATTAGAGATGGGAGAGAACCCTCATATGGGAAAGAGTCTGTGAGGAAAAACTCCTTGTAAATCATGGGACACTAATGAGTGAAAAATCAAACTGCATTGCTTCCAGTGCTTAAGAAAAAATTTATTGCTATATACTGTAATTTTGTTTTTTATGGGATGGAAATTTGATTCTGTAAGTTGAGTGTATTTGATGTTTTTTGACGTTTCCTGACAAATAACTAGCCTGCTTGATGCAAGTGTAGTTGAAAGCCCATTCCCCAGTCCACTGGTACTGTATTGCAGGTAGACTCACATATAAATTAAACATGGCAGGATTTTGTGGCAAGTTACCTGCTTTGTGCTCTGTGTTCCTGCGCAGACTTTTACCTCTCTGGAATGCAGTTTTGTTCTTGTCTCAAGTGAGCTTCCTTTCCCTTGTTATTTGTGGTTGAGTTTATGTCATTAGGAAAGCCCCAAGATCCACGGGGAAAGAAAATGAAGTGGGCAGTCTAGAATGAGTTCATATTTGCCATTTCATGTATACGGACTGTTGTTGTGGTTCTTTTTTTTTAGCCTATATATATTTTATTTAATTTAAATGTCATTTCTATGTAGTGTTTATCGAGTGCTTCAAAAAAGATTACTTCCTTTTTGCATTTCTTTTGCCACTTAATGAGAAATAAACAGGTGGTTTTGCATGAGTTTGAAGAGTAAGGCTATACTTACTTTCGCAGCTTTCCATCAGCAGAGAGCTGGCTTATGGGGGGGTGTACTTCCCCTTTCCCCACTGTTCCCTTTTGCTGATGGTACAGCTTATCTTTTGGTCAGACCAAAAGATAATTGGGAAACAACCAGCCAGAGCTCTTGTATTTTTTTTTAAACTGTTACTTTTATTTATTATTTTTTTTTTTAAAAGTATGTGACTTTGCTTCGGACCATATACTTTTCTTACCCTGTGTCCTATGAGACAACATGGATGTCCTTTATAAATTCAATGGGGATATGAATTGGCAGAGCTTAAAAGGAGAACGAATCGTTGGCAGGGTGTTCATTGTCAGTGCTGCCGTCCTCCCTGGCCGTAAAACTGTACAACTGTACTTTGTAAATTATGTTTCCTCTCCCCCAGGATTACCAGATAATTTCTTTCTGTATTTTTTTTTTCTAAAAGGACAAGTGCATTTACCCGCTATGATTGTTTTCATTGCCCATTTGAATTTGAAGAGCTATTCTAAGTGATTTTCCTCTCTTATCCTCCATAGCTCCCGATACCATGTAATTTGTCATGAATGAAGATGCTCTTCCCCTAAAAGGCAATTTTATTAATGCAGTGGTGGTGAGTGTGTTTTAAAAATGCTTTTGTATGGATGTAGCAATTGTGGAGGTAGGAGGGAGACCTGTAGGCTATTGCATACAGAATAGGTGCAGGCTAGGCAAAGGTAGAGAAAGCTTTTTGCTCTGAGGGAAATTCTGAGCTGTTCATTCTCCCTGTCCACTCACTCCCTTGTGAATGTATAAGATTAAGTGATAGTGGTTCCAAATGTGTTTTATTTTCCTTCTTGGGCCAAATATAAAAGAGAAATAAATACACTTAACTTCTGCATATTTGTGGCAGCCTAACTCAGACTGTCATACTTGTTTTTCATCCAAAGAGCCTCCAAACTGTAACAATATTTATTAGGTTTTGAAGCAGCTAAAGAGATGAAAGGCAATTTTAGAAATTTTAAGAAATATTTACCTTAATCAGGACCATGATCAGTATCTAGCTGTTCTTTTGTTATTAATTTTGCACGGATATCTAGTAAGTCTGGTTTGCCCAGCTTTTTGTGTTATGCTTTCTAAAAGCAGCACAAGCAGAACAAAACAGGTCCTGAGTTTACACTCATCCTTCCTTTTTAACATTAGGAAATAAAGTTCCTAAGCCATAACACAGTGTATGGAAACTGTTTTGCAATGAGGCAGCCAGAGATGGCAGCATTCTCCATTCTAATGCAGCTTGACTTTTTTTTTTTTTTTTAAGTTTCAGTAATTTGAGTGAATGAGTAATGTCAGACTTTTAACTTCCACCGAAAAAATACAACACAAAGCAGGGTTCCTGTCCTTCACGTTTATGAAGAAGACATAAAACCTGATTGTAAGAGTGTAAAACTTTGAAAGGCAGAACAAAAGACAACCACATGTATTGTGTTTTTAAAAATACTGCTTTTATATGCCATTGCTGTGAGGTTTTTTTTTGGTCTGACTAATGATTGTTGAGTGCTTTGAGTTGGCAACATCTGTTGGCTTGTGTCCTGTCACAGCAGGTAAGTGAGTGGGAGTTGAAACTGCTGATCTTCCCACACTGTGGTCCTGAGAGAAAATGAGAGAGAACATTTCAGCATGCATCACCTGCTTTCAGACTCTTTTCCCCACAAAGTACCATCAGATACATCAGTGTTTTGCTTACAGTCTAGGCGCAGCACAAAATATTTTTTCCCAATTAAGCTTTGTTTTGCTGAAGGGGTCTCTCCTGCTCCTGAAAATCCCAAACCTAATTTGCCAAAGACAAAAATAGCCCTTTTGCTGTCACAGCTTCATGAAACTATGTTGTGACAAGTTGTGATCTGGTTTAGATCATAAAAGGTGAAGTCAGGGAGACTGGCCAAGGTGTTCAGTGCATCCCAGCGTACTGTCTGGCTGGAGCGGAGTCCCAGGGAGTAATCCAGGCAGAGTTTTCTGGCATGTGCAACAGATGTGGTGTAACTTATGCAATTAACTTCTTGATGGAGCACTGAGCTGTATCCATACTGTTTCTTGACATGTTTGGGAGTCTAGAGTCCCTAGGGGGGCTGTGTGCGAGGGTCTGCTGTAACCTGTCTGGAGCACTAGACCTGAAATTCTCCCATGCCTGCCTTGGATGCTTATTCTTGTGCAATGTGTGTCAGTCAGATCCGGTTGCGTTGTGCTCCAGGGGAAAAATTTAGCACTGGTAGGGCCCTGTGTTGCCATTGTCTTTGCAGATGACCAAAATCTAGCTCAGGTTTCATCCCTGCCTGAGGTATCTAGAATTGCATATCTCAGAGGTATGAAATGTCTGGCTCTGCCAGACCCATGGCTGGAACTCCCAAGTGTCCAGCAGAAAGCCTGAAGCGGCCCAGTTAAAAGGGAATAATGTCCTGCCCAGGCCTCAGCGACAGGAGTGGGCAATCCACGGTCAGACATGTTGGCCACGTGCACCATAGCCATACACCTCATCGTCCCCTGGAGACAGGGCCATTGCTCTGTCCTGAGTGAGGCAAATGGAAGGCGAGTGCAGCTGGCTGAAGTTAGAGCAAAAAAAGGAAAAGAGCGGCAGTTTGTTTTTTTTCCCCTCACGAGTAGCGTGAAATCCAGAGAATAGGCTTGTGTTGTTTAAGTCGAGCAGCTTTGTTAGTCTAAAAATTATTTTGGTAGTCTCGTGGTGTGAGGCAAGAAGTGAGGCCTGCAAGCTAGGCCACCCGTCATGGCCCCTCGGTGCTCCCCTGCTGCACCGGGACGTTGAGGAGAGGAGAGAATGTTTATGTGCAGGTCAGGGCTTCTTCTTGAGGGCCGACGGAGCATGTGAAGACAGCCCTTCCTGGTAGCAGTGTCTAGTAGTCAAGGTTCACAGCCATGTAATATTTTCAAATGTTGTTTGAAACGCTGTTCAAAGTAGTTCACAGTAGTTTATTGCAGCAGTCTGGAAAGCTTCAGTGTCAGTTCAGGCTAACCGTACTCCTGTGTCACGCCTGGGTTATGGCCTGAGGCAGATGACTCGCAGAAAGACAGCAAACATGAAGACTGAACACAGCATGACCTGGCTCCTGAAGGCAATGAGAAGCCTAAGTGCTCTGGCAATCAACGTGAGGCTAAGGCAACACAGTTATTAAGAAAGCAAGGCTTTGTGGCAATGTAAGGCCGAGATCACCTGTACTCATGTATGCAAATAGAACATCCATCCACAAATGACAGTGAAAACTCGACAAAGTAAAGCATGGAGAGATCCGTCAGGCTCCTGGACGCTGTATGGAACCTGCTTCCTTCCTTTATGTACCACTATTTCACTCCCCTGACCTGATGGCACTAGGCCTTTTCTCTCTCTGCTTCTGAAGTTGTGGGTGTTGGTAAGAGATGCAAAGACTGTTTGGAGGTGCCACCCCTTGTTTCCTCTTGTACAAATAGAGGCATATGACAGGACTCCCCAGCCTTGCTGCCAGTGGTAAGTGTTTTTGAAAGCATGCCTAAAAAGCAGTTATGGCTTCAAATGTGATGCTAGACTGAGAAGCAGTCATCCATTTGGCCAGCTCTGCTCTCTCCAGCAGATACATGCATATTAACAATGACTATCAAATTGACATTGTGTTGATCCTGGTTCTGTATCAGACTTCTAACAGGTTGAGTGCTTGGAGCATTTGACAGCTTTTGCACCTCACTCTACTCTGCCCTGCTGCTGAGCTTCAGAGTAAGTTAACTTTAAGCCTTGGTGCCAGTGACGCCCTTGCAGAAGGGCACATCAGTGTGGGAGTGTGATTCAGATGAAAGCCATCGGGAGATGACCTTTATGTTTCCTGAAGGTACCTGTGAGTCCCCTGCTAGCAGAAGGAGGAAAAGCAGCTGTGGCATCTGGCATTTCAAATGTCCTCTTTGATGCTGGTGACAGAGGGCTCAGTTTGGCCGGATGCACAATATTGCCTTATGCCTCTACAAAGCCTGTCCCTGCAGAGAGGCTAGGGAATAATTTTGGATGGGCTGGTGACATGGTTTTGGCTACTGCTGGGGTTGTGACCTGCTCTTGGCATGAGAAATGCAATGTAGCCATCCTCTCAGGTGATGGCTGAAGGGTTAGATCCTCAGGGTCTTCTGTTTCTTCCCTTTGTCCTCCTGAAGGGTAATGAGATTCCTTGTGCCCTCCACATGCTGCATGCTGTGTGGTGGCTTTATTCATCTCTGAAATGAACTCTACCCACAGCAGTTTTGCCTTTAATCTCTTCCAATGTCCCATGGAAGAGTTTTGAGACTTGTTACAGATATCTTCCCCCACTCACTTTTCTTTTTCACATTGATTTGGCATGGCTTTTAAATATTACAATCTGAGAAGTAAATCAGACAGTTTTCTCAATTGTGTGCCAGTTTTTAGAGACTATGACGTGTCCATCTGGCTCAGAGACAGATTCCTAGTGCTGGGACCATGTAGTGCCTCAGGCTGTTTTCTTATAAGTGTTAGATGGTACTATGATTTTCTTTCTGAGAGCCTGCGTACTTTGGGGGGTACCATAGGATATGATGGACAGGTTGGGATGGAGACAGTGTCAAAAGGAATCCACACCCAGCTCCATCTTGCGGGCGAGATACTGGCAGCACTTCCAGCGTACCAGTGAAAACGATGTAGATCTTGAGACAAAACATTTCAACCTAAAATAGAAACAAGGAAAAGGAGAGTATGTGACTGGGTCAGTATTGCTCATATTTATGAGTTGCCGCAAGCAGCAGAGAAGTATTCATGCAGACTCGCATCTTCCCTTACTTAAAGGGAAGCTGTAAAGACAAAAAAGTGTTTCATGAAATGTTTTTAACGTTCATGCAGAGGAACACTGGTTCACCTAGCGTTTTATAAAATATAGAACTAGTTCTATAATATTTTATGCATCAGATCATGATTTAACAGGATAATGCGATTAGACCCATTTGTCTTTTCCTTTTTTTCACTGACTGCACAGAGAGGGTATGTATTCTGCAAAGTTCAGATTGAAAACCTGGTTTGTAGCCTAGGTGGAACCCAGACCCCTACTAAGCACGCAGTACTTTGCCACAGGTAGTGTGTGCGTGGTGGCTAGTGGGCTGATCGGTTTGTAGTTCCTAGGATCTTCCCTTACCTCTGCTAAAAGACCACTAACATCACTCTCCTCCTTCTTCTTTCTTTTTTTTTTTTTCCCCAGTGTTGTGCAAAGCAAAATAATGAATGTTGAATCAATAGAAGAATCCACAGTTTAACTGCTCTAAGGCAAAAAAAAAAAAGCAATTTAAAACTATAAATTATTTTTCTTAAAGCATTTTAGCAGCATCATCGTTCTGTGTTTTACTTGAAATATTATTTGGATCCCCTTCATGTGAAATGCTTTATTTAAAGCTTTTTCAGACTGTTAAATTAATAGATTAGTTTTAGTAGTGAACCAGTTGGAGTTAATCAATTGAGTACAACTGTACAGAGGCTCTGTAAGCTAGGCTGGATTTGAAGGGTTTAATTTTAATCATAGTCTGAGAGCTACAGCTGCTTCATGTTTGTTTAGTAATAGAGTTGATGAGCAGCTAATTTGAAAGGAAAGTGCAGACACAGGTGTGAAATTCCTCATGAGTATAAGAGAACTGGCTCTGGAGGCACCAAGTTGGTGCTGAACATATTGCACTATGGTAAGCCAATGAGTTTTTTTTTTTTTTAAATATTTCTAAAAGAGTACACTTGACTTAAATCCCTTGACCCAAACTTTCTGCACCTTTTTATCATACCACTAATGTGATCACTCAATATGTCAGAGACTGGGATTTGCTCCCCTGCTCTGTCTGGCGTAGGGCTTGCATCTCCTCATTCTAGGACTTGAGGCCTAGCGGCAGCACTGCTCTGAGTGGGCCTGTCCTTCTGGGGGCAGGAGGGATGTAACTTCTGAAGAAAGGCAGAACTGAAACCCCCTTCTCCGGCACTTCCTGCTTGCTGTGGTCTTTGGTGTGAAGTTGGTGAGGGCTGTGATTTGTGATCTTTTTCATGTTTGCTGTGATTGCACTACTGCTGCTCTCACAGCTGCTGTGAATCATGGCATTGCCTTTAACAGCAATCTAGATAACTTTATGTGAGCAGTCTGGCTATTAAATTGTGTGAGCTGAGGAGATAACACCTGATTTGCTCTGTTCCCTCTGCTACTAGGTTGGTAAACTGGAAAAGGTAGCTGTGGCAGCTGAAGGGGCTGCCCGTCACAGATACTGCTGACAGGGTTGGCCACTCAGCTGGGCTTTGGATGCTGTCCGTGGGCAGGGATTCCCTGAGAAGGCAGGACGTGTGAGATGCAGATGTCATGCAGTTGCTATTGCAGTGTGGACTTCTTTTGTGCAGCTAGCCTCAAAGCACCAATTTATGGCTGGCTAACACAGAAGAAAGAGCTGGAGAGTTTCAAGAAAACTTCAGAAGTTTCAAATAGCTGTAGCAGGCTTTGACTAGGGCACATATATATAAACACCAGAGCTAGCTTTCTTCTGAAGTCTACAGACAAACTCATATAGGTAAAGTATTCTTCAAATTCACACAGAAAGCAGGAAAATATTATCTAAGGCTGAGTCATTTTAATGATCTCTGTATCTTCTTAATAAGATCACAAGCAGAAATACTGTGCGAAGAGGTGGCACCAGTGTTGAAGGTTCAAAGCAATCACCAGACTGCAGATAATAAATCAGTTACCCAGCTTCTTTGAATTAATGAAAAAATGGAGTCTTAAAACTAGTTTACTAGTAATGAAAAATGTTACTAACGTTTCTATTAGGTAATTAGATGTTACTATCCATCTTTTTACATATGGATGCAAAAATGAAGGTATTACAGCAGTGACTATTTTGAGACTATGGAAGTCAGTGACAAGGTGAGGAACTGATGCAAGCAATATTGATTTTAGCATTCTGTTGAAATAATCAGATGCACTGTATCTCCCATTGCAAACTCATGCAGATCCTTTTGGAGTTCACCAGGCATTAAAATTAACTCTGTTTGAGATGAAGATGAATGAGGAGAGAGGCTTCCTTTTCCAATTTTAGGAACCTGAATTGCTGATATTTCTAATTAATTCAGTTATAAAAAAAACCAAACCTTCCTTCTGTGATTTGATACCACATGCTTAGGTAGTTTTCCAGGTGTGATTTAACAAGGTGAATCATGGATTCCACAGGGTCTTTGTATTGTCCAACACAGACAAAAAAAGGCAAAAAGTAATCCTTTTTGTCCTGCTCTCTTGATATTTATGGTTGCTATGGTTGTTGTGCTGGCATAGAAATGATTTCATGTTAAGAATTTTCTTCATTTTACAAAGATGGAAAAACTGATTTGGCTGATGTTTTAGTTTCACAATGCCTGCCTTTTGTAGAGAAAACCACCGTGTTGTGAAAGGCATTGGATGCAGTAGTAAGAAAAACATCTTGTGCCTGGGAGGCATTGTGACCCACCAGAATCAATCCTAGAACCTTATCAACTACAAGTAAACAATAAAATGAAACCCATTTATCTGAATGGGCACTACAAGTGTGTGATATGAGGACTGCACGCTTAACCCTGTCAAAACCAGCACAGCAGCAGGAGAGTTTGTTTTTCCCTTCCACATTGTCTTTTATTTTTCTGTAGGATGCTAGGCTTGGAGGGGTGGGGGCATGTGTCCCTGTGCACGTACATCCATGTAGTTGAACTTACAAAACATCTTCTACTTCAAACAGGAAAATTATTTTTAACAGCTTTATTTTTAAAGTTTTACAGAGCTAATGCATGAACATTAAAAATCATTGTTTTCAAATGATTTCTGACTGCTAGTGTAAAACTCAAAAGCAGTCATTGATGTTGTTGTAAACTTGTCAGTCTGACTTGCTTTACAGTGAGAAGGAAAGAGTAGATGGAGCCTGTGTATTTTTGAAAGAACATCTGAAAACCAGTTATGGTTTCAAATGTGATGCTAAACTGAGAAGCAGTCATCCGTTTGATCAATTCTGCTCACTCTAGCAGATACATACATATTAAAATAAGATATCAAATCTACCTTGTCTGTGTTCATCCCAGGTTTGTCTGTATCAGACTTTCTGCCTTGACTACAGCTTCCAACAGGCTGACCAGCTGAGGATTTAACTGCTTTGGCACCTTACTCTGCTCAGTAAGTTTCAAGTCAATTTTAAACTATCTGTAATTAGTTTCAAGTTAGTTTGGGTGTGACTTACAGTGATTGTGCTTTTACAAAGCCTCAGACACAGACTTAGCAGCACAGGTGCTTTGCACTATGCTGTTGGTGCAGTAGTTGCTTGGCTAGAGATTCTGTAGGGTCTTGGAATTTTTGTTAGCTATGACTGCTCCTACAGCTGGAATTCCTGGAGAGCTCGGGAGCTTGAATATGGAGAACACTTGTAAATTGCTAAATGTATTGGGAAAACTTAACCCAACTAAGGGGAAATACTTAGATGTTAAGCTGGATAGATAAGTATCTGGGAGATGGTTTAGAAATTATGGAAGAATATAGACTTGTGCATGTAAAGATAAGGAATACTCATTGGTTTGGCACCCCAGAACCAACTGCATATTTTCTAGATAAAAATAGTGATATTGAGGTGAGAGGGATAATGGAAAGCGAGCATGTAGATTGAAATGACTTTAAACAGATTAGAAATTCAAGTTATTAGTACACTCAAGTGTATTAATTCAAATTATTAGTACACTTGAGAAGGATTTCTGAGATAATCTCCATCTCAGAATTTTCAGAACTGTTGTGGTTCCACTTGGAAATATTTAAAACAAAGCAAAAGGGTCTTCCAGAGACCAGCAGAGTTACAAATAAAGAAGTATCTGAGAAGCAGGCAAAAGTCCTCATGAAAACTGCAGGTCAGTAAAAGTGACCACAATTGCCTTCAAGCCTATAGACAGAAATGCAGCTTGAAGACATGGAGTAAAATGGAATTAAAATGCTACAGTGGTTTTTGAAAGATAAATTACATAAAATTAACATTACTGCTTTCTTTGATCTGGTGCCAGTTTTGCTAAACAAAGATGATGTATCAGATCTTATCTATTGGAATTTCATTATAGCATTTGACGTAGTATCACCTAATAAATAATGGCTTAAGTTGGAGGAAAAAGGGGGTGGAAATCGTGAATTTGAAAAGAGTTGCTAATGTTTAAAATATAAAATGCCCAGTCTACCTGTCAAGATAAATCCAGTAAAGAGAGAGAAGGATGAATATTACTGTGTGGTCCCTGAAGAGGCCTTACCTGAAGTACTGCGTGGTCACCCATATTAAAGAGAAAATGAAAACTGAATGAGTACAAAGAATTGATTGCTATTAGAATAATGAAAAAGATGGAAGATGTCACGTCTCTTCATTTTTTTTTTTTCTTATACTTGTTTAGCTTAGCAAGGTGAAGGCTGAAAGGGAATATTAGTTTTTCTATGAATATTTTAGGAGGTAAGCAGAAGAGAAGAATTCTGTAAGGTAAGGTTATTTTTAGGATAGCTTGTGGTAATAGGTAGTGGGCAGAAATAAATGCAAGTGGAAATTAGAACAGTTAGCTGCTTTTAGGATGGAGCTTGACAAGTTCCTAGAAGGCACTGCTGGGTTGGTCACCCAAGTGTGGTGGTTTTGCCCTGCTAGGCAGCCAAACTGCCACAACCGTGCTCTCACTCCCCCTCCTCAGAAGAAGAGGGGGAGAAGACAGTATGCTGGAACGAAAAAAGGCTCACGGGTTGAGGTAAGGATGATTTCATTAAAGGGAAAAGAAAGAGGGGGAAATAAAAATGAGCAAAGTCTGTGTGGAAGCAAAAAGGGAAGAAAAACAATTATTCTCTACTTCCCATCAATGAGCCATGTTCAGCCACATCCCAAGAAGCAGGGCCTCAATACACACAGTGGTTGTTTGGGAGGACAGACGTTTTCATAACGAGAGCCCCCTTCTCCTTCCCTTTCCCCACCTTTTATTGCTGAGTGTGACACCACATGGTATGGAATATCCCTTTTGTTGGTTAGGGTCAGCTGCCCTGGTGATGTCCCCTCCCCACATGTTGCCCACCCCAACCTGCTGGCTCTAGGGGGCTTTGGGGAGTCCTGATGCTGTGCCAGCACTGCTCAGCAATAGCCAAAACACTGGTGTGACACCAGTGCTGTTCTAGCCTGATTTGCAGAGCATAGCACAGTATGGGCTGCTGTGGGGAAAGTTAACTCCAGCTCAGGCAGACCTGGTACACCATAACAGTAAGGAAATGGATTTAATGACTCAGAGTAAAGCCCTGTCCCATTTGTGTTCACATATGATTCTGATGGAAATTTTGACACAGAAATACCTCACTTTGTTCTCTAAAACATTTCAAGCAGACAGGTAGGCTTTGGGGCACTACTTGCCTTTTTTATTCTTTTCAGAATTTAATCAACTCTATCATTTTGATTTTGGCTATATGGTATAACATTTGACTTATTTAAAAGGTGGAAAACAGGTATGGCAAAAACTTTCATTGTCTCAGCTGTAGTAGCTGTTATTTAAAAAGGCATATCTTACTGCGTAATGCATTTTGGATAGACAATGAGAAGATTTTCTGGTTTTGCTTCTTGGTTATAACCAAGTCATAAACACTTGGGATGAAGATTTGGTACAAATAAAACACACTCTAAATTTTTTGATGCAAACGAAAAAAAGTAGTATAAATCCATAGATCATCTGTATTCGATTACTAAAAGTTTTGGATGAAATTTCAGATGCTCACTGAATATTTTGTCCCCTGAAAGTAAGTAGTAAATGTTACAAAGATGGTTGATGATGCAATTGCATGTAACGTGTAATCGTAGGCAAAACTGCATGGGAAAAAATATTTGTCAAATGATGTAATCCGAAGTAAATGATGAGTATGTTTCAATTAGAAGCATCTAATAAATGGAAGAATGTGGTGTGGCCAAGGAGTGTACAGGACTTGCCATTTTGAGGTGTTGATCTCTACTGCTCAATAGGAAAACAAAGATCTGCAATGGTGAAGTATCCCAAAACAGCCAGTCTGTAAAAGTACTTAAGGACCTGTGGTGGGGTGGCCTGGGCGAGCTGCCAGACCGCCCCCCAGCCGTACTTTCACTCCCCCTTCTCTATAGTTTCGTTGATGGGTTCAGCTTTGGTTAGGAGCAGGGCTGTTTGGGAGCTGGCTGGAAGTGTCTCTGTCCAGTTCCAGGAATAATAAATAGCCTGAAAACAAAATAAAGACAACTGAAGTATATAAGCATCCTTTCAACAGTTCTGAGTTTTGTTGGTGCTACCAATGTGAAAACGAAGAATTAAAATAATTAAGCTGTTAATATGGTCTGCTGTCTTACACGTTGCCATCCATTCCTAATTTGTTTTGTTTGCTTGCTTGTACATAAGGAGGTGATGAGCTATTTTATGTGAAGCTGGCAGAAACTGGTTCACAATTTGTAGTCTCTTCAGGTCTGAGATCATCTCTCTATGTGGTGCTGTAAGACTGTGTGGCACTTAAATGTGTACCAATAATATTAAAATAAAGGACTTGAATCCTCTTCATTGCAATGCTGTTAGTTTGCAAATGAATTTCCATACCCCTTCTGGTAAATTGCCTTTGAGATGGGGGGAAAAGCTGAGATGACTCCAGGCATTCACACAAGCACAGTATGGAACACATATTTTCCCAAGCATATTGCAGATTGAAAGAAGTTCTATTTTCCTCCTCAAAATTCGTAGTTTGAAGAGAGTTGGTATTAGAAGTCATCTAAAACTAATACAGGCAAACAGTGAGGATTTCACACCTTCATTTGGATAAACACTTTTTAGTAAGTCAGTTATCATGCTTATGAATCCGAACAGTTTGAAACACATGGCTTTGGTCTCTTATCTATTTTAAGCAAGCTCTTGTTTAAAAATTGCTCTGCATGCAGCAGCATAAAGTACACAAATTCTGAGTTAAAGGGAATAGCTAGTATTCTCAGGAGGATTACCCCCAAAAGCTCTAAGCTTTCGGCTATCTTATGGCACATCTGTTTTTTCAGTCACACGAATAAACTGAAATGTTTGGGTAACAGTTTATTTTTCAGAATGATTTGTGAACCTGAACTACAGAGTTCAAGTATCATTTTTATCTTTCACATTTTTCCTGTGCTTAGGTACCAAGTGAACAAAAATCACTGGTTACTTCCGTCTTTGACCTTCAGGTGAAAGAACTGAAGACGTACATAGACATGTGTAAGGCTTTTAACAGATGTTTTAAAGCATTATTTTGGAGTTTTTTTTTTTAAACGTAGCAAATCTGTTTTCTCCAAGCTGAATAGTTAAGACAGAGGCATTTCCTTTGCTCTTTTATCAAGGTAGGTGGAAGTGATTAGAGCAAATTCTGTCATCAGTACCTAGTATTATACTTTTATCTTCAGCCCCTAATAGGATGATTGTGTCAGCGCACACTCTAGGTCAGCCCTTGATCTCTTCAGGCAGCCCTAGGCCACCCATGTGCTCAGGGAGATGAGGTGAGGCAGAAAGGTTTTGTCAGGCTGAGGCAGCATTTCTAATTCTGACATGTTTGGTATTTTTCCGAAATTTCCAGCCTTAGGAGTCATTACAATCTGAGCTTTAATTTCGAGTGAAACTTCTAGTCCAGGAAGGAAAATTTATATTAGCTTTTTTTTCCCTACTTTTCTGGGAACTGATCCCAATTTAATTCTATATTTTGAAACTACTGCAGACCATATCAGAGGACCACAGTCCTCCCTGATAGATGGGACACAGCTTTTCAGAGGTGAGGAATTTGCCATGTCTTCTGACTAAAAACGTAGATCGCTAGAGACGAAAGGACTTCTGTAGAAGTAAAGGCTGCTGAAGGAGAATATTTTGATAGTGGTACTTTTTTTTGTTTGTTTGTTTGTTTTTTGATGGATTCAGTGCATCTGGGAACAGATGATGCATTATATTAACGATGATAGATCACAATTGGAGTGAAAATGCCCAAAAAGTGGACTTCAGATATCACTGGCCAGTAGAGATGTCTCATAACTACTCAAAAATATACTAATCAGTTTTGCCACTCCTAGGAAAGTGATTGGCACTGTACTGCCCCTTTTGTAGTATCAGAAGAAAAGGAGCTTGTGTGGAAGCTGGGGTCTTTAAAATTAGAAAATTTTCTACCTTTGTTTAAAAAAAAAAAATCAAAGCGCTTTTGATCAAAGCGGTGTATTTAATTTAGCCTGAAACAATTCTTTCAGATTTTCATGTGATTAAGTTTTTGCAATTTTAAAAATTCCATTCTAATTCAGGAACGGTGATAACTCTGACATCCTCAGGCTTGAGAGGATGGGAAAGCCATTTCATACGATATCTCTAGTAACTGAATAGTTCTTTCACATTTAAGAAGTGAGCTTACAGTGTCGTAGGCAAAAATTTGAAGCTCTTGGGAAAGCAGAATGGCTCCTCTTGTGTTAAGAGGTATCTTGTGGAACTTAACAGGAAAAAAGTGGTGGGATTTGTGCTCCTGATTTCAGTAGGAGGACAGAAGGCTGAAACAGAGCCTATAATGTCAAAACAGAAGTTCCCTCAGTTTTGGAGTTAAGGAGATAAATTAATGCAAGTTTGGATGTAATAGCTGAGAGTAGTTCATGATAAATAGAATGCTAGGCATCCTATAGGGAAACACGTAGGGACAAGAGCAATTAAAGACAGGGATAACTGTTATGAATAGATTGACAAAGAGATCAATCAAGAGTTGTGAAGAAATGTAGCGAGAAATGAGGAGACTGGAAAATGAAGCTATGGTAGCTGAGAAATATAAAAATGGGGTATGACTTGTGAGGATTTGGTGCTTTGGTCCCATGCAAGATGAGCTAGAAATACACCTTCCTTACAGTTTTACATACAGTCACATAACGTTTCATGAGCAGGAGTCCTGGACTAGACAAGGAGCATAGTTTGCATTTTTTTTCCCTCAGTGGGTGCTTAAATCTTAAAAATAAATCGAGGAAAAATTAATTATTTTGGAATGTTGCTGAAAGCAATCAAAGAAAGGAAAAGAAAGCCTTAGAAAAAATGGAAAAGGAGCTTGTGCAAAAGGTTGTCTTTGGAATTGCATTTACAGTACAAATTCAGCAGCTGACTACTGCTACTTTGCTTTTCTGTTAACCTATGTGTAATTTCTGTCAGAAAATTAAATGGGGGAGAATGGGTGTTTCGAAATAAATCATTTTCAAAGATTGAATGTTTGTACTCATCAGAAGTTAAGCAAATAGAGCATACATTTCCAAGTCAATTTTGGGGACTTGCATTCAGGTAGACATTAGTTACAGGTTGTTGTTATTAATAGTCAAAAGCCAACACTGTAGAAAATGCTTTAGCAAAAAGGACAAAAAAGTTTTCTGAGGTACTTACTATGTACTTAGACAATATAGAGTGAAAGGATGCATTGCTCTGAGTAGCATTGTAAATGAAGCTGTGGGTATTGCTTTAGAATTTGAAGATTTACTTCAGATTTTTTCATCTTTTTTAATGTTGGTTCCTTTCATTTGTCTGCTAGTTCAGTCTTAGCTTCCTTGTATTCTAGAGTGTCATAAGGTGCAGAAAAGAGGGTAGATGTTTATGTGAGTATGTGAAAGATGAATACAAAGGAAGAGGTTTTATTTATTTTTTGTTGTTGTTGTTCATAACTTTCATCTAGTTGCAGCCAACTTTGTCAAATACACATAAATTTGCTACACTTCAGTATTCCTGGACCAATTTCAGCAAATCTGTTACAGGAGGTGATTTAAACAAATGGAGACGAGCAAGACACAGTAAACATGATAAAGATTCAGCTCTTCTTCTGAGTTCCTGATTTACAACCAGTGCCAGCAGATACTTGTGTGATACAGTGAGGAAGGTTCAGTCTTTAATAAAAGTGATCCAGGCCTCTGGAAGGAATGAGATTTCGTTTAAAGACTAAATATTTCAGTTCAGAGCTAATTCTTGCAATGAATCTGAGAAATTGTCTCTTGTTGATTTTCTGTTTGATAAGGGTTTCTCTTTTGGCAATGAATTATCCTCAGAACAACCTTCGTTTAGTGCTGTGGCTATGCTTGGGAGTACAGTTAGAGCTTCTAAAATAAACAAATGTGGAATTTCTAAATCTTTGGTTACTTAAACACTGGCGCTTTATTTTCTGCCAGGGATTTGGACAGTCCCATAGCATATGTAGCAGAGCAGCCCTGTCAGAGTTAAACATTGCCAACGCTTGCTTATGCTGGCGATTCCAGCTGTGTGCTTCCAAATGGAGCATGCTGTGGGCCAAATACTGCTCGCTATGCTTGATAATCAGCTCTGGGCCAACAGACAGGAATCGATAAAAAGGCTTTTCAGAGCTAAACGCATGAATTGCTGCATCTTGATCACCAAGCTACAATTCTGCGACCGAGGCCTGTATTGACTCGTCTTTGAATGTGGCTGATGTGAATCAGGCACAGAAGGGCCTGCAAAATACACTCTCACCGCTCGTTCAGTAACAAGTATTCTAAACTGTTTGAATAATACAAACAGGATTTTGTCCATTGTTTACTTTTGTAGAACAATTTCAGTTAATTGATGTGAAAATCTCCCAGGGGCCCATAATTAAGCCATTTGAGGAAGCTGCACAGGCGATGAAATAGGCCACAGGAGGGCTGTGGACTCTGTACTTGTACAGCTGAGTGTCTCTGAAAACAAAGAGGGCACACAGATGAGCTGTTAGGATTGTACCTTGTAGTTTGTGTAAGGCAACCTCATTTTTTCACTAAGGCATCATCCGTATAGCCTGGACCTTGGGATATGACCGTGGTAATAATGGAGTGTTACTGCAGAGCTTTTTCATCCACTTTGTTTGCACACCAGTTTGCCTAGTGGTAATTTGATCATTTGCTCACAATCTGTTTCTCTTTCAGAGAAGGAACAGTACCTGTGTAAAGGGCAGTGTTGTGGTTAAAGGCCAGCTCACAGCTAGCTCTCTGTGCCTGTGAAGGCCTTCTCCCCTTTATCCCAACTGCTCCACATCTCCTTTTAGTATCTGGAAGAAATTCTGATGCTCGAGGGTTTTGCAAAGGAGACTGAACTTCATCCCCTGCGATCAGAGAAAGGCTATTCAGCCTATCCAAGTCTTTCAAAAGATCTCTTAAAAGCAGCACTTGAGAAACCGAGCTAAAGTAGCAATTGCTGCCGAATCATTTTCACAGCTGCCTACTGCTACACCCTGCTATTTTTTTCTTAGGCGTAATTTGCTGCTTGACTCAGGAAGAAAACAAAAGGCAAGTTGTGATGTTCAGCTTGAGACTCTGCTTTTAGATGTGCAGCGCAGCAGTATGTGCCTGTCAGTCCATGCATACATCCACATCCAGGAAATGTATGCGGGGGATGGTTTGATACAAACTCTTTACCAGTTGAAGATTGCACATGAGAAGCACCAAGGGGGAAACAGTTTTACTTACTGTATCCAGAGCAAAAGGGTCCTTTTCTGTGACTAAATCCTTTCCAACCTGTGCTTGACTTGGAGAAGAAAAAATCTCTGCTAAAGATATAGCTAAATGGAAAAGGGCAAAGAGCAGGATGAGATCTACTGCTTGAAGTGTACCGGGAGATAATGGAGAGAGGAGATGAAGCCATCTGTAGCATTTATTGCACTCAGAACATGTCCAAGTACTTCTGCTGGAAATTAGAAATATTAAGAATACTACAGCACCAAAATCCTGACTGTCTTCACCTAAACAACTTCTTTTTTGTGTGTGAAAAATTGTTTCAAACAAATTCTCAGTTTAAAAAAAAAAAAGATTGGAACGGAGGTCTATCCTTATAATTCCCAAACAACTTGGAATTGTTTTCTGGGAGGCTGTTGTTGAAAGAGGACTGAAGATGTCTAGGGCACACATTGTAAAAAGGAAGATGGAAGAAGGTCTGCCTAATAGGAAAGGAGGGAATACCATGTGTATCATGTGTGCATACAGTTACACTTGATTGAAAAATATTTCTGTAATTATTTAAACACTTATTCCTATAGCAGTGTAACTTTTAATATTTGTACTTATAGCATAGTGTGTATCAACATTCAGATGTGTAGAAACTAGAGAGGTGGCTTATGTTTTATGTACTCCTGAGGCACTGTTACATTCCTGAGTGCCCTCTTACAGGGATAAAGGAGGATTCTTAGCCAAACATGTTCTGTTTTAGCAGAAGGATGTGTCTGAAATAGGACATGCTATGGCAGTGAAGGTGTTTTCCATAATTTGTACAGGTCCTTAAAAGTTCAGCCCTGCTAGTGCTGGTTAAAGCAACCTTACTTTTTTTTTTCTTTCATTTGGGTTAGGAATGTTTTTAAATTTTTTTAAAATTCTTACAAATTTTAGGAATGCCATATACAAAATGGACAAAACACTCTGTTCTTGATGCATCCTTTTATGACCTGTATGCATACTTATACTTTTTTTTTTGTCCAGTTCCACTTCACCATTGAAATTTGATTTTCTGAGTCTACATCAATACATGAGACTTGAAAACTGAAATCACTGGGAGAGAAGGTCACCTGTTTATTTACGGGTCCAGTGTGAGGTAGAGCTTCTTAAATGTCACAGTGACTTGTAACTTTGACCATAATGTAAAGCTTCATCTTTCTTAATACTGAAAAGCTGTTCAGTTTTAAAGAGGCCATCTGCTTAGTTGTGCAGTAGAGAAACTGACTTCCATAATCGTTTTGGAGATGCTTCTTTTTCCGTAAAGTGAAGATAAACACCGGAATCCATTTTAGTTTGCTCTGTATGGGGCCCATGTCTGAATAATGGTAATCTACTCTGTGAGCAATATATGTTATAAATAGAGAAATTTTCTGGTAAAACTGCAGTGATATAATAGATAAAAATGTTACATAGGATCCATTTTCAATGGAGAGGGTAATAGGATATTGCAGAAGGGAAAAAAAATCCATGAACTACTTCCATTTCCCTGTAGTATTTGTAGTTTTCAAAGCAATTTTCACCCTTGGCTTCTTCTTGACTGATTTGTGCTGTGTCCTGTATTTTGTTATTCTTCTCACTTGTTTATTCCCACTACTTTATGGGTGTGTAAGGATTGACAATACATGAGAGGGTGACAGAGGAGCAATGCAGCAGTGTGTCGGGAAAAAAAATCAGATAAGAATTATGAGAGAGCTCAGCTTTTTATTGATATTTTCCTGTTCTGAGGCTTTAGTCCATCTGAAAAGGGACAGAGGCAGTATGCCTGTTAGAGTCAGAAATTCAATGTTCATATTTATTTTTGTTTTATAGTCAGTTTTCATGTGTAGTGAATATGCCAGCAATCGCACAGCTTCACAAGCCCCTCTGATCTTTGGAAGTGGCAGGGTAATGCCACTAGGAATCAAAACAATCTGTCTTTAAACTGCAGAGTTTAGTTTTATATGTCAGGGACATTTAAACACTTCTCTGTACTGTTTTTTTCTCTCCCAAAACAATGCAAACATCCAGATTTCTCATCTCTGACACTTTAAACAAGTCCAAAGCTGTTATCTGTCAACTGTTGTTAACAAGACCAATTGTTCCCATAGTTATAATCTCTCCTTGTTTTCATTTTTTTCCTTCTGTGCTGCCTCCTTCCCTTTTACTGTACTTTTCCCTATCCCCTGCTTTTCTCTTCTGTTTGTCTCCAACCACAGATAGGTCTGGGAGTATACATAGAATGGAGTATTTTTCCTTTCTGTGGAAAAAATTCTGCTGAAGATTAAGGTTTGCATTTGGATGGGAGCTAATAGAAATGGGCTCAGTGTTATTTTTGCTAACAAGTTCAGCAGCAGAGCTGCAGAGATTATCCTCCACCCTGTGCCTGGCCAGATGGGCTGTAGCTTTCTCTAGAGCAAGGCTATTTTGTTGGGCATTGGGGGCAGATTTATTTTTGGAATCATCCCTGTGGAAAAAAAATTGCAAAAGCTAAAGTGGATTCTAAGACTGAAGAGAAAGTGAAGAAAGTTTCAGATTTAGGTTAAACTTCCATTCTGTGTATTGATGTGCATGCGTATAGATATGGGGTTCTTGTCAATGTACTTTTGATAACTGTGGTTAATCTTTTTTTCCACAGCAGGTTTTTTAACGTAGTTACCAGCAGCTATGACTGCCTGCTTGCTCTCTTCCCTGACAAGTATTAGAGCAACATAAAACAGAAAGCAGTAACTGCTTTTGCCATTAGATCTGTATTGTAGGCAGCTCATCCAGTAATGCTAGGAAATGATTTAAGAAGGATGTTCAGGAGCTGAGTATCTAATTTCACTCTGAGTGCTCCCATATCATCACTATACCAGTGCGAATCCATAAGCAGAGGCAGAGATGACAAACGGATGTTTGGTGAGGAAAATAACAGCTCAACCAGATGAAATAAAACCACAGGAGCGTAAGTAGCACAGTGGCACTGTGAAGATGCTGCACCATCTTTTCACCTTTGCACTGGATCTGTCTGATTTTGGTTCCAGCGAACGTTTTCCTCAGCATGGTTGGACATTTGGCTCAGTACTAGGTGGCAAGGATATCAAAGGCCCTGGCTGGCTGCTCCTGCTGCATCATAGCGATCTTTTGTAGCTTGCAAGCATCTGTTGTCTGCGCTACACCTGATGGCAGGTGCTCCTGCTTCTGCCTCCTCCTTCTCCCAGGAATAAATATTGCTCCTGGTGGTATAATGTGCATGGAGAGACAGAAGAGCTATTCTCACACAGGGATAAGTTGGCTCCTTCACCATTTCTTCACTGTCTTGCAGTCTCATTGCTGTTCCTGTAAGTTATATCTCCTGGAGCTCAAAATCTCTAACCCCCTTGCCATCGATATGTTCTGTAAGAGACAGCAATTGAGATGGAGAATAGGTGCCTGCCTTCTCAGTTATGAAGAAAACAACTTTACAGTATGAATTGAACTGGCAAGTATTTACATACAGGATGCAGAAAACAAGACATCTTCATAAAGTTGCAGGAGCGACATTAGTTTTTCTGGGTTAGGTGCCATGATGTCTGCAGTCTAATCTGATCTCCGAGATGAGCACCGGTTGTTGTTGTTTTTACCAAATTACAATGGTCTTTTCCATAGGAAATACACAATAATACACGATGGTTTTTGCTGTTGTTCTGAGGTGATGAGTGCACACAAATCTGTACTTCTGGCCTCTTGGTCTCTACCCGATGAAAGAGAGATTCTATATAGAATATAGTATAACTAATGATAGATTTATTATGTAGCTTTCTACAGCAATATTTTTTTACATGCCCAAACAAAAGAAATGGCAGAATGATGTAGAAACACTCAGTTCCCTTCACCTACAAGCTTTGTCCTCCATAGGATGCTGGGAGGAGCTTTGATGTCCTGGGAAAGATTATCATGCCAACAGCAGAACGAGAATGGTATTAACCTCCTGTGGAGATGTCATTCTGTAGGTACTAATGAACTGCTTTCATATTATAATGCAAGTAACATACAGAAGTTTTCTGCTTTTGTAATAGCTATTTTAAGGTTTTCAATCTTTTTCATCATATAAGACCTAATACAAACAATCTTATGTGTGTGTTATAAAATAAGCCTCTCTCTACAGAAGCTACTTCTTACTACATGCACAATATGTAATCTGCTTTCTGTATTTTGTGAAATTTTGAAACACTAGAGGCAGGAGCAGAGCAGAGGATCTAGTGCCCATAGTGGAAACAACAGATGAAAGCACTTGCTTTTTGAGCAAGAGGCAATTGGAGATTCCGTGTACGTTCATTTTGGATTTGGCCTGACAAGCCATGCCGTAGCTGTGGATTGATGTCTTAGTGAAAGACTGCTTGCTAATTCACTGACCCATGTCCCGTTCATCAGGCATGATGCTTAAATGATTGTCTAGATGAGGATTGTTAATGAGCCCCTGGGAGCTTGGCATTATTAACAAAAGAAGAGCAAGGACTGCTGATTGTCGACACAGTTTTAGTTGTAACATCTAATTAATATTTAAAAAATGCTATGGTCTTGGATTTGCCTCATGCCAAAAAATGATTAGCCTGGGAAAGTACAGCTTGTCTGGTATCAAACACAGAAAAGGAGGAAGACCGGACTGATGCTGTCTGAATCTTCTGATAGTTTACATACAATTTGATTGTTACAAGGTTTCTCTTGTGAACAAAAATGCTATGCTAAAATACAATTAAATGTAAGTGCAATAAAAACTAAAGATGTTTGGGAAAAGCATGCCAAATGGCTGTTGATATACATAATGCTCCCTGACAAAATGAGCATGGGGAGTTACTGATACAAGACCAGAGACATGGTTCAAGGGTCAGAGTACCAGCTTAGGACACAGGGTATCCCCCATACCTAATTTCTTCATTTCTTCTTTTAAATTCTACCATCTTTCATCTTGGTTGTCATTTTCTCTAGGAGGATCTGCTTCTTTCCATTCCTGTCTTGTGCTATTCCTACTAATCATACAGGGAGTTTTGACAGAAATGTTGGAACCACCTTATGTAGGTTTTGCTGTATGTGCAGTGATTCTGTGGCACGTGCAGAGTGAGAACAATGGCAGATAATTGTGACGGATTCTTAGCCCTTTACTCAGTCTTCTACTATGTGTGTGTTTTACAAACATTGGTAAGGAGAAATTGTGAGAGAAACTTTGTCTTCCCTCAACACTGCAAGACAACGAGTAGCAGAGAATTAATGAAACCTGGCTAAGGCTGCATTAGTTACCACTGACTCATCTGGAAAGAATAGCCTCGTGCTCACAAGGCTAGGAATTTGGCTTTGTTTGGTTCATTCTTACCAGTACTACTACTGTTATGATCTGTTGTGTTTTGGGGAGTGTTATCTCAAACTACACGAGTGATACACTAAGTAAAGCAATAAACCCTGTAAATTCCTTTTTCCTAAATTAGTTTACGAGAGTTGCTATAATGCTCTGTGAAGCTTGTAGTAATGCAGTATACTTGTAGACAATTTTGGGGTGCATAAGCTTTGGTGGATCTTTTGTTGCTTTTATGAGGAACATGTTCAAATGGTACATTAGTACATAATCTAGAGAAAAAAATCTTAAAAGATTTTGTACTTGGCAAAAGATGTTTATCATCTTGAACTCACTCATTAGAAGTGATCATTGCCACTGCTGGTGAAGGAATAAAGCGTTGGTGTTTGTGATCATTGCTTTTCTTTATCCTCTGGTGGCTTGCAGTGTGTCTGTAGAAGTGCTTCTTTCTCCAAAATGAGAGATTAAGGTTTTAAACTAACCTGTGAGAGAAGCTGAAAAACATACTTTTTCCATGATTTTAATGTTGTGAATGCTTCTAACCGCAACTTTTGTGGACACTTCTCAGTTTACATCTGGACCTGCACAGCTGTATAAATGAGTCTAACTTGATTTAATTGAGGTATGTAGGCTAACGGGGCTTTCCACCAGCACTGTATGTAAGTCTGTACAGTATGTCATTGTCACAGGTGTGCTGAAATGACAAGAACCTGATGGAGTCATATCAATCAAATCTGACATTAATATTTTCTATTTTTAGAAGTACATAAGCACACGATTTTGGAAACCAGCACATTCATTCCTGTGTGAACCTAACCAGTACAGCCTTAGGAATACTGTTGTGATTTAATGCCAGTATATGTGACCCCGTGCTAAGCCAGAGGGACATGCTTACACCCAACGCCCACTGGTAGTTGCTGTGCTCTGTAATTCAACTCTGTAATTCAGTAACTTTTAAAAACCAGCTAAATAGTTACCACATGGTGGAAAATTAGCAATAGGGGACTCAAATTTTTGTGTGGTATTAAATCTGCACATGGAAAAAGTTAAATATCATCCTCAATGCTATCCATGTGTTTAGTCACATTGAATGAAATGCTTATAAAGCATGACATTATTTAATTTTTATAAGGTTTGCCACATCCAGTAAAATTTATTGCAGTTGCTTTGAAAAGCTTTGTGCAGGTGCCTTTTGAGCTGAGCTCACTCAAGTCAGGACATCACACACACTATGTGCAGTCAGTCACTGGATACATAGTATGGTGTATAAGTAATCCCATAGTAAATTGATTTTTAGTAATCCAATAGTTTGGTGGGATTGCATATATATATATATATAATTCAAATGCAGAAATACTGAAATATCTTCAAAAAAAAAAAAGCGTGACATGAGAATTTGCTGTGATGAAGAGTCTTTTGGCATTGTGCGGCGGGGGGGGAGCTGTGGTTCTCTGTAAGAGTGGTCACATTTCCTTATTTATTTTTTCATCCCATAGTCCAGGGAAATAACTTCTGGAATAGCAGCATCTGCACAGGAAGGGTACTAGACTTTTGCTGATCTGAGTTTGCTATTTTATTGGTAAGTGCTAGTGCTGATACCTCAGATGTTCATATCGGGGGTCAAGAGAGAATTACTTCTTCTCTATCAGTTTTGAGAATTTAATTTGAACTTTCCTTTTTCTCTTGGTTAAAACTATCTGGTGAATTGGAGTAATCTGCTGAGTGTCCAGGACTAGCATGGCATATTGATCCGAACCTTAAAATCTGTTTATTATTCCCTGTATGTGACTTACATCATTTTCATGAGTTACAATTAAAGTAAGATTCCAGATTTCTCCTGTCACTGACGTGATCAATCATTATATAAAATATAGCCACCTAGCCTTATAACTACATAGAGGATATTTGGGAACTTTCCCTGATTTTCAGGGGTTGAGAGTGGGACTGTATACTTATATGAGAGCGTAGTTTTAGGTACTTTTATTCCTAAGCAGTTTGGGAACAAATACATTGTGAGGAGTGCTTCTGATGCCTCACGCTCAATTCTACTGGAAGCCATATCTGTGACACTGTTTGTGTGAAGAAGAAAAAAAAAAATAAGGAAGAAAAATAACTAATGGTACTTGCTAAAGGAATTTCTGAATGCTACTGGCCCAGCTACAGCTGAATCCATGGCAGGACCCTGTGCAAAGCTGTCCAAGAAGGAGGAGAGTGATGTTCTTCTCCAGCCCCTGGCTGGCCACTATTCCCTGCTGGTTGGCTGGAGCATGCTGAATATTCCAAGCCAGGTTATCGGTGAGGAAAGGGGAAAAAGACTTTCAGATAGCAGTAGAAAGGTGAATGAGAGTCAGAACTGACTGTGTAAAAAATCGTACTCTATTCTCAATCAATGTGTTTTGCTCCAAACTACTGAAACAGTGGTTATCCTGTCTAGCCTCTTTTCGATCCTAAGTCTGAGGGCAGCTGTTGGTATTGTTAGAATTTTCTGCTTTGCTTATGATAGTGAAGATGAACAATATGTTGCAAAGGAAGGCTGTGGCTATTTAAATAGATTATTATATGGTAGACCAGGTGTGAATTGGCAGCATATCAGTTGTATCGTGGCAGCTGTCTGTATGCCTTTCTTATATGCCTGTAGCAAATGTAAGTAAATTGCTCCTTGTTGAAGGACAGGCAAGTTGTTTTACAATTGCTACAGGGGACAAAAACTTTCCACTGGGGCAGTTATTGCAGAATAGCTGATGAGATCCCAATTCATGCTTTAGCTGACATTTCAGCTATTTGTCTCTTTCTCTATTCCCTGACCTGTGCAGTAGTCTCATCTTTCCCTTGGAACTTGATCAATCTCTCCATTGTCACCACTGTACTTCTGGATCAGTTTTTTTCCCTATTATCTGCGTTAGTTTGACCCCTTGCTGCCTTGAAAATTAAGTCTTAAGATCATTTTCCATCAAGTTTTAGTAGCTCTATATCTTTGTAGCTATTCAGCTGCTTGTAATAACATGCTTAACTTTTTTCTAATGCTTTTTCTAGCATTTACTTGTAATTCCTTTTCTCTCACTGCATATCCAAATCTTGGCAATCCTAGTAAAACAAAAATCTGAGTTGGCTAAAAGTCTTTAGAAACGATCAGGACAGATTTTTATGGTTCTCAGTGTATTAAGGAAGACTATTTAAGTTTCGGAGGTACAGGTCGAGATACTGCATTATGATCAGTCCCCCTTGCTGTTCATGCAGGGATAATATCTTCCCAGGGCCTGCTTTTGGCTGGGAGTGTTTAACCATAAATCAGGCAGGTGACAGGTAATCAAAGCCTTGAAAAGCTGCTAAATGTAACTACCTAAGTGTCAGTGTGGGTTTTTTTTTTTCTTTCAACCGCAACACTTTTTTTTATTCTGGTTCTTTAATGTAAAAAAAAAGCCAGAGCAGGAATTGTCAGCTGTGCAGTGCAGTGACTGCACTTTTGAAGCTGGTTCTAAGATTTTTGTAATGCTTTCTGAAAGTCAAGCAACCAGGGATGACTTGAGAGCAAGGCTATGACAGCTGTTCTTCACAAGTAGCATTTCTGCAGCGTACCAACCTTTTCACTTGTTGCAGGCATGCACAGAAGGTTATTTGCAGAGGAGTCTGAACAGAGGAGTGGAGATTTAGGGGCAATATTATTTAGACACTAGAGCACTTCTTCAGTACTAATTTTTTGCTCGTTTTGAGAGATTCCCCAGCTTAGATTTTCCCAGCTGAAAAAAGGTTTTATGTCAAAACCTTGTAAAAACAAAACAAACAAACAACACCCACATGCAAATAATTCTGCGCACCCACAGCCTTTTACTTAAAATAACAAAACCCAGATATTTTTGTTTGTTTATTTTAATCAAGAGGTCCTTCATGCCCTGTCCCAATAGGAAAAGGTGAGCTTAGGAAATGCTGATACGTACAGTGCAGAGAGAGAGAGGATGACATTTGTTAAATACCATTACTTGGTGTTATAGCAATAAGCTAACCAAACTGTGCATACTCATTACAAAAAGCAACTGAATACAAATGACTTTTAAAGTCCATCTCAGGAGCAAAAAGCATTAAAGTAGAAAGCTACAAAATGCATAGTATTTATTTTAAAATTAAGAGGAAGTGTTTTTTCCTTAAAAAAAGGGGAAAAAAGTGCAAAAATTATAGAATATGAATTCCCCCCAAAAAAGTTGTGAAGGAAATATGTAGATAGAGATAATCCAATTTCTGGGTGAGTATTCTGTTGAACTGGTTACTGCCATACCCAAATTAATGTTAACAACTGTTACAGTTTGGATTTAAGCCTTGAAGCATATGAATTTCTTTGAAAGGACAGCCTTATCCTACTGAGTTTGTTGGTCAGAGTTCCATTAGTGGAGCACTTGATTGAGACAAAGTGAAAAAAACTTGTCTTACAGGCTGAACAGTTTTTCATGCCTGTGCTTGTCTTTGTGGTTGGGAGGTTTCCTGAGAGAGCTCCAGGACAGGCACTGTTTTTGGTCAAATGCTCCTTTCCCACTAGAGCACTGTCAGAGACCAGTTCTCCCATTCCTGGCAAATGATACAGGAGGAGTGGCTGCAGTCCATAGAGAGAGCACTGGTTGTTGAGGATGGTGGAGAAATAGGTCTGGTGGTGGTTTCAACACTCCTGTGCTTATTAACGTCTCTGAATTGTGTACCCCATGGAGGTTCACTGAATATCCGTTTTCTTTCTTTGCCCTTGCAATCCATGGGTACTTGACTGAATGATGATCGTGGCAAGAATTCCTCTGAGAAGTTCCATGGCAAGCGTTATGGAGGAAGGTGGACAAGCTGGAGCTTTATAAATTCCATGTAAAACTTTGTCTTCTCTGAAATCAGTGTTAAAAAATGATCATCTAGTGGGACTGGAATTTTGACTTGTGCATCTGGGCTCTTCAGATTTTAATTTTCATCCTCTTATGGGGGAAAAATGTTTTGTGAACCACCAGAGAGACCTTCGTTTTTGTTTGAGCACATAGTAAAAACTTGACACTCCCAACCCAACCCAACTGTTTTCAGTTGAGGAAAAAATGATATAGAGAGCATTTGAAGAGTATGATCACAAAGCCCTATTTCTTTAAGCCGTATCTTCTGGTTGGGTTATGGTTTGTAATTGTGGACCTTTGCTGACAGATAACAGACCCAGATAAATAAATAGGGAAAGAGTTAACCCTAAAAAAAATTAAAAAAAAAATTATATATATTTTTTTTCCTCCAGGGAGTTACCAGTAACACAGTAACACTGAGGGGAGGGGGGAAAAAAACTAAAGAAACAAAAACCTACAAGCTGAGGCAAAGCTGTATCTATACTGCCTAATACAATTGCTCCAAAATGAAGTAGTTGTCTCTGTGGTTTATCTCCTTTCAGCACCTGTAGGAGTATTTTACAATGTGACACCTGTTCTGCATAAAAGTAATGCAAAATTGATAACATTTCATTGCGCTTGTGCCCACTGAAATCTCTCCTGAGGTCCGGGGGGATTCCACTCCCTTTAACGGCTGCTTGGAGCTATAAAGCCGTATGCCTCTAGTATTGCATGACTGCCTTCTTTGAACAGAATCTGGTTCTATAAAAAATTAAAACTATCATTTAGACAAGACATAATTAAGTGAACAGAACTAATGAAACACTGCAGGGCATCATCAAATATGAAATTGCAAATGCCCCCTGACGGGTACTTGCTCAAAGTATGACTACCCAAAAGCACTGGCCCCATCTTTTGAGAACATGCATTCATTTATTCTGCATTTCTTTGGATAATGGGACATCCATGATACCTTTACATATTTCATTAGCATACATTTCAAGCTCAGAGTTGTTCACCAAGGAATCAAAAGTGGAGTCATTTTAGGACAGACATGTTTTGTTCTGTAACTGAGTATCTTCTTATTACAGGCTATTGGAGGAGCTTTAGTTTTGAGTATGCAGCCAAGCTCCCTTTGTTCATGTCTTTTGCAGGACAAAATTTTTGTTGCGCACTGTTGTGCAAAAGCTGACATCTTGTGAAATAGGACCACTTGAAAGTACTCATCTCACCTATGCTTCTTATGGAAATTAGTCTTCACTGGTACAGTACAGCTCTGTTTCTGTGGAGACCCTGGAATAAGTAATTTTTAGATGATTCTGAGCTTTGCTCTGCTTGCATAAACTAAACTGTACTATGTCACAGTCAAGGTTTGTCGAGCATTGTGATAGCTAGGTTTTCTAGAGGGCTTTACTTAGAGTTTTTATGCTAATTTGTACATCAAAACTAAAAAATGAACTCAAAAGGGGAACAAATGCAAGCCTAAGCATTTTTCAGCTCACACAACCCCCTTCATAGCAGTGTGATTATTGCACACATCTGTTCATCTTTGGTAAAGCTGCTGCCATCCTTGTACTTCATTCATTGAACCAGTCTCATTGCTGTCAGACAAAGATTAGTTTAAAAAAATCTTTTGGGAGCCATTTTGTTTGCATGCTCTGATTGTCAGTAGGAATGTACAAAAACATGGCACAGAGCAGGACAAGCTGAACATGTCAGCTGACGTTTGGCATTTTTACACATGTAGAGCAATGCAATGGGTGAACACATGAAGATGACCCAATTCATGTCGCTGATCTGTATCTGAATACAGCTGTTCCAATAGGGCAATAGAATACCTAATGTTTGAGGCCTATTGGGACCTTTTGTTTCCTGAGTGATAGATCACAAGAGAAAACTAAGGTCATAACAGAAGCCAGCCATCAACTATTCCATGAATTGACCTACTGTATATTTTAAAATGTTCTTCTTGTAGGCACCATGGAGATCTGTATGAGGAAATAATGGTAAACAGGGCAACAGGAAATGTATATTTTTTTCAGTATAGAAACAAAGCTACCTCTCAGTGCTCTGTAGTATAGTAGCTTCAAAAGTGGGGCAATAAAGTATGTTTTGATAGATGGAAAATGTTCTGTCGAGATGACTGTAGTTTTCAGATGTATCTCTTGAGTGTTTTCTGATGGTCATTTTTATGCTGTCTTGGTGCAGTTGGAGCTATTCTACATTCCTTATTCAAGCAAGACTGACCTTTTACTTCTTTGTTAGGAAGAAAAAAAAAAAAAGGAAGGGCACAGATGTGCCAAAGCTCATTAGATTGTTTTTGCTTCCTTCTCTGCTGATGTTTTAGGAATCTGATCCACAGCTAGAAACTCTGTATGAAATCAGTTTTACAGATACCAATGGGAATTTGCATGTCATAAATAATAATAATAATAATAAAGTATTTACATGAATAAAATGTCCTGTGTGGTTTGGGAATCTTACCTCAGCCTTTTCAGGATGCTTAATATTTCTGTCTATCTATGTTTACACTGAACTTCTTTGACTATATTGCACACACGTACATTTCAGTGGGTTATCTTTCTACTGGGTTTCTAAGTATGAAACAATATATAACAGAGCATGGCTCTGTGCACTGCAGAGCAGGAAGCTGGTGTGCAGTGTAGCAAGCTCTATTAATAATGCATCTTCACAGTAGTCAGGTGTCAAGAAATAGTTTACTTTTACTCTGAGTGAAAGGTAATGGGAGGGCTAGATGGTAGCATTGTATTTGAAGAGCAATGTGCTCTCTCTAAAATCATAGAGGATATTGATTTAAAAGGCAGGCGATGCAGTTAGTAGTCCAGCTTCTGGATTTTGGTTGTGCTAAAAGGATGTGGCTCTTTCCCTACTGAACACAAACCTCCTGGTACCCCCATGGAAACAACAGTAACATAGCAAAGAAGTTAATTATTTGTTTTCCAGTTGCTGACATCAGTTGGCATTCTAAAACACTTTAGGAAACTCAGGGAAGAATCCCTCCTCCAAAGAAGTTCAAAGACCAAATTAGTTAAGACGTATGGTTGACTTAGATACTAATAAAGGTTTTCCTTTTATTTGAGTCTAAAGATGCCTGAGTACCTAAATTTAATGTAGACAGCAAGACAAAGATGAATCGAAAGACAAGAAAGAGTTGGGAGTATTGTGATTTTTAATATCTACCCAGATACGCAGGAAACTGAAAGCATATATGAGTAGAAACAGAGTTTCAATCATTTTAGCACTGATGTAGCTGAGGAGGAGAGAAGAAATTGTTCTTCCCGTGTTTTCCCCTGAGTGGCAGCAGGAAGCACTTAGTGTTCTTTGGGGAAAAGACAGATGGATTTCGCAAGAGATTGGTCTAGAACAGTGCTTGTCAGAAATGTCAGTTATAGCAGCAGAAGGGACCAGCAAAAGGGAATCTGACACCAGCAAAAGAACAGGCATTTCTGTCTTAGGGTGTTAGGAAGTAGCAGGACATCCTGTGCGATATTAGATTGGCAGGTTGGGTGACTTGGAATGGCCAGGTCAATTAAAATGTGAGCATGTTAGATCACTTCCTGCCCAGTCTCTGCTCTTGGGTCTGAATCATTTCCTAGACTATATGTGCTATATCCCCTGCTTTATTTTAGAGTATAGCTTTGCTTTTTCCAGAGGCTCAAAATATATTAGAGGTAACAAAAGCAGTAAGTATTTTTCTGTTTTCTGTCCTTTGGAGTGTCATATATGTAGACATGCACCAATAGACTGTCTCCCTGTACGATGACTTGGAAAACTTCTTTAATGAAAACGCGGTCTTTGACAAAAAGAGATTAGTTTTTCTCTTCCCCAAATGCAAATCAAACTGTGAAAAAAGTCTGTCTGTCAATGTGCTTGCTTATCAGGCTCGTTTGTCAGCTAGGAGCTAGCTAGGCTTAAAGAAAGAGATTTCTTGAAGTCAGATGAAGAAACTGGAATGCAGACTATGTGAGGTTACAGAGAGAGCTCTGGGAGTTGCTGTGCAGTTCACCTTGTTAGTGGGGCCATAAGGAAAGGCTGCAGAAAGAATCGGATGGTTAGAGTGACCATTTGATCAAAGAAATACAATGGCCCTGAGAAGACAGTGCTTGGCAGGAATGATGACTGATTATTTCAAAGAGCTTGGCAATCAGTCATATTTGAGCCAGGGACTATTCTTAAAGCAATCAGAAAAGAGTGCAGTGAGGCATATCTGTAAGAGTGCGTATCTGGTGAGAGTGCAGTCATATCCAGTAAGGGGAGGGAGGAGTACCCACTGACATTTAGCTTAGCTGGAAAAAGCAGCAGTGGAAAGTGAAGAGGTGTGAGGTGTTAACAAGGATTTGTTAATGTCCAAGTATGGAAAATTTTCTTTTTTATTCTCTCCAAAATCTGAACTGAAAAAAGAAGAAAGAGGAGTGTGAAAAAGAAAGGGGATACAGGAGAGGGGCCCAGGAATGTCAGTGGATTAGAGGAGGTGGTAATGTCTTCAGTGTGTTTTCCCTTCTTACAAATAAGGTGTCTACAAGTGTCAAGCTTAACCTTTTGCACAAAACAGTTGTGACTTATAAAAATGGTAAAGAATGTGTTGCAATGATGATTCCACAGTGGTGGTTGATGATATTAAAACAAAATGTTGTAGAAATGAAAGACAGTAGATATTAGCTGCATATGTGCCAAACTGGCTTTTAAGGGTGTTCAGAAGGCAAAGACAAACACTAATCTCTCTTTCTTTTCAAGGCGCATGACCAATAGTGCAATGATTGTTGTTGAAAAGCTCGCAAACAACGTCATTGCTACCAGAGCGGGGGAAGTTCTTTCTTCTTCACATTAAGGACACTGTATTTTATGCTTTGGTCTGCATATGAGGTCCGAAAAGAATAAATCACATAGCTTACAGTTGAATAATGGAAAGTTTGTTGACACTAAAGGGTAATTTATGCTCAAAAAAATTCTATGCTTACAATATTTGCTTCTGTTGAACTTGTGATTTCAGTTGTAAATATTGCCGTCTAGGTTTCCAGAAATGACAGAGATGCAAACAACCAAAGAGAAAACAACTACTCGTCCTCAAGATTTAGGATCAACCAAAGAATTTAGGCTTTGAACTTTTGTCTTGTCAAGCTGTCTAATAACTGCATTTGAAGCTAGATCAGGTATCTCTACATATCACTCTGTAGACATGGCTTTAGAAACAGGAAAGTCTTAAAATTTAAAGCTTAGAGCTTGTGGCATGTTTATGTCTACGTCAAACAGGAGTTATGAGCCATCATGAAAGTCTGTCTGTTTCTTAAAACAATTCCTCTTCTTCATTAAATGTGCTGGTATCGGTCGTGTAGTGAATCACTAATGTCAATAACCTTTTTGGAGTTATTAAAGATAGATTAATGGCTTTGAATTCTGCATCAGACAACCAAGGTAATAGGACAGCCACATGCACCGCTGCTATCGCAAAGTGAAGAACGCAACAGTCTCCTTTTCGACATGATGCTCATCAAAATACTGGCTGAATATTTCACAGAGTTTTGAACTGATACATAGCATTTTTTTCTCCCTTTTCCTGTATTACCTGCTTAAAAAAAACCTAAACTTTTCTTTGCAAGTTGGAGACTTTCCTGCTTAGGAAGTTTTCCCTGGTGTTCACTTAGTTTGTTTTATGAAGTGGGACTCCTTCTGCTCCTCTCCCTGTGCCAAATTTCCTGATTAGCATAGCTCCAAGTGCCAGGAAGAAAAACTTTCTGGGGCCTCATGTGGTTGGACAGGATCTCAAAAGTTATGTGTCAGAAAGTGTGGCTCTTCAGCAGCTCTTTAGATTCAGTAGAGAGGGGGATGTAACAGCAAGGCACTGCTTGAGTGCATTGGCCATTTCAGAGCCCCCTGTTCTGGCAGCTGTCCCGCAGCCCTGAGACTTGCTATTGTAGCTTGTGAATTGGGCTGAATGCAAGTTCTGTTCCTGGGGAACATTTGCCTTGTCATCCATGTGCCAAGCCTGAAGATTGCTGTGAAGAAAAGGGTTTGCCTGTTAGTGTCCTACTTAGGCTTGTAAATAAACAAAATGCCTCAAAAGGAAATGTATCAAAGCCTGAGTTTTGATGTAAAAAGAAACACCTGGTGGCTGATGCACATATTCTTTACCACTTCTCCATCACCCATTCCCCTTCATTTAAAAAAAATAAAAAAAATCTAAGAGCAATCCAGATTTTTGAAAAGACATTTAGCAATGTTTATTACAATGACACTGCCTTAAGCCAAAGCTGATGACTGTAAAAAGATGAAAAGGAATAAAAGTGAATGACTTTTGGCTTGATACTTGGTATAACCATCGCTTGGTTTCTTGTGATTGTATGGAAAAAATAACAATGGTAAATTACACTGTATTTGTTAGAAAGGATGTGTAACATTTAAAATCTTCAAGATTTCAAAATCTGGACTATACAATCTTTTTGTCACATAAGGTCTCACACTATTCAGTGTACAACATGTTCCCATTACAGTTAGTTACACTGCAGGAGCATTGAGCAGTATGGTGATTAGTTATCTGCTGCAGTACACAATGCCAAAGATGTGATCATATTGATCTCCACATGCTTCAGTTGTAGAATATGATGTTCCTTCCTGAGCATGTAAATTCTTAGCTAGAATAAATTACAGCCAAATGCAAAATCATTCTCAGTTTGAGTGCTAGATTAATCACTGGAAAGGAAAAAAAATCACAGAGAACAAATAAACTTTAAAGACATGGCAACTGGGGGACCCCGTGAAATTAGGAAATTGGGACAGCTGGATAGAAACAAAAGGGATGGAATTTGCTTTGACACATTTCAGGTCAACTGTTAGAAAACTTTGGAAAGCAATCAAACTTTCCATTCTACAAACAATGTCTTGTTTGTATCTGTTTGTCTTGCATGTCTTGAAAACTGAATTAAAACAGCACAAGAGAAATTCAGTGACTATAAAATATGTATAAACACATGCATATGTGGTAGTATACATTGTGGATGAGAAATTCTTTTCTACAAGTAGCTTCATGATAAGCTAGCAAAGGTAATAAACCCGTACTGTGTTTCTTTTTAACTGTTTCAGCCTCATCTGCTAATTTCCTTCCTCAGTCACTGTATTTAAAGTGACAAACATGCTAAAAAAACAAGTATCAGAAAATGCAATTTGAGGAGCCTGATTTGCACAACCTATCTTTGGAAATATGAAATTAAATTATATTTTAATCCAGTGTAGTCAATCAGAGGGTCATAGGGCTTGGTTCAATAAGGAACCAAAACATGTTAATTTTAAGCATGTGATTAATCCTGCTTTATATGCTTAAAGTTAAATGCTTTACAGGTCATGGTCTAAGGAAACTAGTCTATGCAGCCAGAAATGGTGGAAAACATGAACAACAAAGTAATGAAGGGACTTCTTGCTTTCTCTAGTTTTCCCCTCACTATGACCTTTTAACCCTTTCCTCCTCCAAAAAGTGACCAAAAATATAATTTTCATTAGAATATGCCATAAGCAAAGCCCCAAGCTTATGTAGTAACACAAGTAAAATCTTTGCCCCACCTGTAGCCTTACTACTTATAAGCAAATACACAACAGAGTTTATATCAATTGTAATTATATTTATGATCGTTAGAGAAGCTGTTATGTGTACTATTTACATATTATGTACATATTAAGAAGCAATTTGATAGTATATGATATTTTAATTAGGATTTTCATACCTCATACTCAAAAAAAATTCAAGGGAGCAAGGCTACTTTAACACAGCCTGAGTCCTGCCCAGATCACTTCAGAAGTAGCAGACTCATACACATATAATTTAAAAAGATAGAGAAGGGTAATGAATAGGATGATGACAGAGGGGTAGGGAAAAAAAATGAAGATGGAAATGTTGTAAGAGGTTTAGATAAAGTAAGGTGGAAAGAAAAGTCAATCATAAAGAAAACTAAAGCAGTGAGTCCAAAATACTGGCAAAAAGCCAGTCAGCTCATCTTAAGGAAAGATGAATAGAAAAGATAGCACATCGTTGCTCAAAATCTAAACCCTGGTGCCAGAACATTGGGATAACGTGCTTGGAGTGTTGGTGAACCCTCAGAAGGTGTGGCCGTGTTGGCAGAAGAAACATAGAGGTTGGTCACGTTGAATTCAATGGGCAAACCTCATGGAAATTTACTGTACCTTTTATATATAAGATACAGACAAAGGTTTTATGCACAAGGTATAGTTTGCTGTTACATTTTTATATGGCTAGTGTTGGGATTGGAATATCAAACTTTGAAATACCACAGAAAAGTGAAAGTTCTAATGGTTTTCAAGAAGATAATAAGACTAGTCGTGGCATTTAAAATATTACAAATCATGAAACATCTATTCTTTATGAAACTGGGTGAATGGATGCTTCAGATATTAGTTCAAAGTAAACATTAGTTTACCATCTGTATCAAGCTACTGGGTCAGAGAACAAGCAATACTTTGAGAAGTATAAGATGATCTTCATTTGGAAAACGTTATGAGTATTGATTAGGTGGGACCTAGAATAAAGAAGTAAAGGGACTCAGGCTATAGAAAAAGATGGAAGTTTTTCTCGGGAAAAGGAAATTATGCTATGTGATCAAAAATAATATGAAAAGCAAACTTTGTAAGAGTTGAAAAGTGATACATTTACTAAATGCTTGATTCTAGCTTTCTGTCCCTTAGAAACACTTCTAAATTACAGCTGTTTGATATGAATGCTACCAAGTTGCTGCTATTCTGAAAAAGCTCATGAGCTCTTTTGCTAAGGATCACTCAATTATTTGCAACTGTGACAGCTTCATACAGCTTCATACAGTGATTTTCCTAACGATGCCATCAAAAAGTTTTTTGAATTTCCTACATCCATAGGTCCTCACTCCATTAGCAGCCTAAATAACAGCTTCTTTTAGTCAAGATGCACAGATAAATTATTTCAATACGACTCTAAGGAGCTGCTGCATTGGCGAATATGTGGTTTAGCAAACCCAAAGTTAATACAGCCTGAAGAGGGCAGTAAAGATAAAGCTTTATTTTTCTTACCTTTTCACTGCTGTACATTATACTCTGAAAATGCATTACTGGCCAGTGCATGTTCACAGCCTTTACACATTTCTGGAGCTATGCTGCATAAAATATACTGTAAGGTCAATGAAATCCTTTGTTGGGATTTATCTGAGGATCTAACTCCTTCACATGACAGTGCAAAAGTGGAAGACATCCATCACTCATGTAAAGTAGCTTGCAGATAATGAATTGCATGAGCCAGTCTTGCTTCAGCTGGGTTATCCCACTAGAACAAAACAGCATTTGAGTTCTGCAAGTGGGTTAAAAGAATAATTTTGCAGATAGATTGCCAAAAAGTGAAATGCTATTTTCATATTTTGTCTTAACCATTTCAGAGAGGCTAAGCTCTCTGCAGAAATAGACCAATAGGATTTTGTAAGAGGAACAGAGTTTTATACTTTTTCCATTCATCTGTCATGGGAGATTCCTGACAGCTAGGCTTAAGCAGAAGCTTGGGTACTTTTCCTTGTGTTAAGGGGCAGGGAATTTTATGTGTTAAAAAATTATGTGTGTATCAGGGGAACTGCAATTGCAGAACAGCAGATATCAATAGTTCTGAATATTCAGTGTGTTCATTTCTGACTAGGTGTTATGTTATTCCTCTGGAGCTTGATGTTTGCTTAAAGCTCAGGAGATAACACACCTTTCTAAAGCTGAAAGAAACGCATGTGCCTGCTTGTTTTGTTTGTACAGATACACACACGTACACACATGGACACCATTATGAAATATTTTTAAAGATGTTTTGTATGTATAGATGTAGTGGGGTTGTGTGCATATGTGTCCGTGCAGATAGAGTATACTACTTACACTCTCTAGGAAGTGTCTTGAGAAATTTGGGCAATGCTGGAAGATTATTTGTAGCTTGGTTTTTCCTTTTGAAGATGACAGCTGGCAGAAGATGCTGATTTGGTTGATAGCTATTACTCAAGGAAATGGTGCTGAAGTGGATGATGTGCCAGTAGTAAACCAACACGACACCAGTATTAGGGATGAGAGGTGCAGGATTCTTAATGTTTTGTGACAGTATCCCAAACAAGTCTTGCAACACCCAAGGGAAAGTAACAGCTCGGATTTTCCTCAGAGACCTTCTCTAGACAGCAGAACAAGGACTGGCTGGTAGACTGGCCATTACTGAGCAGAGTTGTGGCAGTGCTGGAGAGGCTCTGGGGAGTCACAGTGGAGAAGTTAGGGAGGATGATACGTGGTGAGGGGACAGTACTTAGAACTGAGAAATGAATGAGTTTCCTCCTTGGCAGAGAATTCTGATTTTCCATTTCAAAATACAGGCTTAAAATTCAACACTGAAATCCTTTAGTCTAAGAGAATTGAACTAGTTTTTGTTTCTGTCAGTCTCTTAAAACTTATATATATATATATTTAAATTTAAAATATATTTTCTGAAACTACAAGAAAAAAAATTGATTTTGGCTGAGACAGCATTTTCACTAATATGATTTTTTGACCAAAGCTCCCTATCCTGTGGGGTATTTCCCTATGAAATGTAGCTCAGTCATATTCAAAGACACCAACATTTTTTTTTTTCTCCTAGCCTTTACTAAGTAAGAATCTTCCTGATCAGGTGCTGAGGCAGGTACTGAGCTGGTACGAGCTGTGGAGGGGCTCCACTGAAATATAAGCATCAGCTGGCAGTGGAAGGAGACCAGCACAGTTAAGCACATTCAATTGTTTGCAATGGCTTCATCATACTTTAGGTTTAGCATTGGAAAAATCATAAGGCAGGAGCTGAACTATTCCCTTGTAGGCCAAGTTCAGTGAAACATTTAGCCATACACTTCGGTTCATCCTTATTTAATAACGTAGTTAAGTAATGTGTTTAACTTCAGTCACATGCTGAAGTCCATTGCTTTCCAGGGCTTTTAAACTGAGCTTTCACTTGTACCCATATTAAAATGACTGAGTTGTCCACCTGCCAAGACCTAACTGAATGATATTTCTATTTTAAAATAAAGTATAAAGACATAGGAACCTCTCACCCTCTTTTGAGGAAGCACAGAATAACACTGGAATAATTTCTTCCTGACCCAAAGTTTCCACGTACTGTATTTATTGGCTGTACATTTCAGGTGCCAACAAACAGAAGCAAGTGAGGATTTGCATATGGTGTTTATAACATACACATGCACCCTTGTAATGAGTCAAACTTGTGTGAAAGAATGATCTTTCTTCCCATGATGGAGTGTTAAAATGTGTTTCGGTGAAAAGTCGGAAAAGATAGCACACGTCAAGCTGCTGGAAATGGAGTGGTTCCTCTGAATGAGTTGACAGGCAGATGTTTTCTGAGTGGTTTAACCCGGATGTTCCAGGTGGCCGCCTCGGTGTTCCTCCTCCATCACAGGTAGCGCTGCGTGGGGAAGGGGTGCCTGGCGGTGGTGATGGTGGAAACACGGCCAGCCTGTAGCTGAGTGTAACCCTGGGCGCGTTGCCAAGCTGATCCACATCCAATTACTCAAGATAACAACTTTTTGTCCCGAGCGATGCAAACCTGTTGACAATTTCTGCCCTTCAGTTCTGCTGTGCACAGCCTATATCCTCCTGGATGGCATCTGCTGTAACCTGGATTAGTGCCAGACTGAAAATAAAGGCAGTTACTTTTCTTTCTGGCTGAAATAATCTGCTCTTGATTATACTCGACTCCATCAAACTTTCATTGTAGTAATCTTACGCTTACTGTATGCCTCGTCACAAAACACATCCCAATTCTGTCAGTTAGACAGAAAATGCACCTATTTGAAGCATAGATAAAAAGCATATGGACAGTCAGGGATGTACTAGATGCACTTACTGTTCTCTGTACAATGCCATGCTTTTCATCATTTTGATGTGAAGAAATCTCCATTCATTATTTTTACAGAAAATTATTTTGAAATGTTGTTAAATATATTTTTGCAGTTTTCATCTAGAAGTGTCCTCTTTTGTAACAGTCCAAACACTGTTCTTTCATCCTTTCTTTGCCCCTCCATGCTCCCTTTGGTGTGATGTATTTCTAAGGGTTTCCATATCTTTTAATACTGCCTCATTAGGTGAAAGAACATTCTGTGCACGAAGTAACCTCTGCTTCTTCTCCTTTTAGCCAGAAGTATCAGCCTGCCTTTCTAATTCCTTTGCCTGCTCAGGTCTTGTTGGGGTAAGCTTTAAGTCCTACCAATGTTCTTATATTTGATCCAAATTATTCTTCCTTTCCCAGTCAGTTGAAATACAGAGAAACCAAAACAAGAAATGTCAAACAACAATGTAGAGAACTAATTAATAAAATGAAGCAAAAGTTAAAGATGTGAAAGGATAAGATACGCGCAAAATTAAAAATCAAATAGTGTGATCTGAACAACTTTTGAAAATCTCTTAAAGTTTTTTTATTTCTTTTTTTTTTTTTTAATTTATCTATTTTTTCCTGGTATCACTGTCCTTTTCATTACTTTTAGTTTGCTAGTTATCTTAAGTTTTGATTCCTTTGGGAAAAAGACTTTTACAATAATAGATACTTAGATTTTATTAGACTTTTCTGCATCTAGACTAGTTTGCTTAGAGATGTTAGGGCAAAGACTGCTTTAAAAACTCAGAGTGAGTATCTGTTCTTTATGTACCTTTCAAGAGCTTAACAGCAGTATTTTTTTGGCTCTTCAAAGCACCATCCTGCCATGAATCAAAGTGATGCAGGACCGATGCAGACTTCGGTCCCTTTTTGCATTGTTTCCTAGAAGACCAGACTTGCAAATCAGGTCGGTGATTTGCTAAGTGTGCGCTGTGTTAGAAAGTGGACTTCAATGCCCTGCTAAGTTTTAAAATATGCCAGTAGACATTCCCAGGATGTGGCAAAGCCCAATCAAACTTCAGAGCAGCTTTATTTAAGATTAAAAAATTATGAATTTTTGTAAGCTCTCCTATTAGGAGAGCAGTGTGTATTTATAGCACCCTCAGGTTCTGCACGATAAAAACGGCTAAACCTTTAGTCCTTTTAGTAGTTCACAGTTTTATTACAGAAGTTATTTTGTAGATTTTATGCTTAGAGCAAGGTCATTGTATTGCACTGTATAAATTATTCTAAGTAATTGCTCGGTTATTTTATAGCTTAGTCACAGGATTTTTTTATTATTAAACATAGCCTTTTCTTTAAGTCCGGGAAGAGAAGGGCACTATAAATCACATGGCAGCTTGCCATTTGGGGTTTCAGCTTTACCTGTGATAAGGATTTAATAACAATCTGGCCCAGACACCAGTTCCCTCTCAATTACCTTTCCACATGGGCATTAGTTCACACTGTTTATTAAAAACTCCCCTTGTAGTTGTTTTAATGGAGTGTTTCAGATTAATGGCCCCTATGGAGTTTAACTTCATTGCACTTCATTAAAGCTAGATTGTACAAAAGGTTACTTCAATTAAATCCAGAACTCGACCTTAAATCTGTATGGATTTTTTAGAAAATGTGGTAAAATTGCTATGCCAATCCTTTGAGATTAGCGGGGCAACATCCTTCTTGGAGACGGAATTTCAAAATATGTTATGTCTGCTTTGAGTTTGCTTGCAAATTAATATTCAGATTTCAGGATTAGAAGATGAAAGCATCTGAATGGTATATGATCTATTAATGCATTGGCCGGGCAGTTTTGTTAGGAATAGGACAGCCTAGGGAAACTTGAATGCTTTTTCTAGCCTGTAAAGCATTTGCTGGATGTTTCACAAAACTTCTGTTAGGAAACAGCAATTTATTCGCACTGTGGGAGAAAACACTTCTATAAACACACTCTTCATATTTTCTAAATTCGAACCCTACTTAATGAGTGCCTAATACATGACCTCTTTTGCATGGGGAAGCCCTGAAGTACAAAAATCTTTGGTATTCTGACTTGCCTGTCCTCTTGCCAGATGTCTTTGGAGCAGCGGGTATTAGGAGGGGTGCCTGAGAGCGAGGTGGAAAATGCTGATGCAGAGCTTGGGAGGGAGGCCACTCCATTCCCAGGCAGAGAGGGAACAGCGGAGTGATGCTGAGGTTCTCCTAAAGGAGCAGATCAGGTCTGTAGTCTTTCTGAAAAAGACCGTGGTGTTGACACCTTAGGAAACAAGATGCAGATATGTATGTCTTCATATATTTTACAAATGTTATAATTTTTAATATTTTTAATATTTTTACTATGATGGACACCAGATGCCCCAGCCTAGATCTGGCTCCTATTTTGTTAAAGATTATGCAAAGTGTAAAATGTTGTGAGAATGGCTTTACATAATTTACAGGCTGGTTAAAGACAGCATGCAACAAGTGCAACAGGCGAGGAAGTTGCATAGAGAGTATTTCTGATTAGTTCTTTTAGGAACAAGTCACCTAGCTCTTGTGAACAATTGCTCATGCTGGGCAGTTGGTATGGCCTTCCAGTAATCTGGGATAGAGTCCATCCCAAGGTCTACTGGGGGATAAATTAACATATAAATGTTAAGGTAATCTTTTGAAGATTTGTTCAAAAAGTCACTTGGCTCAATGAGTTAGCTAATGTATACTGAAGAAAATTTTCTGTCCTCTAACAATGTAAACCTGGAAATCCAGTCTACAATAGTCCTATGTATACAGTGAGATCAATTCTATATATTTTTTTTTTAAATGTAGGTATGATCAGTCTGGGTTTTCACGAGTGTATGGAGCATCAGGTGTTACTATTATTGGTTTTCTGTTTGAAAAGTTTTTCCATTGCCACTAAGTTGTGTAATACATCTCTAGTGTAGCATTATAGGTTATTTTTATAGTACGAAAATTTGTAGCTATTTTCTTAAAGGAGATAAGAATAAAAATAGATGTAGGGACAGAATAATTCAGAATTCTATTATGATCTAAATGGAAAAGTTTAGTTTTGATATTTGTTTTTGTGTGTATATATAGAAACAGGGAGCAAAGTTTGGCCTTGTTTAGGTTCATGCAGGCATCCTGAAGTTACTGAGATTAAACAAGGATCTGAATATTTAACATGAGTTATTCTGCATCTCCTTTTAGATCTGACTCATTACAGTAGTTATTAAGTGTTAGAGATATTTCTTCATGCAAATTTTCTATGTTTTAAAACAATATCTTCTGTCATGTTCTGCAAGGGCTAAAATCCTATGTCCCTGGAAAGGAGAAGAGTACTCGAGCTGCAAATGGTTGTTAGACATGGCCCTTAAATGTATCCCAATTTCAAGAGACCGTATAGCCCGGGCTGCATCTGAAGTTATGGGCACAAGTGAATCTCAGTGTGGTAAGGGAAATAAAATCTTCAAGTGCCTCATGGTAACGCCTTGCACACATCCTCTGGGACAGCGCTACATTCAAGGTGTCTTTCCAGGGAACAGCTGAGTGTCAGGGCAGCTGCTGTGAAATGCGGTACATGCTCCCATCCTGACATACTTTGTTTGGCTTAGTTTCCTTTTTGTTTCCAATATTATAAAACCAAGTGTATTTATTTGATCATCATTATCCTAATTTATGTTGATGGGCAATGAGAATAAGGGCCAAAGTTTTCAAGCTAAACTCTGCAACTGTCATGTTGTAAGATGTTGTTCCAGGGAAATATGGTCATTTGTTTATGCATATTATCAATATTTATACCATTGATTAGCAGATGGTATGCAGTTAATGTTTGATTGCATTTATATTATATTTGGAGCAGGCAGAAGACATGATCTATTGTGAATAAACTGAAACACAGATTTCTTATAATCTGCTTCCATGGCTGTGCTAAGAAAAGGTTTCTATAGGAATTAGTAAATCTGACCCATCAGACTTTTCTCTTCTGGAATTTGCTATCAGTCTAGACTGTTTCCACTTTACAGAGAGGTGGCATCTAGCAGAGAGCTGATACAGTCACGTATTTTAAGCTTTCTGTTTCAAGATTATTAATATTTAGGATTTGCTTTCCAACTAGTCACAAACACCTTTTCTCCTTATGCTTTGGAGTAAATTCATGGAAATAAACAGAGGAGCTTTTGGCATTAAACCCTTTTAAAGTGCTGAGAGATCTCTGGGTCATGACCTACTATTTGGGGTCACACCATCGTGGTTAGTGTTATGTATTTTTCCCTTTAATCTTAAAAGACAAACACAACAAATTGGCCAGCTTCCACTCCTCCCCCATTAAAGTCCTCTCTGGGCCACCAAACTCTATGTCTCTGGCTGAGGAAATTCAAACTGTTTTTAATCAGGTAATGTAAAGAACCACTACTAAAACCCTAGAATTACTTGCACCTTACAAACAAGCCAGCTGGGCTGAATGGTGGGCAGGGAGGACAATATAGTAATCTAAAATCATATATGGTATAGGTACAGAAAAGTCAATATGGAAAAATTGGTTTCTTTCAGTACTGGGAGTAGCAGACATTCCATTAACAATGAAAAAAGACAGGCGATAGAAAGGAATACAAGATTCTTTCACATGACCCATAGTCAGGCTTTGCAATGCATTAGAATAGGACATCATGAAGAAGAAATGGATTTAAAAGGAGATTACACAAACTTCTGGAAGAAAGATATTTGGAATGATGGTTGGATGAAACCTTCAGCTCATAAAATCCCAACAGTGATTGCTGGAAGGTAAAATTGTGCAATGGGGAAAGTTTGTTCTGTATTTCCCCTTTTTATGCCCTTCTCCATGGCTTTTGCTACTGGCCAACCTTTGCCAAGACACAGTACTTCACTAGTTAACTTGAGGCTCTCAAACTCCCTGTGAAACCAGGGCTTGGTTACGGTTGTGGAATGAATGGAGTTAAGATCATTTCAAAGATGGACTCCCTAGAGAAAATAGCTACATTTTTTTATCGTTGATCTGTCTGTGTGCTTGTTACCTTTACTGTGGTGTTGCTTCTTGCCTTACGCTTTGTTGTGATTACTTAAAGTGCTGAGGCTGAAGCAGTCATCACATGTAGGTGGTGAAAAGAGTGGTGTAGCAGCTGTCTTTTCGGCAGGACTGCAGCTTTGCCTTTGACTTGCTTCTGCCAGCTATCTGCCTTCCTGCTGGTCTCTGTCTCTGCATGAAAGACATCTGCCTTCAGCTGAACGCAAGCGTGTCAAAGGGAGGGCTGGTAAGAACTGGACCTGGTATGTCCTCTGCAAAATGGATCTATTACAGTCAGACTGGTCTACAAACTAGGGAATTAATCTGTTAGGCTCAAACTGCTGCATGCACAGCTCATGGCAGAATGATAAATACATTTGTTTCACCTATAACTGATCAGAAATTGTTTATCAAATAGGAAATCTATCCTCACTCCCTGCTTGAATCATCAGAAATGCTAGATACTGTTCCAGTCGAACAAAGCTCTTAAGTGTATGCTTACCTCTAAGTGCAACCTGGGCCATTGCTGCAAATAGTGTTGTTTATACACTTAGATCAGAAAGTAAGTAAATGTTTTGCTACTCAGGAACTAGAGTACTTTGGCACAATGCAAGCTCTGATCTGTGAGTGCATATCTCTGACGAAGACTGAAACATTTTTCAAGTATCTCAGAACACGACATCTTGCTTCTTTCAAAATGTCCATTACGGCACATCATATTGATACTCGCCTCACGATTCTGACTCCTCACCGAATGCTACGTTAAATTCAAGGTCATGGTGTTAATCTTCAAAGTCCTTCACAGAATTGGTACACGTTACCTCAGAGAATCTCTCTTTGTGACTACAACCTCTCCTGACAGCTGTGTTCCTCAGGAATTATGAAGCTGTCAGCCTCAAGGGTGAAGCCTGAGAGGGCAGAAGACAAGGCCTCCTCAGCAACACAGCCAAAGCTTTGGAAATCATTATCAGAATAGATAAGAATGACCACAAATCTCTCTGCCCTCTAGGCAAAGTATAAAACTCACTACAGCTTAGCTCCCATGGGCACAACTAAAGACAATAAAGAAGAGGGTGAAAAAAGAACAAGAAGAGAAAGATGGGAGGATCAGAAAAACAGCTCTTGCTTTGCTGTCTCAAAATAAAAGCCTTAGTTCTGATCTGGGGACAGTAACTGAGTATTTCACATATTACAGAGAAAGCATACATATTTATTAATTAGACATTTTTATTTATTTATTTTTAAATTGTAGTGCATATGCATGCATGTGTGTGCTCCTAAGCTTGTCTCAATTTCCTTTGAATGTAATGTTGGTACACAGTAAGTGTTTATACTAAAGTACATGCCAGAACACCTATATAAGGCTAATAAAATGATAAGCAGTCAGTTTTAATTATTAAAAATATGTTTTTTGGTAAATTGTTTAATAATAGATCAGATTGCAGTAGCAAACTGTCTTACAGTGCATAAAGGCCACACACTGATTCATCAGGATATGAATGTTTTATGTACTTGTAGGTAAGAAAAATATCAAAGCCACAAGCATCTTGTGATCTGTAAATGTTAAGACAGTTGACAGGTCCTTTACCTTTTCTCCATGTTTACCTGGGATTGCCTATCTTTGATTTTCTTTGGTATGCATGGCTCTCACAGGTACAAATTGAAGTTGAAGGTGTTCTTGTCCTTCACAGTGGAGTATTTCTACTTTAAAAATATATAAAGTTCATGTTTTGTTTTCAAAAGTATTAATTACTTACATAAATACACTGAACTGGCTACAGGTCCACAGGTTAAATGGAGCTGGTTGTTGATTGAGGTGCCCTAGTCCCACTCCTGTTGACAAAGATATTTATTACTCAGAAAGCTCAGGCTTGTTTTTCCCTCCAAAATGGGTTCTCATAGCATTAGGGTGAAAACAGGATCTGTAAAATTATGTGCTTCTTGTTTTGCTATATTGATGTTCCAGACAGAATTTAAACCTTCTAGGTTGACTCTTGGAGATGAGTTTTGTCACACTAGAAAAAGAGGAGGGGAAGGCTCAGTCCCACAGACAACACTGCCAGAACCTCCTCCTGCTGTCCTGGGGACGGAGCTGCACTCAAGTGCATTTACACCTCCATCCTTGCCCTGAGTTCAGATGTGTATAATTCATGCTTCTTTGCATTACAGCTGCCCAAAGGTTGCAGTTCTCCTTCAGCTCGAGCTCTTCTCTTTGAGCTGAAATGTGTCGGTTCAGTTCTTACTGCCTAGATATGAAGTTCCATATGGTTATGGCATTCAGCAAAAAAGGCAGCCCTAATCTCCTAAACGGGCAGGTATATATTACGATATTTTAGTATTATGGCTGCACTTTTATGTAAAATAGTCAAACGCATGACTGTGGTTGTCTCTATGAATAGTAAGCAAATGATACTTGCTACGCTCTTGATTAATATGAAGTGGGTCACTTCAAAACCTTTTCTTGATTACAATGTAACGCTGGTACAGCAATTATATCCTCAGCTGGGAAATAATGTTTGTGTTATTCTAGGTATTTGTGCATAAACTACTTGACATTTTGCATTTTCATTCCGTGCTAATGCTCATAAGTCTGTAATGCAACTGTACATCACAGACGGCGAAAAGGAAGCTTTAGATGTTACTGCTGTGAAAAGGGGACCCATAGAAATTCAGAAAAGTATCCATAAGTGGTATTATAATGCAAAAGAGATCCTATGGCATTTTTCCGCTGTGTATGGTAAAGTCTTCTGCATGTAAGTACTCTGTATTTATTTTGCAATCAGACACCTGCTGACTGAAATCCACAATCTCTGTCCTCCCCAAAGGGGAACTGGTTCCTGAAACCAGACAGGAAGCCCTATATACTTAATTCTAAGTTATGCTATTGCAAGTTCTTAGCTTATATCAAACCTATGTTTCTGGTGACTCTTCCCTGTCCTTAAGCACCGTTTCACTGAGATAAAGATATGCAAAGTGTCTCTTGCTTCTCTAGTCCAGCTCTTTCCAGACATCACTGCTGCTGTACACCTGCAGGTCACGCTTCTGCTTGGCAGCAGTAGCAGCACTGTCTGCTGTTGTTCAAGAATATTTGCCCTTCTGGCATTTCCTCAAAGGCTACGATGTAGCCTATTGAGTCCAATGAGAATGCTGCCTGTGACATTATTTGGCTCTTAGTTCATGCTGAATTTGATCCATTATTAAGCAATAACAGGTTAGCATTATAGATGTAAATACCTCTTTAGGAGCACAGAGTAATGCAAGTTCCCTGCCTGTTACGGTAAAACATAACAGATTCAATAAACTTCATATATTTTTTTCCTACAATAAATTTACCGTTGCCATTACAGCAGCTGGAGAAACTGGCTGCTATCTACTTTTATCTGCAGGCAAAACACCTGCTACTTGTAAGCAATTGTTTGTTAAATCACTTAGAAGATTGGCATTTGTTTTAAATGGCAATTAAACTATTGCATTAAGTCACATTTGTTTCTACTGTACTAACAGTTCAATAACCTAGTGTACCTTGATATATACCACATTTCATAGTTGCAAGCTACAGGTCAAATGTAAAGACACTGTAATAACAGGTAATAAAACACAGAAATGGCCTGGCCTGTCAAGGCGCAGACATGCAGAACAGTGCAGGACTGCTGGGCTCGGGGCTCTTGCATTTCCATCAGCGTGTTTCGGCCCGGTAGGTGGAGGCATTAAAAGCAGAGCTGGCTGAATAGAGCAACGCAACATGGTTGTGACCTGCTTGCCATTTGACAGAAAGAAAAAGCATTCGGAATGGATGGTCTAATGAGTATTTTTGATTGCTTTCAAAGATGGTTAACAGAAGAAAATATACTTATGTATAAATAGCTTAGCAAGGCATAGGAAAAATTAGTCAAGCTGTTCACAAATAATGTCCATCCAGCTCCAGTTCAGACTGCTAAAGTGATTAAAGCAATGCATTTTAGCTACGGAGAGAAAGTGACCTTTATTAGAATCACAGCTGCATACGTACCCTCTCATTTTCTATACCTCCTGAAAAGTAAAACGTCTTGTCCTCTAAAAATGCAGGAGTGCAACTTTCCTGAAATATATCACCTGTCTCAAAGACTTGTGGTGTGGATTGCTGGATGTCAGGGGCTGTGAGAGGTACAGGAAGAGTTAAGCGCTGAAGAGGAGATTACTATGCTGCAGGCATCTTTCACAGCACTGGGTGAAATAAAGAAAGTTCAGGAAACAGACGTAGCTTCCAACAGAAAAACAATCAATTTTGGATCCATATATAACACAGCATATATATTATTGTACTAAAAGGCATCGGTCTTCCAGTCAATACTTTTATAAGAAATATGCTGTAAAACAGTTTCTAGATGAGGAGACAGTTTGTGAATTGGAGTGTTGCAACTAGTCGGGAATTTAAGGCATTTGTAAAATGCCGGTAGTGTTTTAAGATGTATTCATTTTGATCAAAGAAGATTTTGGGCTGACTCGCCATGCGGACACACATCTGTTAAATGTCAGCCATTAGGCAGCGGTGTCTGATAACTCCAGGAAGAATCATTTTACATTCCCCACAAGTCACAACTCGCATCATACTCAGCTTTCTCTTGCATAAGGGATTGCTCCTGGTAGGGTGTATATACGTGTGACAGCGGGGGCAGGAATGGTTATGATGAGTGTTGCTGTCAAATCATTATTCTGCTTACTTCCCTAAACAGAGGCATACAGCTCTAGCACCTGCTTGTCCCGTTCCTGTAAACAGCTGGGATCAATTGAAATACATACTGACAACAAGACCTAGATTAATAATTGCTCCTGTTATAAACATGGAATTGTTGGCTTATCTTTTCCGAATGTGGTGTGGTAGTGCACAACTCCAGCAGCCTTACTGTAAGCACAGAAACAGAGCCCAGCACATGAAAATTGTTTTACTGGTGTTAGAGACTGAAACAGCAATGAATGAACAGTCCAGCAGCTGAGGCTTTCAAGGAGTAGCAAACACCATCAGTAAATTGGCCATTATTTCTCTGTCACAATGATTAAATCAACTAAGATTAATTAGATATCTCATTCCCAATTACTTATGGTGGGTGGAGGCAGTTCTGGCGGTTCCTTGCACATGTTTGCAGATGAAATACACTACATTGTGTGTAAATGCTTGTGTTTTCAGACACTGAGGGCAGACCTCTCTGCATATTAGGGGTAAAGATAGGTCCTTTCTCATGGTACTGGGTCTGCTGAGTAGCAGTAAAACAGTGGTGAAAATTCTTCATCCCTCCCCCTCCCCCCCCTTTTTCTTTTTAAGTTGCAGTTCTTTAAATTTTGTTTTGTAGCATCAGAACAAAGGCTTTTACTAACGTAACTGCAAAAAGGAAAGAGGAAAAGGGGACTGGGGAAAAGGGACAGAGAAGGTTGTAGCTGATTTTTTTTCTTTCATGTTACTTTACTTGAGGCAATTTCTTGTCATGATTCTGTTTATTAGTCTCCTTTCTTGTATAGTTTTTTGCAAGAGAATTTTGTCTTCATTCAAATCCTGCAGTGAAATAGTAACTCTCAATGTCCTGTGTTTCTGTGTGAATCCATGGTGACTGGAAAAACTTGCTGCTGTTGAAGTATGTAATGATGCATGTGCACAGTAGTCACTAGTAGATAGATGGGTGCTGCCATGGCAAGCATCATGGGCAGGATAGGGCAGCCTGTGTATTCTGGGGTTAACTGAAACCTTTCATTTCCACAAGATATCCTTCAACATATTTTAAAGCAATTCTTTAACGTAAGTTCTGCTTGTGCTTAGATATATGTCATTCTGCTTTTGAGATCTACAGTTTGTTACATGAAAGACAGTTGTGATACTCTTTTGTGCAGATTTACTTTGATTTTTTTCTCGTTAATAAAATAATTGACCAAACATCATGTTTACTGTTTTTTTCCAGAGGAAATCACATGAATGCACTTTGGCAAGCATCTCTGCAGGATGTAAAGATTTTCTGTTATCCTTCGGGATTAGAACTCTGGATTTGTTCTTCCATGTGGTGAATGTTTTCCGCGCCACCTATGATGACTGATGTCAGACTCTATCAGGGTCACAGTTTTACTGTTTTCTGGGTCCAGGAAACTCATGGAGTCCACATGTTAGTCCAATCAAGAAGCACAGTGTTTTTATAGAGTCAGATAATTACCTCCTACAGTTCTGTTTTTACTGGCAGAAAGTAATTTTTAAACATTACCTGACCCCCCAGTTCTGGTAGTTTTTAGGTTTTCCATCAAACCCAGCCTGTTCCCAATCCCTTCTGCATGTAGTTAATTCCTCAGTTCTAATGACCCACATCTGTAATGGTGAATGTGACAGTAATTCAGAAGTGTTATAAGAGGCAGCAGTCACATTACAACTCGCTGAAGATAAAGGAACTGTTTCTAAAATTAGATAAATTACTTTGGTCCTTCACTGTAGGTAGCTGTATTTGGAAAATCTTGCTTTTTAACCCTTTGAAATGAAAACCATTTTCTCTTAGTTTGAGAGATCCCTTTGGCTAGATTGTAGCTGACTGAGTTTGTAGGGCTTGCAGTGGAAAATAAGAAACAAAGAAATGCTACTAGCTGGAAAAAGTGCATAAAATGTGAGATATGGTTAAGCAGAAATGGAGACAGACACACCAGTTTTGTTAGCTGGTTTGTACGTATATGCTGAGATATATATTTTTTCACATTAAAAATTGTACCTGGGAATATTTTCCCTCAGAATGGAAGGAACATTTCCTCTACCAAAACCAGGGAAATGGTGGTGGTAGAAGAAACATGAAAAAGATTCCCTTGCTCACCAACCCTTTCCATTTTAGACTGTATTAAGTTTAGATGGAATACCTGCTGTCACTTTGTTGAACCTTATAAATAACAGAAGTTAGGAAACCATTGAACTATTGGATGGGAGAAACAGGAACTTGAGCAACATAGAAGAGATGGATTGAATGTCTGCCTAAAGACATATAAAGCATCGTGGCCGTTAATGAGAGATTTTCAGCTATAGATCAGTTTCGATTTGAGTAACAAAAAGCACTTAGAATACCTATAACTTCTTGAGTAGTCTTCTCTTGTTTCCCAAGAAACAGCTTTAGTCTATCACTGTGGATTTTAGGCAGTGAGACACTGATGTCTGAAATCTCTAATTCTCCTCTTGCACTGATGCTGCTACATTGCTCTGGTAGATACCTCCTTCTGATTTAAATGGTTTGAGGTATAGGGGAGAGGAGAATAAGACTCTCTGAACCCAGTAGAAGTTCACCAGCAAGAGTACCATGGTGCTCAGTGCAGCCCCAGGATTTCTGCATAGGTCACTGAATACTGCCATTGCGTAAGTAAGGGAAGTTCAAGTGCAAATGTGATAATGTTAATTATCATTCACTGGGACCTTATTAAACTGTGCAGCTGCTCAACCTTCCTTGCCAGAGAGCACTACCACTCTTTTCTCCCGTGCTAAGAAACAAAGCTATGAGGGTAGTAACCTATTTTCTTTCCACCTTCTCTCTAAAGTATTTTAACAGGAAATGATTGTCAAGGGGTGAGATGAGGGTGATGGGGAAAAAGCATAGTATGGAGTGTATTCATTCTTTATTAAATGCCTGTAGTGTCAGTGTTCATTTAGGCAGATATTTTATCTTCCACAGCAATTTTCTCTAGTTTCTGCAAACCTTACTTTTATATTTAGAATGAAAGGGGAAAAAAACCCCTCATCATTTATCAGACATTAGGTTTACAGTACACTAGGTTTGTCTTTTTCATGATACTGTCTGTCTTTACCAAACTTGCCTGTTTTGCTAGATTCTGACCTGCTATAAACTGGCAATAGTAATAGAGCTGATAAACATGGCATACACAACCCAACTCTGGCTTACGCTTTTTCTCCCAAGTACATCAATTTTTTATTTTATTTTTTTATGCATACTACTACATTTGCTCATAGATTTGCTGGACTTAAGTTCTTGTTGGTACTGACACTACTTTAGCCATTCTCTCTACAGGTGGATGAGGCTATAGGAAACAGGCATGTGGTTAGACATGTAGTGTAATTTTGAAAAACAGAACCTCAATCTCGTTAAGTCAAAGTTCATTAGACTGTATAAACAACTGGGACTATATGTTTACAGATGTCAAGCACCCAAATCCCACCTGTTTGTGCCTCAGAGCCTAATTCACAGTTGCGTTACAGAACCTCTTATCGTTTTTGTTATCAGATTGTGGACCAAAAGTCCATTGGTTGTTTTTACACTAAAATTTCCCAAAAGTCTGGTTTTGTTCCTCAGCTTGCCCAGTAACAGCCTGTGTTGCATTGGTCCCTGAAATAAGCTTTCCTTCTTCTCTATCATATGTGCTCTACTAATTGGGATTACTAGAACAGACAGCAAAGAAAGGATGCAGCATCCTCCTTGCTTCATACAGTAGCTCAGTGCTTACAGCTTTTATTGTTTAGATCCTGTCTTGTCAGACAGGATCAATTCCTTCTTCTGTCTTGAAAAGCGTGAAGACAATTCAGGTATCTCTCCTGTCCCATAAATAGTTCTTAAAATCTGAGCTGAATCTTTTTTTCAGATTGATATAATGTTTTCTTCTCTTCATGGGTGAACACAAGAAGAGTTGATCCCCATTTCATTTTACAACAACCTTCTAAGTATTGACAAATTCGAATTTTCCTCTTTCTTTTTTTCTAGAAGAAATTGAAGGAGGTCAATCTCTTTCAAGCTTTAAGTCCCATATAACAGTTTTTCTAAACTTGTTTGTATGTTTTTTGGTCTCCTTTGAATTGCTGTGTCCTTGTTAAAGTCAGTATCCAAGACAGGGCCATGTATTTTATATCTGAGGGCTCAAAGCAGTTAGTAAGGTGAAATAACTACCTCCATATTACATATAAAGTTCCAGTTAATGTATTTGAAGATGAATTTCACAATTTTACACTGTTTTTAATTGTTAACTCCATACTCGGCTTATGGTTAACTTGCCTTTTCACAGTACCTAATTTAGGCAGATATTTCCAACGTCATATTGGAAATTGGGGCATTAGATTTCTTCATACTAAGTACAATGTTTCCCTCTGTCTTCATGGATTCCGGCTTCCAATTTTGAATCATTTTTGCAAGTGTTAAAAATTATCCTGGAAATACAGATGAATGAATTCAGAATGCTTGCAACGCTATTCAGCTTTGTTTTCTGCAAATTTTGTTTTCTGGTTTCCATAGTCTTCACATTTCATGTTGTTTATCATTCAGATCATCAATGAAAATATTGAATAAAAATTTATTTATTTATTTATTTTTTTCCTCTTTGAAATTCTCTCTCATTTTGACATGGAACTGCTGAAAACTCAGCTTTGGGAGTTTTTTCAACTAGTTATTCTCCCATGTTACAAAGAAATAATCCAGACCAGACTTCCATAGCATACTTACGAGACTGCCATAGAGAATATTACAAAAAAAAAAAAAAAAAGTAATGTTAATGTTTATCACATCTATTGGATCTGTTGGTTCCCTGTTATCCATTAGCTGGCAGCTCTGTCAAAGAAATAAATTATACTGGTTTGATACAACTTTTTTCTTGACAAATCCATGTCATCTGTTTTTTATCATCTTATTATTCTTAAGGTGCTTATAAATTGCTCAGTAATATGTTCCAGAATCTTTCCAGGAATCAAATTTAGGCTGTGTCCAATTCACCAGTTCCTTCTTTCTCTCCTTCTTAAAGACAGTGGTGCAATTATCCTTCTCCAGTCCCCTGAGACTTCTTCTAGTCCACTGTGAATTTTAGAAAAATTCCTTGAAGTTTGAGACTGTTTCATCTGGTTTACTGAGTCCTTAAGACTGAATTTAATCAAGCCTTGCAAACTACAATACGTGTAATTTATGTAAATATTCCTTAACTTATAATTTCCCTAATATAGCCAACACTCCTGTTCACTTTTAAAATATATAGTTACAATGCACCTTCTAGGTAAAGAATAAAGCTATTTGGTATGTCAGCCTTTTCCTTATCAACTCGCATGCCTTCCCTGTGAAACAGTTGACCTGTAATTTCCTTTGGTTCTGTATTTTACAATATTTATAGAATCTTTCCCTGCATCTAAGTTAGTCAATTGACATCTCGGCCTTTTTATTTCAGCCCTGTGCTTTATATTCATCCTACATTTTATATAGGTCTGTTTCACTTTCCATGTTTTTAAAGAGGTCTTGAAGCAATCATTATAGTATTAAGATTTTTTCTTCTTATTGAATTAGTAGGAAAATACTATTTTCATATATTGTCCTTCCCTGATTTCTATCAGTCTGGTAATAGAGTGGGTACAGTCCTTGTGAAACACAAAATACAGCTTTTACTTTAAATTTTACCATACAGGAATTTTGTTTAATCACATTTGGAAACTTAAAGTCATGAGGTCTGTTTTGAAGTGATAGATTCAAACTGCCTTCCACTTTTTCCCATCAAAAACTTCAAATTAGCTTTTGATTAGATTTGGACAATTTTTTTCCTCCTCTGCATTCTGTACACAGTTTCTATATCAAAATCTTTGGCTGAAGTAACGATTAGCATGGCTTTGTCTGTGTTAGTAACATAGGAACAGTAGCAGTCTGTAAAGCCATGTACTTGGCCTTCACACATTATCTAGGCTTCACCTGGATCCCAGCATGGTCTAAAATGTTCTTGGTATTGCTGGTTTGGTTTTCTATAGTTTTTTTTTTTTTTTTTTTCTGTAATTACTTGTAGTTGTATTGCAGAGCTCAGTCAAGGTTTTTTAACAAGATAATAAAATTGAAATTTGCTGTCTCCAAAGATGAAGATTTTGTATGGGGCAATTCCTCCTTGAGAAGTAGCTGTAGGATGGTGTTCTGTCTGAAGAAGCTAGACCTGCTACAGCACTTAGATGTACGCAAGTTGATGGGGCCGGATGGGATCCACCTGAGGGTACTGCAAGAACTGGCAGAAGAACTGGCCAAGGCGCTTTCCAGTATTTATCAGCAGTCCTGGGGAGTATCAGGGGAGGTCCCAGTTGACTGGCAGCTAGCAAATATGATGCCCATCAACAAGAAGGGCTGGAAGGTTTACCTGGGAAACGATAGACCTGTTAGTTTGACCTCAGTGCCAGGAAAGCTCATGGAGCAGATTATCTTGAGTGTCATCACGTGGCACTTGCAGGGTAACCAGGTGATCAGGCCCAGTCAGCATGGGTTTATGAAAGGCAGGTCCTGCTTGATGAAACTGATCTCCTTCTATGACAAAGTGACACGCTTGGTGGATGAGGGAAAGGCTGTGGATGTGGTCTACCTTGACTTCAGTAAGGCTTTTGACACCGTTTCCCACAGCATTCTCCTCAAGAAACTGGCTGCTCTTGGTTTGGACTGGTGTACACTTTGTTGGGTTAGAAAGTGGCTGGGTAGCCGGGCCCAGAGAGTCGCAGTGAATGGAGTTAAATCCAGCTGGCGGCCGGTTACTAGTGGAGTCCCCCGGGGCTCAGTATTGGGGCCAGTCCTCTTTAATATCTTTATCGATGATCTGGATGAGGGGATCGAGTGCACCCTCAGTAAGTTTGCAGATGACACCAAGTTAGGTGCGTGTGTCGATCTGCTCGAGGGTAGGAAGGCTCTACAGGAGGATCTGGATAGGCTGGACCGATGGGCTGAGGCCAACTGTATTGTCCCCCTGTACTTGGCTCTGGCGAGGCTGCACCTCGAGTACTGTGTTCAGTTTTGGCCCCTCGCTACAAGAAGGACATGGAGGTGCTCGAGAGAGTCCAGAGAAAGGCAACGAAGCTGGTGAGGGGTCTGGAGAACAAGTCTTACGAGGAGTGGCTGAGGAAGCTGGGCTTGTTCAGCCTGGAGAAGAGGAGGTGCAGGGGTGACCTTATCGCTCTCTACAGGTACCTTAAAGGAGGCTGTAGCGAGGTGGGGGTTGGTCTATTCTCCCACGTGCCTGGTGACAGGATGAGGGGGAATGGGCTAAAGTTGCGCCGGGGGAGGTTTAGGTTGGATATTAGGAAGAACTTATTTACTGAAAGGGTTGTTAGGCATTGGAATAGGCTGCCCAGGGAAGTGGTTGAGTCAGCATCCCTGGAGGTCTTTAAAAGACATTTAGATGTAGAGCTTAGTGATATGTTTCAGTGGAGGACTTGTTAGTGTTAGGTCAGAGGTTGGACTAGGTGATCTTGGGTGTCTCTTTCAACCTAGATGATTCTGTGATTCTGTGAAAATGGTGCCCTTCCCTTTCCTGCTGCCAGGCAATTCCCTTTTCATAGGGAATACAAAGGGTGGAGGGGGTTCCTCGTTGCTTATATACACAAGGAATCCCTTCAAACACTTTGCTTGCACATGGTATCTACTACCTTACATCCTGAGCCCGGGAGGGCTCTATAGAAAGGACTGCAGACAAAATAAGTATGAGGGCATTGTTTTACTTCCTTTGGCAATTTATCGTTCTAGGTAGCATTCAACTTGGCATGTGCTTTGTGTTGACTCTGCTTAGTCAGAAACGTGTAGGTTATTTCTTTGTTACCTTAGTTGTGCTGCAATATATTTCTGTGCAGAAATAACGATGGCTCAGAGTCAGCCAAGCATATGAGCACGAGGGTGACAGTTGTTTACTATACATTAAATACGTGCTTTTTTGGAACTGGAGCCTTAATTTGTGCACTTACCTTTTTGCAAACTGAGTTCATACAAAGTACTTATGCATGCTGCCATTTTCTAAATCAAATAACCCAACACTTCTCTTATTCTCACGTTGAATTGTTTGGCTGGCTTTGAATACTACAGCTGATTTTTTTGTACATTTACTCTAGAAGTGTCCTGATACTTCTTACTTTGAAAAAGTGCCATGCATTTTATATTTGTTGTTGGGAAAATTTGGTGTCATAAAATTGATATAGGCATCAACTAGCACATTTTAAATTTATGTTTCTAAAGATTTAATAGCAGATGGATTTTTTGGGAGATAAGATGGTATTAATACATTTGTCTGTTCATTGAGATTCAGCAACTGCTAGAGTGGTTATATTTTCTTGGACATGATGATAGATTTATTAGTTCACAGAGATTTCACTTGCTCACATTAAAAGTAAATTTTAGACATTCTGTTTGGGAAGAATAGTTCAGTTCATGACTGGGTGGAAGATTGCTGTACATTTGAATAAAATGCAGCTCATGCATTTTGTAGCTAAAGTCAAAGGACTATAGAGAAATGGTTAACTATCTGATTAAGTTAATTAATCATCTCATATGCATTAAAAATAAAAGACATCTAACATAGTGCAAGAGTTGGTGCAGAGCAGTTCCTTTTCTAAAATACTTTATTTGAAATAGCATTAGATGAACTCTTCGGCATAAATGGAGATGGAGGAAAAGATCTACCTGAGCAGATCAGGTTGAAGGATTGAGGTCTGTGCTTGAGAACTTCAGGTGAAGTACCAGTCTTGCTAATTCACTTCACCAAGTCCACAGATAGTCTGCCCAGACTGACAACCAACAAAACAAGACAAAATCCCTGTCCTTGGATTCTTTTCTTATATTTGGCGAAAGTAAAGCAAAAACACTTCAGTGTAAAAGTACTGAGGATAATTGTGTCAATTCTATTTCTTGTCCACGGCTATTCACGCTGTTCTTAACAAGTGAGGATGAAAAGTCAGAAACAGGAAATGTACTCTAGAAAGACTATGCAGCAAGGCAGATTGAGAAATGAGACTGTGGTAAGCAGGTGGATCTCCCAGCAGTATCAACAGGTTTTGTACTCATGTCAGCAATGCTGTGCATGTCCAACATTGATGGATTTTGCTTTTGTAGTCAGTGGAGGTTGTCGTTGCTGTTTTATGGAAGGAAAATTAGTTTCTATGTATACTGTCAGCCTAACACTTCTTGACACATCTATGATTTGCTTATACCAAGTATTAGAGGCTTTTCACGTTATATGTTGATATGCACTTTGTCCCTGTGCTTGGAATCTGCCAATTAACTGTCATTTTGCAGCATCTTCATCTTTGCATTTTGAACTGAAGGGAAGAGCAAAAGGAAAGACACTAATAATACAATAACTATATGATTTAAATATGGGAAAACCATAAAAGAAAAGGGAGTAAGAGGCATTAAATATTTATGAACGCTTGCTTTGCACTGCTCATTCTGAGGTGAGTTCTTTCTTCTACATAAGTAGGCTACATACTGTCCAAAAAGAATTTCACTTGTGCTGGTAGGTTCTGATTTTTTTTTTTTTTACAGAGTTGTTCAAAAATAACTGGGATTTGCAAATTTTATACATCTAGGAAAGACTATGTAGTATGAGTAGTCTTTTATTTTTATTTTTATTTTTTTATTTAAAGAAACTTGCAGTAGTAAAAGAAGGTACAGGTGTGCTATGCAGAATATATAAACCATGTGGGTTACCCTGATTAACAAAGGAGCTCTATTAATTTACAAAACTTCAAATCTTCTTCATATGGTGCATAGTTTTCAAGCTGTTTCTCAATTTTGCTTACATTCTGTATGAGCTAAATTTGCACTATATTCATTGAGACCTGCAGGATAAGCTTTCAATCTCAAATTGTCCTTTTCTTATCCTGGTAAGAACTTGAACTCAATTTTTCCAACACATAATTTGAAGAGCAGATAAACAAATAATTACATAGGCTTTTATTCACCACAACTCATTGTGGTAGATGCAATTTTTATCAGGTAAGTATTCCAATCCATGGTAGCTAATGAAAAGTCTATATCCCATTGTGTAGAGACATACTCAGAAGTTTATAACTACAATAAATCTTTAATATACCAAAAACAAGTTAACAAACTTTGGAGGAAAGATTTTTAGAGGAAGGGTAAGATCTATATGCCTCTCACTTAGGATACCACCTAATTTATCTGAAAATTGTCCAAGCCTCTTTTTTTTTATTCTTTTTTTTTAACTGTTGCATTTCAGCTCAAGCCTTGCAGATTAGATGCAAGATTATTTGAATGCTTAGTTGCAGACACAATACTGCATGGCTCAATGGCCTAGCATTTTTCTGTCATGGCCGAGTCTCACCTTGCCCTTGTTCTACATCCCTACTTGCCATCATTTGCAGTCTTGCAGCCTTTCAGTCACCTCTTTACTTCTGCCCTTTCCAGTGTTTTCATAGCTTTAAACTTTCAAAACAAAACTGAGAAAAGGTACTATATTTGTAGCAGCAGCAGCATGTGTTTTACACTACAGTGATAAAATATTACTATCTAGCTACTGTTCAGGGAATTTCTTTTGTAGCACAGTCGTTTTGAGTACAAGCCTCTGTTGGGAGGCAGAGCCCAAGCACTGCTGCAGCATTGCATCACCTTGTCTGCTGAGAGCTTCCACCTCAGCCCGTGCAGAAGATGGCCAGAGAGAAGCATTCGGACTACCCTGTGGCAATGGGTACTGTATGTTATGGGGGGAAAGGGAGGAAGGAAAAGCTTAGGTATCACTCATATCACAAAGTCTGTAGTTATTAGCTTCATCTTCAAGTTGTGTTCTGGGAGCTCCTGCTTAACTGACCTTTCAGAGCTTCTTCTGAAAGTAAATGCTATTCTTCTGTAATCAGATCTCAAATCTTAACCCATCTTCAGCTGCATGTGTGGGGGTCAGTTGAACTCACAGGTTTCCATTTAACACACATTTGATTATTACTGGGCTGACATGTCCCACTATGGCATTTGTAGTACTGGGCCAAATTAATAGTATTAACCTGTTATATTGTTCTATGCATTGGGTTGCCTTATGTTGAGAGGAAGATGTGAAATGGCTTGCAGATGTTTTGACTTCATAGCAAATATTTTAGGGAGCTGAGAATGTAAAAAGAACTGGAATTTTATTTTGAAAGAAAATCAGAAAACAGAAATTGAGATTTTAAAAAGTGAGCCTTTGTAAGAAAGAAAATTTTGCCAAAAAATTTCACAGCAATTTCACAAAAAAAAAAAAAGCCAAAAATTTAACCAAGAGCTACATAAAAGATAGATAGATGGATAGCTAAGTATTATTTTGTAGTATGCTGGAAAAAAAGGGCGTACCTTTCTGCATCAAATCAGAAATAACTGCAGTAGAAAGAACCTAGAATATTTTTATGTTTTCCTGACTTCCTTTGATAAAGAGAGCAAGTGGCCTGAACAGGAAGAAAAAAACCAAAAACACACACAAAAAAAAATCTCATAAAATATTTTCAATAAATACACTTTCTTTGGTCTTAATCTAGCTCTAGTTTTCTGTTTTGATGTCCCAGTCTCTTCTGCTTAACACTTGCTCTAGCTCTCTTTTGCCTCATTCATCCCTGTGTTTGTGCACAGTAATGCTCTCTCTTCCTCAGATGCCCGATTTTTTCTGATATCCCTACTCTCTTTCAGATAGTCACTTCCAGGGCCATGTGACTTTTAATAATATACATTTACAGCATACATTTACTACTTTTCCAAGTGAAAGAAGTTGTCACTAAGCAAGCACATAATACAGTTTGTCAATTTTCAGTAGGGAAATCTTTTTCTTTTTTCCTCGGTAGATAATGTATGTCTGTTTAAGCTATAATCTCTACCAACGAAGCCTGTCTTCTACCTAATAATTTGCTTTGATGGGAATTGGTTGTTCTGAGTAGAACGCATATACCAGGCTTATAAGTCCACTACCACGGGTGCTAGAGCAAGTAATAGAAACAGCAAGATCGAATTAGGACAGGATAAATCCTATAATTTTCAGAATTTTCAGTGTATTTTGGATTGATTTAACAGTGCAAAACTATTCTAGTAAAGAGAAATCTGCTGTGAAATTGAAAAGGATGATTTTCCTGAATGTGACAACGCTGTATGAAAATGAACCCTGTAGAATAAGGTTGAAGTGTCAGTATTTCTTAGACATCCTTGTTTTTAGCAAATAGACAGTCCACTCTTGTGCCACGTTTAACAACTGGGTTTACAAGGCCAACAGCTTCCATGCATGTTCTAAGGGTAATCATAAAATAAAAAGGAAAATCTTTCAGAATGGGAATGAAAAGTGCATTTTTTAGACCTCCACGGTCTATAGGAATTAAAAAATTATCCATAGAAAAACTTACAGTTCCATCTCCCTTTTGTTTTTTTGAAACTTTTTAGAGCTTTCTGGAAGGGATAAAGCTTGTGCAGAGCCCAGCAGAGCTCCTGGGCTGTGGTAGAGATGGAGGCTTGGCTGCACACCGGTGGTAACTCAGCTTGGTCCTGGGAGCTCAGGATGCTGGGATCTTGGGGGTTTTCTGTGGAGTGAATGAGGCATCAGAAAACCATATAGATTTACAGAGCACATTCACTCAGTCAGTTTGAAAAAAAAAAAAAAAAGAAAAAAAAGACTTATTTCTCTAAAGAAATTTTCAAGCAGAAAACTTTCTACTACCTTTACCTATGTGGGAATTGTCCTCCTGTGCTGAAATCAGTAGACCAGATGTTATATCCTCAGGTGGCACAAGTGAATTTTTTCAGAGTGAAAGGAGAAAGAGTATGCCTTCTCTCTTAATTTTTTCTTCCTAAAAGTTGTAGTCCCATCTTTACCACCTGCTACCCTTATTCAGCTGGAAGTAAGGCTGAGGGCACGTGAAAGAAGACAGTGTGTCCTACTTGAAAGAATGGCAAGATTAAGTTCTAATTTTATTTTATTTTATTTATTTTTTTTTCCTTTTTCTTCAGCCCCCTTTCAGGGACTAAATCCCCCTACTTTTGGATTATGGGTGCTCCTGTTTCATAGCTCACTTTTTGAAGTTTTCTGTCCATTAACATACAGTGAGACTGGCTTGAATGTCCTTATATTATCCTGGTTATAATTAACTTACTAATCAGCCAGATGAATATCTTTATCATGGTGGTGGGTAGCTCTAGCTCAATACCCTTTATGGTTTAAAGCTTGCTCTGTCTTCTTTGTATTGGATGTACATACCGGTGACTGCTCAGGCTGAGATGAAGGAAATTTTAATTACCTTGAGGGAGTTAAGATTGCTTTCTCAAACGTAATAGGCTATCACTTAAACTGCATTATTAGCCTTTCCATTTTATTTTGCAGAAGGGTCAGCTGTGGTTTATAGAAGATATTCAGTTCTATATTACACTATTATTATCCAGACACACATTCTGCAGCCTGCATTCTGACTTTAAATTTTGGCAGCTGTTTTGGATTTTTTTAATCATTATTTTATTATTGCTTGGTATTGCTGAGCTTGATTTTTTCCTGCAGCTTTTGTTGAATACACAAGGTAATGCCTTTCAGCTTTTTCTTACTAACAGCTTTTTTTTTTTTCTTTTTTCCACATTCATGTTGTTCAATCTGGCATTTCTTCCAGTGTCAGTGTTCAAGCTTACATCAGTGAGATCATAAACAAACACCGATTGTCTTTTCTTTCTTTCTTTCCTTTTTTTTTTTAAAGGGAAAATTAAAAGAAGAAAATAGTAAGTTTCTTGTCTGTGCTATTGTGGAACAGAAAAAAACACAGAGATATAACACAATGGAACAGTTATTTGAACAATACAAGCAGAAAAACAGTGAGTTTCTTTTAGCCACCAGGGAGCAATGAATTTGTGTGATTTGACTGCAGGTAGTATTTCTGATGTTGCTTCAGTTTGAAGAAAAAAAATATCCTGACTTGTATATGCTCGGAGTTTGAGGTTTTATGTCTTTTCCTGCCCAAATGAGCTTAACCTTTTCTTGGATCAAACAGTACCAACCACAGACAAACATGTTTTGAATAAATTAATTCATAAACATTTTATTCCCATCGCTTAATGGTGAATGCTTCATAATGCACTGCCAAACACGATAAGATTTCTCATTTTATGGATCACTTTATCTGCAGCCTAGTAATTGTACTATCCACAGCACACTATTTGTGTGAAGCACTGGTGACATTCAATGCCCAGTTAGACTACAATGTGATTAATCCTCTGCATACCTTGCTTAAGGGTCTTATAATTCATATTCTCTCCCTCTCTCTTTTTTTTTTTTTACAATGGCAGGTATGAATTCAGCAGAGAATCTGAGTATGCAGTAAGTTCCTCTGCATCAAATTTTGAGCAGCTGAAATACTGAATATGTTTTCTGAAGGCCTGGCTGCATAAGAATGAGCTGCAAATATTTTTCCATCTATCAGTGCCAAGTACTACTCCTGAGGATGCATGCATTTACACTGGTTTTGGAAAAAAATGGAAACAAACCGCATTATGTGATATGCAAACTCTTGATAAGCTTTTCCTTGTTGAAGGGTTAATTACAAAAAGCTTTATCAGGGGAGTACTTCAGAGCTATCTGTTCTATCACAAGTTGCATGTGATAGTTATGAATGGATTGCATATCAAACACTATTCTGGAGAGACAAACACGCTAGATTCTAGCTGGAGAATCCATCTCTGCTGTGAAGTGAAACAACTCCTCTTACCTCTTGAATTAGCCTGTGCAGTTTCTTGGTATTCGGAAGGAAAGATGCGTGTTTCTCACTTACCAAGACAGAACCCTTGTCTCAGGCTATACAACGGATGGAGAAGGGAAAACATTTCTAGCTATGCCAGTGTACAAAATGTCCACTGGGAAGCAAAAATGTTGGAGAACATCACTTCATAAACCAAGTTTAGAGCACTGACCTCTGCTTCAGTTCAGCTTGAGGACTCTACCAATTTATTATCACAAAAACAGATTTTGATTTCTAGCTCTCAGCTATCTCTTACATGGAGTTTTACATTCCAGCTGTTACTCTCTCTTCTTTACTTTTGTATCCTTCAATCTTTGCTTATTGAAACCTATTCAAGATTCCCTACTTAGCAGGGAAGCTAGGATATGTTTACCTCATTAAGACACTTCTCCCAGGCTTGCCCCCTCCCTTGACAGTGCTTGGGGTGTATTGTCCTTCTGTCCCACTTTTCTCAGCTCCACAAGCAAGGTTGTTTTGTTTCTGCTTTCTTTGCTAACTGGAAGGCTTTATTTTGAAGTCACGATCTGGTATGTATACTTGAATGCAAACATCAATAGCCTATTAATTCCAGGTGTAAATCAATTGAAATCAGTAGAGGTAGAGTGGTTTAGGTTCAGCTCTTAATCCATGTTACTGGAATAATTTATTCTTTCTTTTACATCTGAGAAGCCCTGCTGATTTCTGTTAGGCAACTGACGGCAGAATTTATTACTTGAAGTCTTATTAGAGAGAGGTGCAGCTGAAATGAGCGAACTGCCAACACCGGGCTGCAACTCAACTTTCTCCTGGTGTGATAGCAGTAAGAAGGTGGCTCAGCTTCTGTGTTGTTCTGTGGCTGATGGCTGAGTCTGGCCGCAGAGGACCCTCTTACTCTTGCTGCTTATTTCAATTCTTGCAGTTGCGGAAAGGCTTGTGCCTTGACTGCTGGTTCAGAGTCATCTGGGTTGCCTGGGTCTTGCTGCTCAGCCCACTCCTAAGGAAGTTGCATAGGCTGATTTCCGTTGCAGTCCCAAGAATTATCTCCTCAGACAAATGCACTGATCTACTGCTGAATGCCTAAATGCTGGTCCAGCCATGTACCCCATCTCCTCAAACCAGGGCCTCCAGGCTGTCCTCTTTCCACACCTTAACCCTAAATTAAGCCTGTATGATATCCTAGTTGTTTCTGTCTGCGTTAGGTGAGCAGATAAAAAGCTGTGAACTCTGGTAGGCTGCCATGTAACGCAGAATAAATACCAGCACACATTGTGCTGGCACTGTGGTACTGAGCATTTGGTGCTGTGCTGATTCCTGTCTTGTGGCACCTGTTACAAGTGTAAACACAGTAGGGTGAGCCGTACATGAGAAGGAAATAGTGGTGGGAGAAAGCGCTCAGGAAAACAGAAGTCACCATCATCTTGCTAACTCTTCTGTGTGTGCAGAAGCCTGCAGAGCTCAGTGCTGCCACTGCTGCTTCCACCAAAGGGTCAAATGGGGCATGAGGAGAGCAGGTGCTGCTGGGCAGGCAGGAGGAGGCTGCAGGGGCTGCCTCAATCCCTCCCATTCCCTGAGAGCAGCAGGAGCAGCCATCCTCTCTCTTTGGTGCACCCTTTTGCATTTACACGTTTGCAGTGTGTAAATGTGGTTTGTTACTGTGGAGCAGTTTAGCTTGTTTCCCACCTGGGCGATGATTTGGAGTCCGTATGCAGCCTGCAGCGTTGGTTTAATGGGCTGAATGTTGTGCCCACCATAGGTAGAGAGTGCTTTTCTCGGTTGTCTTTGAACTGTTCTTTTACTTTGGACATTTGATTCATACCAGATTAATTTCCCCTAATAGCATACGTTAGGATGTATAAGAGTTGCTGACCTGTGACAGCTGTTGTATTTGCCTTGCTGTCTTAAATAGGAGTGTTCAGTTAGTGAATGGAAACTTACTGAAGCCTGTAGGAAACTAGCTGCTTTGTTGTAACTTATGTCTGTAAGTGAGGTTAACTTTGATGGCAATTAATTTATGGCAAACATAAACAAACAAACAAAAAACACTCAGGAAAATAAATATGTTACAGTAGTTGAATATTAGTGTTAACTTCTGTGATTCACAGGTAGCAATTAGTGTAACTGACAATTAATAGAAAAAAAGTAAAACCAAAATCACTCAACACCTCCAGTTTACTTAATGTAAAAAAAAATATACTGGCTTAATTGATCCTAAGCTGCTATAAGTAAAAACTAATGGCATGAAGTGGAGTTTAGCTATGGGCTTCAGGGAGTGATATTTTTTCACGTAATAAAATACAGTGAGATGCATATAAGTAAATTTCACTGTGACAGGATAAATACCTATAAGGAACTAATAGGGGGAAGTCTCCTTATTTTGAAAAGCATAATCTCTAGCACCAAATTGCTAAATTAAACAGTTACGGAAAGAACTCAGTAGGGGATATTTTGTAACTTCTCCATTAAGTCATCATTCAGGGAACACTCAAAATTTTGTTTGTATCACCTGATCAAAATTCTAGTATCTGTTTAATCTGGGATTTGATGATATTCTGTGTGTCCTGACCTTCCTGTGATATATTTTTTGAAGTTTTGTAATTGTACTTAACAAACATTAACTGTACCATGAAGCACATCTTAAGGAACTTTTGACAAATGTTGGTTTTGTTTTCTTTTCTGTGAATAATAATATTTTTGACAGGGAAAAAAAGCAATAGTTAGGCAAACATAACAGATTGAGGAAACCCAAACCGGCCTGGGTTATGTTTCGTCATACAGCAGGAAGCTGGCTACCAGAGGAGGTGGTCAGTTGCCATTAATTTCATGTATGTGTCATGAGACGTACTGACATTTTCAGGAATGTAAAGGGAGAGAAGCGTGGGTTATTGAAAATCATGTGGTACCTAGATAACTTCTGCAATTTTATTCACCCTCATGATTCAAGCACAAGTTGCTGTCAGAAAGAAAATGGAAAAAAATCCTCTGCATTTTTTTTTCTGTGGCTCGTAACAAGCAAGTTAAAATTAAAAATAAACATATCATTAAACTCAAGTCACTTTGTTTTTTGTTAAGCTAACAAGAAATTTAAGTTTCATAAGTATTAATCAGATTCACAATTTACATAAATGAAGCAGTGAGCCAGCAGTGTGATATTAAATTGAATCAACAGGTGGGCAATTTTGTCTGCTCAATATTGTGGTGAACCTAACTGATTGGTAATGGCAAGAAATCATTTTTTAAACTGAAAATTAAGTTGCTTCCCTGTTGTCTAAAATCTTTAAGCCAAAAGAGTATGGCCAGGGCTTTGAAAGCAGTTTAGCTGGTGAGGTATCTTGCTTGATGGGATGAACTCAGCAGAACTGTTTTAAAGGCCTGTTTTTTCCATGTCCAGCAGGTCTTGCTGTGGGGATGGTGAGACCTTCCTCACCAGAACTTTATGATCTTTGGTAAAATATTTTTTAAAGGCAATTTATCTTTGCTGTAGGTGGGTATGGTTCATATTGCTAGCACCACACCTCACATCACAAGGCTGTGGTACAGAGCATGCACACGCACCGGAGCGGGAAGTGTTCTGTGTTGGTGGGGATTTCCATGGTTATCCCCAAGGTTGCAGAGATGGGCACGAGCCAGCTCTGCCTGACTGCAAAAAAAAAAAAAAAAGGAAGCATGGGAGAAAATTACAAAACAATTACATTAATTTTATCTTGGTACTGAATAGCATGTACTGTCCTCATTCTGTGCAATATTTGTATTTTAAACATCCATTACCCTGTATACTTCCACACACACAAATGATAGTCTGCTACAGAATTTTCTGTCAAAATCTGCAGAAGCTTAAAAAGCATTAGAGCTGTGACTGTTAGCACTGTAAAATGTTTCCAAATGTTGTTATAAATTTTACTCTTGTTATTGTGGCTGGTTTTCCATCTCATTGTTTCTCCATACAATGTTTAGCTCTACCACAAATTTCCAAAAGAGAAAGTCCAAGGTGAAGAATTGTTTCAGAAACAAGTTGGAAACATGCCCTTCCTAAAGGAGAAACCTTGAACTGACTGAAGGAAAAAAATCTAGATTTAGAATTTGATGAATTTTAAATGCTGTGCACTCACATCTAATCCATACACTTGTTTTTTTCAAATAAGAAAACACTAGTGATGCATATCTGTGATAGTAATTGCAAATAAGAAAAGGAATGGTTGCCCTGGCTTAGGCTAGAGAACTGTTTAGCCCAGAATTCTGTCTTTGAGAGCTGCCAAAGTAGAAGTGACAGATTATTAGGCACAAGTATGCAGTGATAATTCCTAAAGCATAGTACCCAGCTTCCAGATGTTTGTGGCTCGGGGAGCTTCATGAGTTGGAGTTTGTAGCTTTGTTGCCACTTGTTTCGCTATAATTTCCTATACTTAGTAACTTAGTAGATTTCTCCTCTGTGAGTTTAGTTGCTTTTTGAACCTTTTTGTATATAATTTTCTCTACAATGCCCTGTGACAATTAGTTTCATAGTTTAGTTATGAATTGTGATTTATTTATTTTTTATTTTAATTTCAGAACCTGGTGAGTGCTTAACTGGTTTGAAGACTCATAGCTGCATGGAATCTCCTGGATGTTAGCATTCTGCCATGCTTAATGACCAAAGGTTCTGCTTACTTTCGAAAAGGTAATTAGTATTTTTGTTTTAACTGAGGCTAGTATAGCAGAGCTGTTATGAGAATGATTACTTTTCTGGTTTCTTCAAGTTTCATCCCTCCATCATAACACTTGCGTCTTTTATGTTGAAAGTAGTGCCAACTTAATAGACAACTTGGTTTCCCACTATACAATTCTGCAAATACTAATATTCATCTCTTAGGACATCAGGCCTGCCATACCGTCTGTTGTTCTGTTAGGTTGTTTGCCAGAGATCAGTCAAGAATTTTAGGAAAAGTCAGATCTTTTTTCTGTATCCAAAATGTCTTTTTATGTAATAGGCTTTAGCGACTGATGTGATACTCAAAAGGAATCTTCTATTGCAAAAATGTTTGGAATAACACTAACAAGATACCTATATTTATTTATTTATTTATTTTTCACCCCAAACCTAAAAAAACATAACACCCTTTATTTTTTTCTTTGGTTTGGTTTCCTGTGGTAAATTTGTATGTATTTTCATACCAGAACTCTCCTGTATAAAATGTATTTAGAAGAGAGTAACTTTAAAGTTAGTTTTTTTTTTTTTTTTTTTTCTTTAAGCTGCTAATGTGGCATTTAGTCTTGTTGAGATGAAGACATAAATTAACAGGTTGTTGTCTTTGTAAACCAGGAACTGTTTGTGTGACGTTAAGTGAAGTCATTAAATTTGGCAGTTGCAGCCCTTTCAAGGCTAGGAGCTTCAGTTTTTCCAGATGGTGGTGACAGTTCTTCTGTGCTCTAGTATGTTTTATTGCTTCGTAGTGAATGTCTCTGTTCTGGGATTGGGTTCAGTGTTACTCCTGGAAAAGCTACACGTAGGATAAAGTTTCAGTCATAACTAGGGTAGTCTAAAATTGAGGGCTGTGTCAGGAGGGCCATAAATGCTGGATTCAAGCTCTCTGGTGTTGCTAAATCTATAGAAGTGATTGGAGGGTTTCAGTTTGGTACTTTTACTTCTTGTTCTTCAGCAAATCATGGATCTACTTTGTTATTGGAGAAAATCTTGAATAGCTATCTGATGGAAGACATCTGACAAAAGCTTAGCCAGTTTTGAGATTTTTTTTTTTTCTCAGCATTTGTAAGTTTCTCTCCAAGTACAGGAATAACAATCCTGTTATCTGCATTGGTCATCTAACTTCAGCCAAAAGTTGCCATTTTTAATTACCCGTCTCTTCAAGAAGCCAGTTAAAAAACTTACACTAAAATTGCAGCAAAACTTTCCTTACACTCCCTACATGTTCTTCAGTGGGTTAATGTAAGCTGAGGATGCTATGCATGTAGAGGTAATTCACCCCATCTGCAAGTTCTCCAGAGCATGTGTCCATGCATTGCTGAAAGTAACTATGTAGATTTGTAGGTTTGAATGGACTTACTCTTTAATTTGGGCTCTCAAAAAGTTCTCATTCTTAGGTTGTTTTTGAAGAGCAATGTGGGTCCTATGCATAGCTTTGATTCAGGCTTCAAGGCAAAATACAGACAGTCAAGGTAGATTAAATAGCTCAGAGGGGGATACCGTCACCTAACATTCAGTGTAGCATCAATTTCTAAAATCCCAAATGAGTGTCCAATTAGGAGGCTCTCAGCTTTTTATTCTAGATAGATTCTTTCAAACTTTCTGGTTGGAACCTCTCCACTCTGTATAAATTATATTTGTGTTGAAGTTGTCCCTCTTGTTTCTCACGTCTGTATACCCAGTCTCTCATAATGGCCTAATGAGGATTGAATTAAATTGTACCAAGTGGAAGAGCTCCAGCTGGAGATATGGAGAGTGACTGTGGAAACATTCAGATGGATAGAGAAAAGTAGAGGCATTGGTCAAGTATTTTTACTTGTCTGTGCAATACCAAGGGAACAGTAAAAGTGTCATCACCTAAGCTTAATTCAAACAGGAGTGAATGGTCTGTGTTCCAACAGTAGCTTAAAGAAATCTCCTGTTTATATTAATTCGTTGCACGTTTCAGAGGATGTCCTTTGGTCATTAATACTGTGACACTGACTCCAACACGCTTGGAGGCCAGTGCTTTGTAAGATGGGAACTGTAGAAACATGGTGCTATGTAGCAGTTTCCTTTTCAGGCAGTACTAAGCTTTACCCCCAGTAAAGCTGTTTGCACTCTTGATAGCGTTATGCAGGCCATTTCTGGTAAATTAGAAGTAGTGTATTTAGTTTCCTTCTGTGCTATCCTGTGATTTCCTTAAGAGCACCCTTGCTGATAGTTTCACTGACCTGTGTCTCATGTAGTGACTGCATAAAATTGTATGTTACTTGCCATATGTATTCTCTTCCCCAGCTGAGATTCTTTCTCCACCTTGTCACTCACAGCAGTGTGTAACTGCTCAAATAAGATCCCATTTGAAGCCTGAGCTCCTTTTGAGCAAGTCTTTATCACTGTATATTGTCATTTTGTAATTGTGTCAGAAATCAGTGGAGGCTTGTTTGTTTGTTTGTTTTAAACAAGGACAGGGTGATATCTCAAGTCAGAATCAACTTCCCTGAAACAGTTCTTTGTGCTTCAGATCAAACCTTGTTTGTTGTAGTTCTTGTGCTGCAGTTAATAGCTAAAAATAAGGTTTGATTTTGTCACTTGTATTAAGAACTTAAATACTCTCTGGTTTTGGCAAGCTTTGATCTGTGTTTACCCTACAAATAAGCCAGAGGCTCACTCGTGGGCAAACTTCCCTGTTTTTGTTATTTCTGTTTCAGCGTACCCTTTTGAATCCAAATTTCCATTTGATAAACCAAGCTACTTATAGCTTATCTCCTTCTTTCTTAGGAAGTTGCCAATTTGCCTCTTATTTGAAAGTCCTTCTTGAAAATTGGTTCTGCTTTTCTGGAATAAGATAGCAGATTTTCCACAGGAGTTTGTTTTTTAATCCCTTCCCTGTTTTCCTGCAAGCATATTTCAGCAGCTTTAATTTGTCAGTAACCCGCTTCTGAGTTGGCTCGTCTTTATTTGCTTAAATTTTCTTTTCTTTTGTTCTAGCATAGAGTCTCTCCCTTTAATTATAATAATGTAGATAAATCTCAATCTGCCAACTCTTTTTGCTTTTCACTATTAAAACAATTTTTGAAAAGGGGTTGATTAAATACAGCTTTTTGTTGCAACTTAATTGTGACTATTCATACAGCGATTATTAAAAAAAATTCATCTATTATAAAATTCTGCCTACTGCCATGTAAGGACCCTCTTGAGGGTGTTTTCACCCCTGCATCTCCATGGGGGCAGCAGGTGGGAGTGAGTTTGTTTTACCCACTTGCTGTGAGTCAGCTCAATCTGAGACCCAGTAATTTATTTCAACACAGCATTAGGTCTGAGCTAATAAGTCTTGTTGGGTGCAGAATATGTTAGTTTAGGCCCAAAATCTTCCTTACATCACTAAAGAGCTTCTAGACTCTATCATCTCAGTGCCCAAAAGAAGAGAACCTCCATCCAAGTGAAGTGAGGCAACTGCTTGCTCATGTTTTTGGAAGTGCACACTAATTCTTTCAGTAATAGTGTTTGTAGAACACAAATCTCTTCTTTTCCAGCTTTTCCCGGAACAATCTGAAGCAATTTGTAGGTTATTCTATTTTTACAGAGTCCAAATCTTTGAAATTTAGGCAGTCCTGGCTGGCTCAACAGACAGAATTTGCTCAGACCAAGATAAGTTTAGAATCAGAAAGTCTGATAAAAGACTTTATATCAAAACACAAACACAAGACTTATTGCTTTATATTCCTCTTCAGAATATGAGAAATACTCTGAATGTAGCATATCCTGCTCTCACACTTTTCTCCTTTGAACCTCTTTACTTGGCCTTTTATCTTTAAAGAAACAAAATCCAGCTGAACATGAACTCAAGTGTTTTTTTTTTTTTTTTTTTTTTTTAATTCTATAAGTGTATTTAGCCATCCCATAAGAATCTCTTACACTTGACTAGAGTACTGGAGAAGTTGCCAGTTTTGAATTAAAAGCTATTGTTTGTGGTCTCTTTTCACCACGAATAAGAATAATGTTTTGCCTTTTAGGAGTACAACCACCATTTTAGAAATCATTGAACATTTAAACTCCAGTTATTGTTTGGTGTAGTTTTTTCAGATTTTGGGAATCTTGCCTTTACAGGTATAGCAGGACTGCTGGCTCAGTGGAAATATTCCCATTAATTATAATGGCATCAGAATCAATCCAATAAATTACTGAATTATCAAGTAATAAATTGGAAGATAAAAAAGTTTTTTGGGGGGCAAAACTTTTTACCACCTTCTTGTAAGTAAGAACATGTTACATACTAATACTTTATAAAAAAAAAAAAGTATAAAGTTTTCTGTCAGTAATAGAGTTATTCAGTTTGAGAGAACTCTTCAGAGATATGAGTGCCACAGACTGGTGCTATTGGGGTGAACCTTAAGACTTGCAATTTGTTAAGAACTTTGTGGCAAATGTTTGACTATGTCAACTAGATTGTCAAAGCTTACTCCAATCTGTTTTCTGTGTCACCTGGAAGGAGAGAATTAAAATTTTATAACCTCGATATAGCAGAACTTTTTCCTAGTTCCTGGCAACCCTGCCTTCTAAGAGCGACTGCAGGTTCATGGTACCAGCCTAGAAAAAATCCACTAGATGTTTACATGATAAAGATATCTCCTGGCAATTCTGTACTCTGAGTATGATGGTTATGGCTATCAATAAATGTGGAATACAATTATATCAAGCCTGCAATATAATATATATATGTATTTTAAAGTTAGTTACCTTTTGAAACCACATCATGAACCCATATGTTGAAGAATCAATGTTTCTGTGTGATCTTGAGCCCTAAAATTAGTCTTCTTCGCATCCGGAACTTCTAGTGGACATGGTTCTGTGGTTTGCTCAGCACTCACTAGGATCCTTGAGAGAGGGTCAGCTCTGTCTTGCAGTGAAGGAGTGTTTCCACAGATACTAGAGATGTTTTATGCTGTGTTTTCTGACTCCACATCTCTGGCAGATCAGTTTTAATTCTCTTGCAAAGCCCTGAATGGGCATGATTTAGCTACCTGATAGAAGAAAGGGTGTTTTTGTAACTGGGGTAGTGACAGTAGATTGGAAGATTTGGGTATTACACCGAGGTCTTTCATAATACCTTGGTGATACCCTTCAGCTGATTCTCCAGTTTTCCTCATATAAGTAAGTAAGAAATGTAATTGTAGTTGATTCCAGGCTAAATTCATCATCATCTATAAATTGCTTTGACATCATTGGATAGGGAACGTCCTAGAGCTACAATGCCCTTTTCTTGATAATTTAATTTTTATGGTTAATTTAAAAAAGCAAGATAAAACATAGCTTTTACAATACTTTTCTTAGAGTAGCTAAGGAGATACCTCCATATTTAATCACTTTTCCAGGATTGCTCTGTTTTTAAGAGCTTCACAGATGAAATTCATCAGTCTTTACAAGCATCTTAGAGCAATTGAGGTTCTGTGAGTGACATTTCTCGAAGGCAGGCTTTTCAGTGCGAGTCTGCAGATTTCACAAAGTCTTTTGTTGTCCTCGTGTCAAGGTCATGCAGCCTTCCTAGCTGACATGTAAAGAAATTCTGGCACATACAAAATCAACATAATAGTTGTCTTTGATGCCTTTAGGCAGTTAGTATTTGGGTACAATTTTACATAGCTGACAATTGTTCCATTGTGAAGTCTACAAAGAATGCCTTTCTTCAGTGCTTCTTCCTTCTTCTTACCATTATTTTAAAATCTTGTATTATTATAGATTGACCTGCATTTTTTCCTCCATATAATTATTCATTCACCTATTGATATTGAAAAGCAGTCCATATGGGTACTGAATGATTTGGTAGCTTCTGCTTTGTCTTGTATGGTCAGGGAGAGCAAATAGTTTTGGACTCTCACTGTATGTTGATCATTGCATCTTTTTATCTGAATCACAACCAGTTGGGGAAAAAAAGAAGTGTTCTTAGTTGCTGCCAGTGTCGATCTGTTCATTAGCTGGCAAAGTTGATGAATGAGTGGTCTCCCTCGAAGATGAGCATGCTACTTCTCCAGCATAGACAGGGTGACCTGGTTATAACCTGAGTCATTTGAGTGCCGGTTCAGCTTGCTGCTATAGTTCTAGAGCTGGATCAATGCTAATAAAGAGTGTAATAAAGAAGGGTTATAGATACGCTAATGATCTCACTGATGTTTTTGGGCAGAGGTAAAGAAAAACACAGTTTTACTTTTATCAATTCTCACATATTAAACTGGTAGCTGAGTCACTTTTTCTTTAAACTGCGAATAAACAGTCTCTGTAAGTGCACTGTGAATCTTGTCAGATTTACAGTTTTAGCTTCAGTTGCCTAAAGACCAGCTCTTAAAAAAATGACTAATCCAGCAGTAATCCTCCAAAGCACTAGCTTTGTAGTGTCTCAATGGGACACATCTTACGTACAATTAATACCCTAAAGTCAAGGCTATGTTTTACAAGATAAGAGCACTTGCGACAAGTACATGTGTGACTTGCTATCTAGAATGCTCAGGGGACGATACATTTGTCCCCTGAAGTGTAGGAAGGTTTGTAATAAATTGTTATAGCCATTTTCAACAATCCTTACATGTACATTGATTTGAATGCAATTATTTATACAGCACTTTCAACAGGAAAAAATAAGGGTTGCTGTTGCAGATCTACTGCATGATTAACTGACTAGATTTAGTTGGGAACATTTTAAAAATTTTCTGTACCATTCAAATTTGATAACAGCTATTCCAAGCTGTTATTTCTCCTTGTTGTCAAAATATTTCTATTAATGTGGTTAAAATGAACTACTGAGATAATACTTTGAGAGAAAAGAGTATGGTGGAACCACACTTGGTCTTAATTGTCTACATTGGGTAATTTGCTGTGTGAAACAAGAAAAATGCCAGTTGTCACAGACTCAAGTAAAAACAGGTATGTGCCATTTCAATTATTGTTCCCAATTTGTAGAAGTTTATAATGATATTTACTGTGTGACATTCACATCTATTTCATGTTTGCAGTTTGAAAATAGAATCCAATACAGCATCCTATTATAAGCACCATAGTGGATTTAAATAAAAAGGCAAAAATAGTTTCCAGCATAATTACATTGAGTGTCATGGTATTACAGTGGAAATGCTCTGTAGAATTTGAAGTACACAGGAGGAAATATGCCAAAAGTGCAATAATTACAGAACACATATCTTAGAATCATCTACATTATTGGTGCTGAAAAGAATTGAAAATACTTTCAGCCCCTCTGGCACTGTGAGGCCCAGAATTAATAGCTAGTTAGTTTTCTTTAAAGCCACTTGTACAAGAAATGGGATTAAGACATTGAGTTATTTTACTGTCATTACCACTGATGCTTCGTTCCACTTTTTCTTCATTAGAGGCAGAAGAGCAGTAACTTCTGTGTGTAAACTACAACATATAGGACATGGCCTGTGCCATATATTCCAGAGAAATTTAAAACATATGAGATTGTATTTTTAAGGGTAGTAGGACATGACATTTCATATGTAAAGGAACATATTGAAGAAATCCCTAACTGAGCAGAGGTGCAATGAAAAATAGTTTGCTTTCACGCAGTTAAGGACCATTTATAGCAAATATTGACTTGAGACTGAATTTAGATTGCCTTGGCAAGCTTTCTCCGTGCATGTCTTAGCTTCTGATAGCTATATTTTGTACTTGTCTTTCTGATCAAAAAACAAACTACAGGAAGCCCCTGAAATTTGGTTGTGTGGAACCAAATGGAACATCAGCAGTGAGAGATCCTCTGCATCCTGCAGCTTCAGGCAGTAGCAGTGTAATTTTATCTTACTTACTTACTTTATTTATTTATTTATTATTATTATTTTTTGTTCAGTCAGCTTCTCTCAAGTAAGAATAAAACGGCACACACTTTCCCTGGGCCTTCACAGCTGTGTGGTGGGAACAAATGGTGGGGTTGTGGCAACTTGCCTTATGTTCCAGGTCACGGGGAAATTGCGTTGTGCTAATGATGTAACCTTTGTCTATTTCTTTAAATCTCATCCTATCTGCCTTTGTCCTCTCCACGCTGTCACTCAGATTTCCCTCCTGCTTTTCTTTCCTTCTGTCTCTGCATTTCTCCCCCTGTGCTCTCTGCAGGTACTGCCAGTGGGAACACGACTGTATCTCAGGCCTAGCAAGGCAGTACTAAGGAGGTCTGATTCAGTCTTTGAAGTTCCAGCATGAGCAGGTCTGATACTGTGGGAGGTCTCAAAAAAGCAGAGGAGGTAGATTTGTTGATGTAATAATTTGAGAGGCATCCAGTTACCAGCAAACAATTTTCCTTTTATTTCTAAAATCCAGCCTGAAGATAACAAAGGCTTTCTGTAATGTACCTTTTCTCTGCTTTCTCTAACAAGCAATTCATTGTAAGTTTAAAAGGAATGAAAATAGCATTAATTAATTAGCATACCAAGCCCTTAACTGAAACTTTAAATCTCTCCAGTTGTTAAGGTTGTCACTGTTTTATAGCTCAACAGAGATTGGAAGCATTGGTTAAAACAATACAAAACACATAAAAAGTTAATTATAAAAAATTAACAATTTCCTTTAATATAGTTAGTTTCACCTTTGCCTTCAGAAAGGCAATCAAGTATCATAATCACCTGCAATTACTGAAATCTAATTTTGTTTACTGGTTTGATCATTTTCAATTTAAACTACCTGTCAGTAAGGAGAAAAATAGAAGAAAGTGAGCAGGATTTTTAAATGTTCTGTTTAAACAATAGTGTGAATATTTGGTTGCCCTGAAGATATATAACAGACCTTAAGAGGCATTGCATCATTTAGTATTAGTATTGGATTTATAGTCCATAGAAGAAAGAGAACAGTGGTTCCTCATTAAGAATGACAAATACCATTTTAGAATCATAGAATCACTAGAATATAGAAATAGAACAGAGAATTTTGTCACATTTCCTTCATTTGTGTTTACCCTTTCTACATCCACCTTCTTCCATAAAAATATAGGGTAAAGCAGGCCTTTATCAAAAACTAAGAGTAAAAGATTCTTTCCTATTCATTAAAAATGAGCTAATCTTGAATTTTTGAATTTCCAAACATTCTAATGTGGTGAGACTTGGTCATCATCCACATTTGAGCTTTCCATGTGTAGTCATATGACCTAAAAAACTTAAGATAGAATATCATCTACCAGGGAAAAAAAAGTAACGTCTTTTGGAACCTGAACTTTGCTAGCTACCCATCTCCTTCTTGAATCTGGATTTAATTGCAATTCAAAGAAGCTTTGATGGTAAATACTAACAGGTGTTTATTACTAAATAAGTCAGTAAAGTGTTAGACAGCATCACTTTTTGATACTGAAGTAGGGAATAGATGCCAAGACTGAATTAGCGAAGTTATCATGGTTCATCAGAGCAAGGGGAATCAAATTGAATTTCCTTGAATTTCCTGTCTGCAACTGTTTACCTCTCATACAAATAGAGTATTGGGTACACTTTAATGCTTGCAAGTACCATCATCATTCATTAGCTGTAATGGAGTCAGTCATGAAGCAGTATAACCTAGACATACTTCCATGAAGTTATGAAAGAGCGGCTATATTGTGCTATTTAAAACATCCTGCCTTTCTGAAACTTCAGACCTATTCATTTCAAAAGCAATGAAAATGATGTCTCTGCTTTTCTCCCATCTGTTCCACGCAATAGATTTTTGAGTGCTGAATGCCACGAAGCCTGGGTAATTACCTGAAAGTCCTCAGCAACCAACTAGTTGGTACTATTGGCGTCTTCTGCGGTATTTTAATGATTCCTGTATTCTGATGGGTGTGATGCCATGCTCAGATATTTTGGGACACACTGATATGTGCTAGGTACTTTTTAAAAGTACATAAGACACACAAGTCTTGCATATGTTACCAGTGAGAACACAATTTGATTTGTAGATTTTTATCTTTATTCTAATGCAGATTTTTCTATTTCATGGTTGGCCTTCTCACTTACTTGTGAAAGGGCTAGCAAGGAAAGAATGAGTATCTCAGGTAAGAAGTTTGAATTTTATTTTGATTCCAATTTAGAATGTAAATTTTACAGAGTCAAGAGGCTGAACACTTATTTTTGCTGGGGGACAAGCCTTCAGTGAGACAAAATTATTAACTACTGTTGAGTTGGCTGTGCTTTTGTGGCGAACTTTTGAAAAGTACCTGAAGCACAGACCCTTTTAAATTACACCACATTGTACTTATGGGTATCTGAAGCCTAGTGGGGATTAAGCAGAGACAGACTATGCTTGTAAGCCCATCCTGATACCATTCTGCACCAAATGTGATTCATGGTCAGCACATAGTGCAAATGCAACCTTATCCTAGAGGTTCACTTTAATGAGAGTTTAAGTGGCAAAACATTTAAACTCATCCTGTGCTCTTCTTTATTGCCAGGCCTAGGATTTAGCTAACAGGTTTTCTCTACCCCACCTTCTATTTCTTCTGTCTCAACTGCCTCTTTATGTTATAACTGGTGCTAATAGGCTATAATGCTAACATGAAGCATGAATAGCTGACGTGGATGACTGGCTTGCCAGAGAAGCTGTGCTGCTCTTTGTGGAGCCCAATAAATTCAGTGACTCTTGATTTCCTGATGCAGGTTTGGAAACACATGTATGCATTGAGAAATGACATGTTACACTAGAGTTCTTTCTAGTTTGGCGTATAGGCTCCCCCTTACTGCACTTGATGCTGTACTCCATAAAAGTAAATCTCTGGCGTTTGTATGTTGTATTATTGGCCAGATCTCTTGGCATATCAAGAAGAAGCAACTATTTATTGGGGTGGAGGTTTAAAGGATTTACATGCTTTGCCTTATACATGCTCCTATTAAATATTTTGTCCAAAGCTTTTGTTGTTTATTGTTAGTGTTCAAAATAATAAAAAATATATTATTTTCATGGAAATGAAAGTTTCATTGCAGTACTCCAGCTGTTGGCATGCCAGCTCTTTATCCCTGAACTCTTGTTTTTGAAATATAAGTACTCTTCCATACTCTTTCCATCTTTTTTCCCTCTCCAAATAAATTACACTGGCTAGAGTGTTGTTTGTTAATCAGTTTCAAATTGTACTGGCACCATGCCCTGTGAAACCCTGGCTACAGATTCTTGCACTGATACACTGGTGACAAGAAACCTGGCAGCTGGTTCTTTTCCAGGAATATATAGTCACATTATCTGATTGCTTGCTCCTGTGACTGTCTTCTACATGTAAACAAAGGGACGGATTTGAGTCTCAGCTACATCGTTATACTCGGTATCAAATGAATTCTTTTGAACTCAGAAGCTGGTTACACTGTTAGTTTTAATGTAAGAGGAACAGTCAGAAAAAATGCTTCTTCGGAAATCTTTGAACTGGGATTGTATATCTGCTGCAGATTTTAAAGTTTAGTGACAATTCCAATATTAATTATGGGGAAAAAGAAGATTATCAGAAAACTGTGAACCCAATTGTACCTTCATTCAGAGTTTTATCTTTGGATTAATTTATACTATTCAGCTGGCAGACATTTTGAAATATGGCTTCAGTATTTTAGTGTTTGATTCATCTTGAGTGAATATCAGAAATGCAGCTTTTACGAAAGGCTTAGAACAGGCTGAATTCATTAAATGGAGCACTGAAAGTGAAATGAGCCACTCTTTCCTTCATATGGATTTAATCCGTACCTAAGGGGAAGTTCTAATTTTTGATATACATTCAAGAACCCAGCAACAAGGATTTTTGTCTGTTGAATATTCTTTATTCATTCTGCATGCAGCATTTATGTATGATATCAAAGCCCGGCTTACATAATATAGGTAATAAATTGCAGTGCCAAACAGTTATGATGCTACAACCCTTGGAGGAGATTTTGGGGCACATCATTGTTTTTCAAAGCCCTATCTAAGTGCCTAAATAAATGATTGAATTATCAGAGCTTCTGAGCAGACCTAATTTGCTTTGAAATTATGGGAAACTGCAGAATGGTCTTGGCACATATGAACTGGCAAAGCTGAAGACAAAGCTAACTTAATTTCCTGCCTTAATTCAATTCTTTAACCACAGGACTATCCTTTTGCTTCTACTAACCCACAGTCAGAACCAAACATGTTAGGTGGAAGTGCTGTACTTGAATAAATTAAAAATCAAAGGTATTTCACAATTCTGTTTGTGACGTTGACTGCTGTATGTTTTTGAACTTGGCTGTAATTTGATTGCTTGTACGGCTGCTCTATGAATATCACTTTTTTTTTTTTCCTTTCTGCAAGAAGTCCCATTGACTTGTGACGAAAGGGTGCACAATGTGGGTTTCACCAGTTTGAATTAAGCAGTGTCATAGAACATAGATGTTAGAGGAGATAGAGATTAGTGATTTACAGCTACTTCATCAGTCTACTAAATGTGTTATGGTTCCTGATAGAATATTTTCAGTACTTTGGGACTAGTAGCTGTACATGGCTCTTTTATGAAGAGAATTCCATCATTTTGTGTGGAAGATATTTCACTGCTAATCTTAGAGGCTGAAATTGATCACAGTCTGTTGAAATAATGAAATGAGCAAGAGGCATCCAAGTTATTTTTTAAAATACAGATTTACGGAGAAGGTGAAAAGGCATTGGAGATAACCAAATGCTGTTGTGAAATCTGTCTTCGTGAGTGGGATAGTGACCCATGAATGGCATTACCAAATGTTACTTTTCAAAAATGTCTTCATGAATTGTGACAAAAACCAGTGCTGTTGTGTTACCTTTGTGGGTTCTGTCTATGGCACTTAATTTAGGGTTAGATGAATGTTGCACTTTTAATCAGGGATTCAATCCTCCTGCCTACTATGGAGTAGAAAATTACATTGATGTTTATAGCAAAGATAAATAATCTTTTTCTCTGGGTGGGTTACAAAAACACTGCACTAAAAGAATTGTTTTAGGGTTGTCATGTCCACATCTGAAAAGTTACGAAATGGCAAAGACTGCAGGTGCACATATGTGCATACTCTCTTCCTTAGACAGTGCTGCCCACTCACTATGCACAATCATATTGTGCATAAACATGAAGGGCTAAATCCAGCTCTCCTAAATTGTCAACATACATTGAGGTTTAGGCGCTTGAATACTGCTACATCTTACAGGGCAATCAAGCTGCATTCATTCTAGCACTACTCAATCCAAAGTGTGTTGAGTTTGGCCTGGAAATTTTCCGGTACTCAAGCAACTGAAATGCTCAGAAACACCTTGTTGGGGAGGAAATGTGCCTATCCCATGCTAAAGGTCCATTGCCATCTGGGCTTAAGGGGATGGTTGCCTAAATTCAGGTAATGCTTTTGAATGCTTTTGAAGATGAAAGCTAAGCCTAGAAAATAGCTTTTGGATATTTGCAGCTAAAGGACCTGCACGTGTCACTGGAATGTAATTCTAAAAGGTAAATTCACAATTAAAGATGCAGAAGAAATATTGTGATATGATGTGATGTAAGAATGCTGTGAAATCAGCATTTGTTTGGGATCATCAGCAGGATGATTTTCAACTTGGACTACAGCTTAAGCAGTCCTCAGAAGACTGTCTATCATACATAACTCTCTTGAAATTGGAATTTAAAGTCTATGCTGATTACATAGCTGTATAAATTTAGGTAAAATAACTTTTCTGAATGTAAAACATAAGTAAACCAGCCCGAATCTGTGTGATTGATTGAAACTAATTGGATCTTTCCTTATTACATGATTTTTGTAACAGTTCATAGAATCACAGAACAGCCTGAGTTGGAAGGGACTCACAAGGACCATCATTTCAAACTGCTGGCTTCACACAGGACCACCCAAAAATCAGACCATGTGTCTGAGATCATTGTCCAAATGCTTCTTGAACTCCAGCAGTCTCGGTGCCATGACCACTACCCTGGGGAGCCTGTCCCAGTGCCTGATCACCCTCTGGGTGAAGAACCTTTCCTAACACCCAGCCTGACCCTCCCCTGATGCAGCTTCATGCCGTTCGTATTATTTAGAGTAAACAAAGAATGCAAAGTAATATCCAGCCAAGAGTTTCAAGCAGCTTTATATATATATATATATATTCGTATATATGTATCTATCTATCTATATATATATAAAAAAAATATGGTTTGTGCATCATATATCAAAGGAAACTCCATGATATCTCAAACTGGACAACCAGAATCTGGGGGTTTGTCTCTGGTTACTTCATGTGTATTTGTTCTTGCTGGTGAACAGTTTTTATTATCCTATCTATTGTTTTCTTACTTTTCCATGTTCCTGCCTTGCTGATAAGATTTTCTGTTAATTTTCTGCCCTTCTTCTCATATTCTGGAAAACTATGCTGCACTACTTTTTCCCTTAGCTAACCTAAGCTTCCATTTCGCATCTCTGATAGATTTTAATTGCTTCTGGTGATATTTGAGTTCATTCGACAAAGCTCCTTACAAGGGATATTAATTGCAATAAAAAATCCCAGTGTACCAGTTTGACATAGTAATCTATAATGCTTGAATGGCTTTATAACGAATACTGAAAATATGAATGCTGGCATGACCTACATGTGAGACAAAAGCTGTTCCCTTAGGGAATGGAGATAATTTGCTTTTGTCTCATACATTATGCATCTCCTTTTTTACACCCCATTTCCATGAAAAATATATATATTTTTTTGTTTTGTGTCAGAGTTGTTGAAGTTGTGAGTGGAGCACTAGGCTCAGCTTGTTAGGATGTTAACATCCTACTAGGATGTATGCAGTCTCACTTTGTTTCCTATTACCTATTCCTAATTTCTTTTTTGTTCTTTGATAGTTCTCTCTGAGTAACGTTTTCTGTTTCCTCCTTTATTCTTTGGAGAGTGAATGCTGCTGATTTCTTTTTGTTGGGAAACTTTATAACCAAAAAATATACTGTACATGTTTCATTGGTGCAATCATGTCAGTGGCTAATAATTAGTCTGTATTATGCTAAAAAAGGAAACATAATTTGTGTCTCACAGACCTCTCTAAAACTAATGGATTCCTTGACAGGCAAAGAACAGGGTTGGGCTCTTGTAAAAGCATTGTGTGGTCTCTCCAGACATTACAGGGTTTATAGGCAAAGCTTGTAATTAAGGGAATAGTTCAAGATACAATGAATATTCAGTCGTCTAAACAAGAACTCGTCTCTGCTGCAATACTTAAAGAAATTGGCCCTTCATGACAACTGAGTTGATAGTGATGGGTTTTTCAACTACTTCACACTGAGGGTAAAATGATGTAGATTAGCATTTGTTAGTGTCTTTCTCTCTGATTTGTTGCATATGGCTTTCCTTTTTGAGTTTGTAAAACTAAAGAAATCAGTGTGGGGTCTTTGAAGTTTATAAACCTCTAATTCTGCATCCCCTGGTCTTCTGAGTAAAAGTGTATTATATGGGTTACATAGTAGAGAACTGCACAATTTTCTAGGTAGAGACATGCCACTGCCCTCTGTATTAGAAGCATAAAATAGTACGTTTCTTATTTGTCTTTCTGAAGGTACCTATTTATTTAATGGACACTTAGGCTGAACTGTCTCCAAGTACAGCTCATTTATAATTTAAAACATCACCTATATCTCATCACCTAGGATACTGGTCTGAAAAATAAAATATTAGTTAACAATTTGATAATTCTGCCTACAAATGATGCTCAGGTAACCAAACTCCTCCTGAATGTTTATGCAATTTACTACATGCTGTATTTCATATTTCATGGGCACTAATCTTTTTTAGATGATTTATGGTGCATTTATGGTGTATTTGTTCTTAGGCTATTTGTTGTTCATCATTTTGCAGATCAGAATACCAGTATAACTGGTGTATATATCTGTGGACTGAAAGGCACTGAGGATTTCACTGTTGTTCTAGTGTGTTTGACAATATTCATCTGGATCTCTCATTTCCCTATTTTCATTTTTAAATGAATAGCTAAGTATTTTTTCAACTGTCAGCAAAAAGAAGCATTTGTGTCCCTTTACCTTGTACAACAATATTTATACCATCTAATTTATCACAGAGGTATTGAGTTTGATCATTATTCAAATCACAGCATGACATATTTTATAGCAAAGAACCCAAATTGGTATTTGTTATTACAGTGACATTGGCTAACACGAATGCTTTAAATACGCTGCTTGTGTATTTACCAGAACATGAGAGAAAACACTGGATCATCAGCTTGCTGTGTGAAAACACAGAAGTGGCAACCTGACAGTGTGAGGAAAGAGCAAAATCAGCAGAGAGAGTGGCCTGCAAGGTTGTCAGACTCTGAGTAATGTTTGAACAAGTGCGAAGCAGGAATATTAGTAGATGATGCATGTGATGTACGGGAGCCTTATGCCACTTATGGGATGGAAATACCGCTTTTCTATCAGATGAATTACTGTGTGCATCTAAACCCTGAATATCATTCATCTGTACCGCACTGTGTTAACTGTGATGGGCTGTATTTCCTGCCTCAGAAATTCTCATGAATATTTTATAGGTTTTTTTTTTTCATCGCTGAAGTTCAGTTTTTACTTTTTTTTTTTTTTTAAGCATTTCCTGTTCTGGCTAACTTTTATTTGGGATTATATAAGGAAAGTTAACAGCAGAGAACAGCAGCCACTTTTCCTCTTGTGAGACTAACTGCGGTACTTACGGTGGCTAAACACATTATACTAGAAAAATTCTTTCTTTAGGGGCTAATCCTGATTGGCAGTGGTGGTCTCTAACAAGGTGTTAAATGCTACATATTCCTGCTAACTTCAGTGGGAATAGTATTTAAACTTTTAAATTGCACTGGATACAGAAAATCTATAGTGTTTATGATCAGGAAGGCATATCACTGCTTTGTCCTTTTTACTGCAAAAAATGTGGAATTCTTATTGATGGATGCATTCTGCTCCCAAGGGTGTAGTTCCAGTGCTGTGGTGTTTTTTTAACATGTTCAAGATTCTTGTTACTGCATGACCAGTCATTTTAACTGTGTGTTGCAGATGTATTTGTCTCTTTAGCTGTTGTGTGTATCTGTTCCCCTGTGCTTTTTCACACTTTGTATTCTAGAACATCCTCTTTTCTTTTATGCCTAGCTAGCTCGCATTCTTATTAAAACTTGTCTTTGTCAACATTATTACAAGTAATCTATAATCCAGGCCTCTCTTATTGCTCTTGGCAATTAAAACATAAAGGAAAATCAGAGTCCATAAAAAAAAAAAAAGACACAAAACAAATGATATGATATACACACTTGACAGGCAATGACCTCTAAAGAAAAATATTCCCCCTATTATTATCTCTTGTCTTTTCTCATTCCCCACCATGACTGTTGTGATTATTCATGGTTATTATGACTTTCAAGTCCTTCAGCTCCTGTCTACATGAAAATAGATTTTCAAAGGCACAAGTAGAGGATACGCATCCAATTCTTGAGCAAGAGATTGATTTCTGCTCCCTATGAGTACAAAAACAGCATAAACACGTGCAACTCATTCTCATTGTCAGAACGGATTTTGCTGTTTTCAGACACTAAACTTCAAGAAGATTGCAATGGGAGAGTATGGTCCCCCACCGTCTGTGATCAGGATCCTTTGTTAAAGGCAGTTTGTTGCTGTAGCTTGCCTATAAATTTAGGCTATTTCTTTTATGTAGGCCCTGCTGACAGTGGTGTAAGAGCAGGAACACAGTGTCTACCCATATACTTCTGTTTGTATGAGATACTACAACTACCTTAGTTTTATTTTTAAGCCCTTTGAACTAATACTCCTATTATGTCTATCCAATCTTACTTTTTTTGTTGCTGTGCAGCAGTCTTATGATTTCCTTGGTAAAATGCCTCATTCCAGTAAATCTAACTCTGAGTATAAACTCGAACTTCTTGTTAATGATGGTTAACAAGGTTGTCTTAGATGTTATGAAGCATTGCCAGATATGGAAGTTACAGTCCTGGGATTTATTTTGTCCAGCTCAGCTTGACTAGCCAAATAGTACTCAGTGCAGGAGATTGGAAAGAGGGTTGGAGAGCTATGACTATGTCGTACCAACCTTGGATCAGTGAGGGCTGGTTTGCTTCCCAGAATCAGCTGAAACAGTTTCCAATCTGCTTCTGCTCATCCTGTAGTGCCAGGATATCATCTTGGAAAGCCATGTCAATGAAGATGAAAATTCGCCTCATCAGTACCTTCTTTTCTCCAGTCCTATTAAATGCAACTGGAAAGAACTATTAACTTTCAAACACAAAAATGTGAGCTTTAATTATTACAAGAAACTGGTCAAATCAGAAGAAATGCAGTGGACAGTTGCAGAACTGAATAACTGCCAACATCTTACCTTGAAATGATATTTCCATTTAGAGGTATCCATTTCCAGAAAGAATGACTGTAGTCATAAAACTCATATGGCAGGAGGCAGTATTAGTAAGTAGGTGGAGTGGAGCTATGTTTTTAAAAACTTCAGTCTGAGGAGCAGCATTACAGCCCTCTGACTAGGTGCGCTTGAAGGTAGGCCACTGTATGGCTTTGTAATGAAGTGTCAGAGAGGAGTAAACTATGGGATATATGTCAGGAAAAGCTAAGAAGAGCTGGAAATAATTTGAAGTGTTTGAAGCTATCTCAGGCTGCATCAGGAGTAATCAGAAATAATTTATACGAATGTCCTTATGCTGATTTTTCTTAAATATTTTAGAGTTTTACCATCACAGTTAAAAAGGGAATGCTGTTATTAACATAACACCTGACAACTCAGTCATTAGCCGCACTTACCACCTGATTAGGTGCTTATAGTCCAGCGGCAAAATTACAGGTCATTAAAGTTTTGATGAAAGTCATGAGCTATATTGGTGGCCATTGGTTTGGAACCTGTTCCTGTTTGTGTTGCATTTGCTACTACACACGTAGTGGTGCTGTAATTTATATTACTATAAATCCAGCAATGCAAAACTGTGTGTGTCGTTTTTGTACTTGTTCACAGATGATCTATTACCTAAAAAGGGAATCATTGGATTTTTCTCTATGTCTAATACTTTGTATGAAGCAGAGTGCAGTTATAGATTTTTGTGAACTTCTATCCAGTTCTGACTGAATGAAGAATGGAAAAAACAATTCCTGTGTAAAATACCTTGTACTGCCTTAACGTCAGTTGCAAGATAATAGGAAAATAACTGTTCTGGAAAGGGCAAAAACAGTTGTGTGTGAACATACAACCTCAATATACAATATTAGACTACTTTTACTGATACATTTTAAATACAATGAAACTTCGGTTTGTTTATTATTATTATTATTATTATTATTTTCTGTCTATGCAGCTTTGAAAGACATCCTTAATGTGCTGTGGGAATGGTACAGAGTATAGGAGAGATGTATGCATAAATATACATACTGCAGAGTCTGCCTCGATAGGAGTGTGCATACCTGATACCATCGCTGCATTTCTGGAGCAGGATATTGCTGTTCTGTTGATGTCCTTTGCTCACCAGAGGGCATTTGTTCACACTGGTTGGCAATAACTGAGAGAATTGTCTCATTGACCATGTCAGCGTTGCACCTTTGAGTAATGCTTCACCTGCAGCACTAAAACATCCCCAGTCTTGGCAGGTTTGAAAAGGCTTGAACAGGGCAAGAGCATGCCCATTAGAAACCACTCAGTTTCCCTTTAGGAACATTACTTGCCATATGTACACTTAATTTTGTCTTCCTAGCCTTAAGAACCTTTGAAATCTGTATTTCTGGCTAAAAAGAGTTTGTAATAGTTGTATGTGGGAAGAACATAAGGATATTGATACAAAACATCTAATAGTAAGGAGTCCTTAGTCAGTAGTAAGGAGTCCTTCCTACCTGGCATGTGACCTAAGTAATGAGTTGATGATATGCCACTTTCAGTCAACTAATTGGGCACATTTCCTCCTAGTCCTCAGGTAGCCACAGACCAGCTCCTTGTGCTTGGAGAAGATGGTGCTGAGAGCATAAACTATTCAGAGACAGACTAGTGTTCAGCCAGGTGGCAAAGCTTGAAAAATTGAGTTCTTCAGAGGTGTTACATCAATTGAATTTAGACAGAGCGCTCCACATGCGTTCAAAGTACTTTTTCACACTAATTGGATACTCTTCAAAGGCTTAATTACCATTTTGAAATTATTTCTGTATTCTGGACAGATACTGAAATGCTAATATCTTTGCAATCGTATGCTTTTTAGGTGATGGTGGTGTTTACTAATACTGCACGTATAAAATAGACAGAAATACTTCTTACAGATGTTAAAAGGAGTCAGAAGGAAAAACAGTTTGGAATATTACTGTCATTTCTGGTAGTCCCCAGTGCGATAGGATCTTGCTGTACTTTGACAACACAATTCACACACACCGCTGTATATTTAGAGAGGATGTGAGAGGCAAGAACTTTGTTCAGGGGCTGTGATTGCTCTTTTACAGTTTCGGTCACTAAAGAATGAACTGAAATCACTAATAATAATAATATTAAACCCCTGTGCATGTGTGTGTATTTTGGTGAGAGGAGGACATAATCTACTGACTGTCAATCCGGGCTATTTGAGGATCGTTATGCCTATGCACTAGGCCTCAGAGGCCTAGCCTAGACGTCCCTGCAATTGCAGGCACTGTTGGAGCTGGAAGACTTGGTTCTGTTATTTGTGACTCCAGCAGCACAGGGCTGGATATAGCTGCAGAACAGCTGGGCAATAGGACTGTGTAGTAGTGCCCTAATTGAGGAAAGTAGAGGAAATTGTAATGATTTTAGGCCGTCTGTCCTTTGCTGATAAATCTGGCTGCAAGCTCCTCCACGTCTGATACACGGTTTGCACCTAGCAGAAGAGGAGAGGCACATCAGTGGATAATTTTGCTTAGTGTAAATAGAGTATTTGTGCGTGACTTTATGTGCTTCTCTGCTTTTGGATCTTAGAACACAGAATGGGAATCTGCTTTAATGGGCACTATATTCAGCTGAAATGGCCTGCAAATGCTGAAGGCCCGGATCCAGTCAGAAATGAGTAATCTGCAAACTACCTGGTGACAATTTTTACAGAAAAACTATATATTTCTGTTAAGAGGCCATCTGAATGATTTTTTCACCCAAATTGTGGACTATCCCCTTTCTTTGGCTGCTGGAAATAGGGTGATTTTTGTGCTCACATGTCTTGAGTAAGCTTAAAACTTTGAAAACTGTTGCACTTTTTGAAATATTTGTGAGACTGCACAGTAGTCATACTGCCACAATGTAGTTAGACCATGATTTTGAATCCTGTAGCTGTTCATCCATTTTATTGACAAGTTTACCATGTGACTGGATATTGATTGCTTTATGTGTGTTTTTCAGGAATGTCTCTCTAGTTGCCATAGCAAAATGAGTTTTCAAACTGAAAAAATGCTGACAGCATCCTCAAAGTTTCTTTCTGGTAACCAAAACTCCACTCTGATTAGTGTACAGGTATAAGCAGTTTTGATGAGATGTGCTTGTTGGTGGAATCCCTTCATTAAGGCATCTGTGATTTTTTCCAAAAGAACAAACAGTGGGCTTTCGGAAGGAGAAGAGGTAATCCAGCAGATCCAGGCTGTTCCTTTTAGGGCTTCCCCAGAGCCAGCTAGACTTTGATTGCTTTATTCCCACTGCGTAGCGACTAGCTCAATGGGCTGGTTATTCTGACCTTAAATGAAATTTCTTAGAAAAAAAAAAATCAAATGTAAAGAAATAAATGTGAGAGAAGGGATCTGAGTGTACAGAATTCCTACACAAAACAAAAGATTTGGTGCCTTAATCTTGCTGCAAGAGGCCATGTTCCAATACTTGTGCAATATTTCCTGATTCAGAACTTGTCAGTTTTATAGTTGGAATAAACATACCCTTGATATCAGTGAAAGTGATGAACTCTTGCATAAAATGTATTCAGGAAATTCAGGTGTTTCATTAACTATTTTTAGCTATTTCATGACCTGACCTAATTAAAAAAAATACATATTTATTAAGCGTACTTTACAGACTGGGAAATAGCTGTCTAAATGTAAATATGTCTAGTCCCTTTCAGTGTCAAATGAAAGTTATAGAACAGGAAGACCTGCAGGAACTGGTATTGCTGCAACCTGTTAAAAAGAACGGCTTCTCCCTGGGAACACCTTCTGCTGAATCAAGACTTTTTAATGAAGTTTCAGTTGCTTTAGCACAGGCTTCAGTAACATAACGTCATTCTGTGCCTACTGGTTGGTGTACATGTGTGCAAGAGCTACACCTTGTCTGGTTTGCAGAGGGACCATCCTGTTCAGAGCTGTCATTTAAGCAGAAGACTGTGGATAGAAGTGGGAATATCGGCTTGTGGTTTTTGAGTAGTCAGGGAGAAGGAGGAGGAGGAGGGCAGCACGCAACATGCTGCGGCAGATGTAGCCCATCACAGGAGATTTTGCTGCAAGATGGCAGAAGCTTATGCAAATAATGGAAACACAGAGAAAAAAACGGAACACTTGCATTGAAGCTCTCTTAACAGACTCTGCAGTACACACAGTTTTGCTATAAATTATTGCATATTTCCTGAAAGAGTCTTCCTAAGTACATGAAACGACAGAGGATTTTGGGCTTTTTTTACTTGTATTTCCTGAGGTTTCCCTGGAGAGTTTATGTAGACTTTCTGCTGAGTTCATATCAGCATTTTTTTGCTAATTGTTCCTGATGCTTCTCCATATTGTGAACTTTTTAAGAGAAAAGTAACAGCAGATTGCCTTCCCTAGAGAGGAACAAAAAAGTCTGTTGAAGTGATCTAAAAAGAGAAAGGGGAGAAAATACTACTTAAAATAAATGTTTCCATTTCAGTACATACAGAATGAGTGGTTAAAGACATCAAAGAACTTTCTAATTGAGCAAAAAGCCTCGCTTCTTTCCCACTTTCACCTTGTAACGTATCTGGATTTTTGCTAAAACTCAATTGTTACTATGAAATTACTTACTGGAGAATCTACTTTTGCAGTGATGTTGATGTATGAACTATGCTTTGCATTGTTTAAGGCAGTTACAAGCTATGGCTTCTGTTAAACTCAGGTTAGTACCTTTTCTTCTTAATCTATGATCACCCATCATATCTGTTACAACAATCTGTCATGATAGTTCTGATTTTTCTTTAGCAGGTTATCCTTCTTGTCACTTCTCTATGCTCCATCAAGCATAATGAAGTTGCTAGACACCGTTAAACTACAAAAAATATGAGCCATATATTCAGAAGTAAAAAGAAAATAGGACTAGGCTTGTACTAAGGTCTGAAGGAGGATCATCAAGTACTTTCTATGAAACTCTACTAAAAGTCTGTACCTACTAACCCTTCTTGTGTTGATTCATGTCGATGAGATGTTTAGACAACATGAGGTTATGCACACTTTAGGAAAACAGCCTGACAATTACAACTGAGTAGGTGACTCTTGCTTCAGCTGAAAGCTGCCCATGAGATGGAATTGACCCTTTCACATCTGGCACCAAAAAGAGCAAGCACAAAAGAAAAGCAGAATCCTTGTGACAATTTTAAATAAATTACAGGTAGACACCGTAGTGATGAATTCAGGCCTCCATATGCAAAATTTGTGAAGATCATCAATTAAGTTTCAGATAGCAGCGGGGTTTTGGACTCCGCCATCTCTGCCTCATTTCTTAGTGTTTTGAGGTCTGACAGCATAAGGTGGAATTTTTGGATCATCTTCCACAATCATTAGTTATCAAGAACCTCCTGACCTGGAGTTTTGATACCATTCCTGTGGGCAAACAAGTTCCTTACTGAATCTAATCCTCCAGTACACACTGCAGCTGTGGCATGTGCCACAGCTTCGGGGAACAGAGACTGTAGGATGTGTGCTGCTGTGCAGATGGACCCCCAGCTGGATACAGAGCAAATTACCTAGACTCAGGGCTGGCAATGTAGAACACTATTATGCTTTCACATCACTTTCACTGTATAATTACTTTGAAATATATATATATATTTTTCTCTTCCCAATAGAAGTGATTTTCATTCTCAGTCTGTTGGGCAGGACTTTTGCAGGTCTCCTCTGGACTTATTTTGTTGGTGAATTCAGAATTTTCTTCAATAGTTCTGACAAATCTTTCATGACCCCAAATGATAGACTAAGTCAAAGCTCACACAGGGCGCAGTCATGTGTGTGTGTTAGAGTCTCTTGTAGAGAGCAACACTTGCATGTCTTTAATTCCTGCTGGAATCATTAGAGAGGTGTCTCCCTGTGATAGGGTGAGTTGTACTATTTTTCTCTGATGTGCCCATTATTATGCCTCAAGAACAATTTTTCATAATCATGGTGTCAACTTACATTTTTATGCTGATGATATAGATATGGGTGTCTTTGAAACGTGACACCTCTGTGTCCTTTTTTGTTTAGCAGGCATTAAATCATTAATATCTCAAAATCACATGCCTCTGAATACTGGCAAAATGGAGCTCCTAGTTGTCTGGTTTCTTAAATCTGCTGAGAAACGCCAGTCCTGTTTTTCTAACATCTGATGACCTCTAGTTCTACTTCAAACAGGTATCAAGCAGTTATCTTCGGTCAAGGATTGTTTCTTGTGGTTTTGTATGTATAAGAAACTGCCTTTTATCATTGAAATCTTGCTACATTTTAGGTATTTCTCTCTATTATTGAGACAGAGGCACTTTTCACTCCTGATTTGTATATTTCATATTAGATAATTGGAATTCTCTGTGGCATCTCCAGAACCTTGAATATCCTGACTGCAAAAATTTCACTAACCTTCTTGCTTTTTGACTCACACAATACGTCAATGCATCAGCTCTTCTTAATTAGCAATGATTGCCTAACTGAGTTTAGATCGATTTTTTTCCAGCTATTTTTCACCTCCAGGGTCTTTTAAAAAATCTTCCAAATTGTATTTACAATGTCATTTGCTGATGTTATGCACGGTTTTGTTCTTAGAGCTTCAACATATAAAATTGGCTGCCTCATTCCATTATGATATTCACAAATTTTATTAAAACTTTACTTTCTACATTTATAAGAATAATTTAGACAGGCTGGTTACTTGCAGAAGAAGGGCAAGAAGTGGAAGGATACTTTCTACCCTTGAATCAAGAAGGAGCGCCTGCTAGGAATATATATCAGTAGAAACGTTACAGTAATCAGACATTCTTTTCTCTTGAACTTCACTGAGAAGCTCTCAGATTTTTGATTAAAATGAAATGAAACATTTCTACATCTTTTTATACTAGTTCTCAGACCTTTTTCCCCTCCCCCAAAAGAGCTTGTTCTCCTTGTACCCCTGTAACTACTTTCTCTCTTGCATGTCTTCATTCCTACCGCAATTTCTTTTCCTCACTTGACTCCTAGTGTTTGTTATCTTTTTGATTAGACCTTATCAGCGTCTTTTCAGTCTGTAAGACCTTTTTTTTTCTTTTTTTTTTCTTTTTTTTTTCTTTTTTTTTTCTTTTTTTTTTCTTTTTTTTTCGGCAAAGTCACTTTCTCTTGGCATTAGTTCCCCAGGGCATAGACTTTGTCTCTGGGCAGGTACATGCAGAACCTTTTCAATAAAGCTTACTTTGAGGCAACTTTGCATCAGCAATGAGCAACATGGAAGTAAACTGAAAGGCAGTGATGCCAAGTTCGAAGATTGGTATTGGCAAATGCTGGACAATATGAGCTCATGGCTTCAGCTCGTGAGGAAACCTGTCCTGTCTGGCCTCCAGGTAGCAGAAGCTTCCCTCTTCCTCCTGCAGCGTGTGTTAGAGCTAGCTGCAGAGTGGTTTAAAGTGAGGCCTGACAGTCCTTCATTCCTGCCAACCAGTACAAGGCAGTAGTCTTTATATGCTAAACTTGAAATACGAAATCCTGTTTGTGTTAAAATGAATGACAGGAACTTCTACTGACTTTGCCAGCAGACTGTGCAGGGATTATTGTTCCTTCTGACCTTAGGGAATGCAAAACTGGATGCTGGAATAAAGAGAAAGCACTTGTATACATTGTATGCCTTTCAGAGCCTTGAAAAGCCAGGGCTTACTGATGTTCTTTTAATTACTGGATGATGTTGTACAGGAGCGTGAATCCGAGGTTGTTGTAGCCCTGATGGAAAAGATGCTTAGCCAGCTGAAAATGGTTTGTATTGCAGTTTGAAAAGGCAGCATCAGAGCCAGCCTGGCTGTTGTTAAATCACTTTCTAAAGCTACTATTGTAAGGATCTGGCTGTTCAGCTACTGAAGAATCAGCCTGTAACCAGGGACTCGCTTTTATTTTTCTGCAACTGTCTCGGACAAACCTCTGTGATTTCCCTAGAGAAATCCTTCATGTTCAGAGTGTTCACTTCAGGTGCCCAGCCATGGCAGCACACCTTACTTGCTCACAACAATTTACTGCACACGTCAGCAATGGCTTCACTGCTGTGGCTGAGATAATTTGTTCTTTCTCATGAAAGGAAAGCTGAGAATCAAGGATGGCGGAGTGAACCTCATTTTACACTCCAACTAAACCCCACGGGAGTGGTTAATAGTATGCAAGACTAAGTCTGATTTAAAAAAAATACCAAAAAAAACCCACAATCCATATCAATTGTAATTTTTTTCCTCACAACACCATCTATGAGCTATCTCACAGAAATAGTGTGATTCTCACAGGGAAGAAGAGGAAGAGATGGATTACTTCTTTTTGTTAGTAGCTTTTGTGATTCTCACTGTCTCCTGCAATAACAACAACGGTAATGATGGTGACAAATCCTAAGCTTTGAAAACAGGCGGCTATGCTTCTATGTACAGTGTGGTGACAGCTTTGAAGTAAAACATTTTCCTTGTGTTCAGATATTACATGGGCAATCTCTTTCTTGTCACTTTTCCTGCCTGGTCATTAATGGTATTTTGATGCTTGTTTTTTTCATAAGTGAGGGGATATCTAAACATATCAGAATATCTGCTTGAGTGCAGAAACATGCACAGAAAAAAGGGATTTCTGTCTTTACAAAAGGTTTTTTTTTTGGCTGTTTCTAGCTTCTGATTCAAATTTCTTTTAGCATGACGAACTCTGCTATAGTAGAGCTAGTAGAAAATCAATATTTTTGAATTCCAAATGGTTCTTAATTTTTATAGTATTTTTGTTATATCCTAATTTTGTGGGGGATATGCATACACACGAATTTATACATAAACCAAAATTTTCTCCAAATAATAAATAAGGTTAAAACTTATTTTAGACCCTGCAGCTCCCAGGTGGGTCCAGTAAAGCCAATTTACTCCTGCACTTTTCAGATTTTGTGGCAAACAGCCTGAAAGCTGGCTCTGGGCATGGGTAATCATAGACAGCTGGATTCCACATTTCTCCCAGCAATCCAGCTGGGTTATGGTCTGTAGCTTTTGACATGTTGAAGCACCAGACTATAGTCCCTCTTGTCATCTGTGACAATCTGAGTCTATCTAGAGTGACTTTACCATGAGTCCCAAGGAAAACAGAGAAGGATGCCAAACCTGTGACACTTCAGCTGAATGTATTGGGCTCAGCAAAATAATGTATTCTGATCGAGTTTTAAGCTGGTCTTACTGTTTTTTAAATTTCTTGAAGCTTGACCTCAATGTAAATAACTTAATGATATCTTCAAGAAAACTTCTCCATGTTCTTTGAAAGTGTGTTCAGTGTGAATGCGCAGTGTAAAATTGAGAAAAAAAACTTTAAGTAGATCTGGGCCCTCTAGTGGTGTTCATCGAGTTAGAAGTTTAGAAAACTGCAAGACTAAAACGTACCACCTAGGTTACATATGGTGAAATTTGCTGGTCATACCCATCAGCACATAGTTCTTTGGAGTCCACGTTGTCCTCAGATGATTTATATTATGTAAAAAGAACATTGTTAGTATTATCTACACACTATACCCATACATCCTTGTGCAAATTTTAGTTTATTTTTCAGTGTTATTAGCACTACTAGTAAGTCCATAGTTCATGAGTCTAAAACTGGCTGTGCTCCTGTTCTTTAAATATAAAAACAACAAAAGTCTGTCTACACCAAAGATCTTGCAGTGTAGATGCAAGACAAATGTTGATCAGTTGTTTTAGTCCATTGACATCCAACAGCCAGAGTTTAATGTTTTGTCACAGCCTGCAATAAACTGGCACTGCTGCTGAAAGAAAAGGTTGTACCTCCTCTTTGTCCCTTGTCGGATTTCTCTGTCATCTCTCCTGTACAGGCACAGTGGACAGTACATCAACTGATTAACAAATTAATGATTTAAATACTACTCAAAAAGGTTAAAAAGAGTGCTAATTGGACCCGAGTCACAGTTAGCTTCCATTTATAGTATTTTCTAATGAGATGCATGCTTGAAACCATCCCTTTATGTAGAGATAACAGACTGCTCTTCTGGGAAAGAATGACAGTGTGATTAACCCTGCAGTAGGGCTTTTCCATTTGATCACCTACATAAAGGATACCTTTCTTCCTACAATTTGTTTTTATTTTTTTTATTTTTTTTTTTCCTGATTATGATTCTGTTCTGTCCCCTCAAAGAGCTGCTGCCAGAGAAGAGTGCAAGCAATCAAGCTGTAGTAGAAAATTTGATTATACAAATGTAGTTCAAAGTTTGCATGCAGTTACAAAAGATTAGCAGTGTGTAGTGTGAGAAATGAATGCAGCTTCTTTTTCAGGATGAATAAGTGAAAGTTTATATGGCTCCGTGGATGAAATGTTCCAATACAATCAGAAGCTGTCCTGTACTGCCTCCTTCCCATCTCCCCAGTTTGCTTGCCTGTTTTTTACTGAGCACCCTACAAAACTCCTCATGTCCAAGGTTCTGGAGAAGATGGTAGAAGGCTATAAAGTCACAAGTGGTATAGACATTTGAACAGGGAACAGGGTTGATTTTCTTTTTCATACAGGACCTGGAGGGGATGAAATTGTAACTGCAAGTGGCAGGTTCAAAGCAAACAAAAAGTGATTATTAACACATTACATTGTAAAGCTGTGAAAGTTTATTGTCCAGGATTTTGGGGATACTAAAGGTGTTCAAAAATCGATTAGATGTGTTCATGGAAAGAAAACCCATGAAGGTTGTTGCCTGTGGCTCAGAAAGTCTGTAAACCACAAATCATATGAATCAGAGAAAAGTATTCCAGAGAACTGTTTTTGTATGCTTGTTCTGTCTTTACACTCCAGTCTACATCTGCTGCTGGCATCTGTAAGAAGCAAGATGCTGGGCTAGATGGACTTGCCATGATGTTTGTGCATCCTCAGAGATAATTGGGTTTTGTCTGCTTTATTTCAGTTTTATATGTCTTTGAGATCCCTGCTTTCAGACAAGACTCAAACCACATGCACTAGGTTATCCACCAAGGATTTCTAAATATCATTTGCATCATAGCTGAAACCAGAAGGAAGCATAGATCTCAAGGGACAATTTTGTTGAATTCTTTCAGACCAAATTAAAACAACCAACTTCCTCCCCAGCTCCCTGGCCTTCTGGAAATAACAAACCACTGAGCAAAGACAAGCGCCTTCTCATTGGCACTTGAATGTTTATGCTTTTCCTTGAATGAAAATATTGGATCTTCCTTAGACAGGCTACTTTCAGCTTGGGTGTTTTTGCAGGCTTTCTGTGGGTACATGTAGATTCAGCTATCTGTGTCCTTGCTTTCATTAAAACTGTTTTGTGCTAAGCACAGGTTTCCACTTCCATGTCGATGTGAAGTATTATCTTTATACTTTTGTAAAGAATCAATATTGTTTTATGTATCATAGCCCTGTTACTCTATGACTTTCTCTTTTCTCCAGATCTCATAGGGTTTACTTTCTCGATCTCCCTTTAAAAAAGGACAGGCCTTGTTTCTGCTATGTCATTATAAGAAAGTCAGGAATATTGGGTCCTGTTATGGCAGGAATTCTATTCATGTGAAAGCTTCTGAATCTTCATAAAACAGGGTTATGGTCCTTAGTGACAATATTTTTCTCAGAACTTGTCAAACAGTTGAGTAATGTGAGTTGTAATAAAAGCAAATGCATGATTTTTAGGCAGTCTGACTAAAAGCTCTTCCTGTGGTAGCTGCTGAGATTTCATTTTTTTGGAGTTTGAGATGCACAGCCCTTTCTGCATTTGTACGATGAAGAGATCGTTCAAAACTCTAATTCTTTTTTAGAGGCTAATGCATATTTGTGGTTGACAAATTCCTACATCAAAGAGTTGCATGATTCAACGAAGAATGTCAGTGTAGCATGTTGACCATGTGAATTGTTGAAAGGAGCCTTTTTAACTGCTGGGTCTTCACAACTTTATGGCATAGTCTTGAAGAAATGCTTTAATCTCTCTTTGCCTCAGTGCCCATTGGAATACTAAAGGTTTTTGTTGGTAATGATTGGAGAGCCCACAGCGATGCATGCTGTGCATTCAGGCACAGAAACAACTTTTGCTTTCACCTCTCATTGCAGGTTGCAGATTTTAGTATCTGAATTTCTCTCTTCATAAATTCTTTAAAAACATTTTTCTACAGCCAGGAGGAGTATTTGATAGAGACATGAATACCTGATTAGAAGTGGGTATTTTCATGGAGAATCATTATTCTTGAATATATTTCGTTTTAAAAAAATGTAGACTAAGAAAGGTTTGTTTTTGAAGGATTTCTGAAATGATATTAATTAATAAGATTAATAATCAGGCCCTTCTCTGAGTTTTTCCTTTGTGGTAACAAAAATTGCTAGCCCTGATAGGGATCAGCGCCACTGTCTCCTGGATTTTGTGTCATATTTTGGCATCCTCATCTACTTAGAGAGATAAGCATGATGGTACCTTCCATCTGCCTTACCCTTGAGAAAAAAACAAAAAACAAAAAAACTAGCATGACATTTTTTATCTTGAAATTCACACTGTTATTTGCACTTACTGAGAGAATATGTAATGTTTCAGATACATTTTCAAACATAGGCTTATATAAAAGCTGTATGCCTTACATGTCACCTCACTGTAAACATGGAGACTAGCGCGTTCCATATCTGTTGTGCTTGGAGTACGTCTGCACATGCACTCTAAGTTTGTTCAGAAAGCTGCTAGATCTTCTCCTTCAGTGCTTGGGAAACGGGTTACTGCTAGGGCAGTAGTCTGCTGTCCAAATTGATAGGGTAAGCAGGTCTGCAGATGCCCATATGCTGTTATCCGTTGGTTACTCAGTAGCTCAGATTCTCTGTAGTGTTGAGTAGAACTAAAGCACATGATCCCAGGTGAGAAACTGCATTAATATCGAGAAGTAGCCACAACACAAACCGGGAGCAGAGGAGTTCCAAAATATCAGGATGACTTTGCAAAAAGTGAACATTTAAGAGGTAATGTTACCAAATTTCACTCACAGCACGCCTGTTCCTGAAATTGTTCTGGCATGTTACCTCCCAGGTAAACTCTGAAAGCAGCCCTGAAGAGCTATTTCTTAACCATGGTGGTTATTTGGTTTCTCTGGGAAGTCTGGGCCATATTTTCAGTGCTCACAATTTAAAAATAATATAAGAAGAAAGCTCTCATAAGGAAACATGTTGATGGGTTTTTGTTTGAAAATGTTTTAAAAGCACTAATGAAAGTTAAATCTTTATGTTAATACAGCACAGAGGGAAGGGTGAAAAGCCAGCGACATTAAAAGCTAAAATACAGCTGAAAGAGAATGGAAAACACTTGAAGAACTGAGGATTAGACAACTAGCTTTTTATTGTCTGTGAAAATATTTCATTTGGTATTTATGAGAATAGTTTAAATCATCCCTTCACCATATGGAGGGTTTATATGTATGAGTTAAAAGAAGAAAAGGAAGGAGCCAGGGTTTTAGAAAAAGTAGCTAGTAAAGCACAGTATTATGTTCCTCTTGCTGAGATAAGAAGTTAAATTAAGAAGGTGTAAGCGAAATCATAACAGTACCTCCTTTACTGTACTTTACCATGAACACCACCTATGCTTTCCAACAGCTTACACAAACCATTAATAAAGGGTTAAACACTTCAGAGGGCTGTATTTGTATCTCATGACTATCTTGATGATGGGGGAACCATGGTCTGCCTGCTTAGAATAGTAAGAGATCTGATTCTTGCTTTCTTAAGCTGAGGCCTTTTGTCGACTATGACAGCTAAATTAGACACTTATATTAACTCATCAGTCCCTGCTCCACTGGGGAGCTGGGGCCATGATAAGATCAGGTTTTAGGTCTTCTTATGGCAGGGAAAGTTGTTATAGTGAAAGGAATTTCATAGTAATTGCACATTAGGGATCTCAGCTGTCCGTTTTTGAATCTATGGTTTTTACTTTGAATAACAATTTTTAAAGACTCATCAAATTGACAAGAATGCCAAACGTTAGATGGTTTATTAGGAACTGGAGCTGATGTTTTGAAAGCTAAAATAGTTTGCACTGTTTCTTAGTTGTACACAAAAGTCACACAAACTTCCTCCAACTATATATATATATATTTTTTTTTTTGTATTTTCATTTTAACCATTGAAGGAGTTAAAAGCTCATCGCATACTTTGGTTCTTCCAGAAGATTTTGAACGGTGTGGGAATTTATAGGATTACAACGCTCTCAGTAGAATTTTTGAAATGATCATTGAATAAATTGATCAAGGAATTGATGATCCTTGATCAACAAATTTTCAAATTTTCTATTTCTGACTTTTCAGTTTTGTCCTTTGGTTTAAGTCTTCAAAAGATCCTGTGCCATACATCTGACCCTCCAAAGGGATGATTGGATTTGATATGCCTGAAATCTCAAAAGAAAAACTGAAGGGAAAAAGGAAAAACATGACTCACCTTTTAATGTCTTTTAGGGATAAATCTTAAAATCCCCAAAACTATGAGTTAATATATAATCTAGAGGTGGATAGAAACTTTTCAATTCCTCTGGCTATAAAACCCCAAAATGATAGAGCTATGTCATAAAATGACATTAATTGACATTGAGAAGTAGAAATCTCTCCTGAATAAAATGTAGATAGAAACCACTAACTCACCTCACATCAGTCTCCAAAAGATGTAACTTTCTTTTAACCTTCTCAGTTGAAATTTTATTCATTGATGAGGGTAAAACATGTCCCAGTCTGCATACATCTGAACTTGCATTGTAACCAACGTTTTATTACTAATTAACTTGGTAAAACAAGATAATTCTTGGCTACTTTTGGTCATGAAGACTCACATAGGATTGGAGAATTTCACAGGCAATAATTGTTTTGCCAAAATCCTCAAAAATCTTTTGGTATAAAACATAAAAATGGATCTGAAGAGAACTTGTATTCAGAGACATAAAGATCGAACCTAATCTTTTGGGAAAAATATCTAGGCCATTTTCTAACACATATTCCCTGTTGTTTTGTGGGATCACTCCTACAAAATTGAAGCGTCATGAGAACTGCTCAATTCAGAAGTAATGAAACCTTTTTTATTTAATGTGTGTCAGCTAAAGAATTATCTTTTTTGTTAATGGCTTCATCCAATCAAACTCTTAAGTAGCGTCCACCAACATCATTTGACATAATGATGACATTTGGCTAAACTTTTTAATTAATTGTAATAATTTTAAATTCAGACCTTCTTTATTTCTTGGTGATGTGCTGTCAAAATTAGTTTCATTTCTGTTTAACTGGTGTCTGCAAGCTAAAACATAGATAACATGTTCACAAACTGTTATCGCTTGTAGGATGCCAATATTCATTTTTATTATCTATTCTTTGTGCCATGTGAGTATTTTATTATCTGAGTAATGTGGAATTGTTTATGAGCAGAAAGACCTTGAAGGAAGAAAACTGCCTTCCTCTTTGACTTTTCTGTCAGTTAATCATGGGCTAAAATTATTTCATTGATAGCTGAGAGCTGTTTGGCTAATATTAACAATAGATAATATACAGAAAGCAATGATTGCATCTCATGGGGAAAAGCTTTCCTAATCAGGTTGCTTTAGCACAGTCATGGCATCCAGTTGGTCACAATTTGCTAAGGCTACACATTAACAAGAGTCAGATAGCCCTGGCGGGGCTGGACTTTGAGGTCCGTATGCGCCTGATTTTAAAGTGAAACACATTTTATAAGATCCCTTGATTAGTGTTAACTTAAGTTTCAGGTCCTGATTATAGACCCCATTTCATAATAAAAATGATTGAAGTCCACGTGTCATACAATCTATCAAGCGTTTGTATTTAGTAGAGTTCTGTTCAGGTGTGAGGACCTATTATATTCAGAACAAAGTGAAAGACTATTCTTGTACATAGGCGCTTACATTTTAAGTGTTAATACAGACTGACAAAAATGAAATGACTCTAATAATTAACCTATAACCTATGTTAGAAAATTCCTTTCCTTGAGAGTGTCCAGAAGAGAGAATGTGACAGTAAGCAGAGACTCAACATTTCCAGTACATTGGCACAAAAACTTTTGCCAAGTGCTTGTTAACAATGTGTAAGTTCTGGAAAAAAATCATTACAGTATCATAGCAACTTGTCACTGAAATCATTAATTATAGAACTAAGATAATGGATGCTATCGGATGGCAATAGTCTTGGCAGTACATATTAATTATCACCTTAAAGTCCTCAGTGATAGTCATGTTTGTTATGATCAAACGCTAAGGTAAGTGACTACGGAATGACTTTGTGAAAAGTGAACATTTAGGAGAGAATGTTACCCAGTAAAATATCAGATTAAATGTCAGATGATCATTGTTACTTCTCTGAGGACATATCCATGGTTATTTGAGGAATCTGCCCTTGAACAGAAAAACTTCAGATATACAAACAGCTTCTTTACCACTTCAGCTACAGTAAAAGAGATTCTATGATGACCAACCTACACACTCTTTTTCTTCACTATCAGCTATTGGAAGTTCATGATGCTCTGATGGAATCCAGGTCATTGACCATGTTATTACCTAACTATAATAAAACCCAAAGGAGTGAGGAACTGAGTTGGTGTCAACTGGCATAGACATCTTGACTTTAGTGAAACTGTGTCAGTCTATTTTTGGATGGGTGTGACTTAAGCCTTGCTCTGCTCTGTTCTCCGAAATTTCTTGCACATTTGTTTAGATATAGGGTGATGACCAAATACCATCATTTTAGATCTGGAGAACTTTATACACATTGTTAATCCACTGTTAAACTGAGGTAACATCTTCAAATTAAAAGAAACCTACCAGTTGAAAGGGTTTGCATAAGCAGGTGATTTTCTCAACAAATGTAGTCAAATTTGTATGAATTTAGAGAAGCCCAGGAGGTACAAGCAAAGCAGATAGTATGATTTTGCAAAACAGAGCTTTGAAGAAGGTGAAGAGGGATGCCATTTATTATAGCAAGTTAACCTAGCAAAGTAATGGACCTGAAACATTTATTATTCGCCTGCAGCCATTATTTCCTGTTCAAATTGCCCAGAACATTGAATTGTTTTATGTGGAGTTAGGTGCAACAAAAACTCTCTTACTTATCGTAGAATACTGAATAACAGATTTGAGTCCTGCATCAGTGAAATCCAAAGAAACATCACCAGGCCATAATTCTGAGGTACATTGGATGTTGTAAAGCTGCTGTAACAAGGTCAGTGATAGCACTGCAGATTTTACTAAGTTTGTTGCAGTGGTAAAACTGTTTGTGTCCCCACAGAAAGTCTCATACAGTTGGCTACCATACGTAATGTTGGAGTCAGTCTCCACCTCTGCTGTAATATGTCAGACTTACTCACACATGCTAGTCATCTGTGCAGGATAGACAAAGGCAGATCAATGCCTTAGACTTGCTCTGCCACTGTGATCAGCATTGGATCTTCAATGAGAAAAGCTGAAAAAGGTTCAGTGTTTTTTTTGCCATTACCCATACATGGCATTGCCCTAATTGTCTTCCATTCAAACAGTCTTAGCGGTAATTAGACACAGTATCTACTTCAGAGACTTTTCCAGTGATTGCTCAAAGTTCAATTAATTCCCCATATATATGAATGCTACACTGTCTGTGTAAGTTGCCACTTAGAACAGTTTTCATATGTCAATATATATTACCAGTTTCCCTCCAACCCTTTATTCTGTCTGGATCTCAGTTTTATCCCATCTTCCTGGACCAAATTAAACTAGAGATTTCTGCACAATGGATGATCATTCTGTATATAGCTTTGGACTGCACTGTGTAGGAAAAACAAACTGAACTATGATTTGCTTGATTACTTGGATTTTTCTCTTTAGTCTCATAAGTCCGTTCCAGAAACAGTAATAGTTTAACACGAATTTTGTGGTTTCATAAATCATTGAATTTGATATATAGTTTTTCATTATCAGTTGTGTTTACAAGTTCTGGTTTTAGTTTTCTTAGAGTTAGTTGTAGATAATGTGAAATGCAGCTTAGTGAGGATTCAGTTGGCTTGATGTCTGCAGGGTAGTTTCACATTTTTCTTACTCCTCTGTCTCACAGCTGCTGTTTTTTTTTTTTAACCTTTCTTAAATACATTCTCCCAGAGGTGCCACCAGCATTGCTGATGGGCTCAGCTCTGGCCAGCAGTTGGTGTATTTTGGAGCCCCTAAGCTCCTCTCACAGAGGCCACCCCTGCAGCCCCTGCTACCAAAACCTTGCCCCGTAAACTAGTACACTTAAAAAAGATAAATAGTGAACAAAATGAATCCTAACATCTGGTAAAGAACATGCTAAGGAACAGGCCTGAGCTGAAGGAAAAGCTCTTATGTCTGATTTGGTGGATGTGGAATGTGGTGTAGAGCTAGGGTAGCTCTCTACTCAAGGTTTCAACAAGTCGAAAAGAAATAGCCACAGCGGGACTTTGAAGACAGGAGATGAGAACTAGCCGTAGTTGAAAGAGGCTGGTTGGAAGAGTTGAAGAGTTCATGTTTCACTGCAGAAGTCTACAGCCAGGAAGTGTATTTGAGGGAACAGAGTGTTGTGGGAGGAGACTACCTTAAACCCTGAAAAACACCAAAGGCTGAAAATAGCACAGAACTGGTTTATTGATTTGTCCATATATGTATATTGCTTATGCTACCTGAAGAATGATAGGCCTGAGACTTTTGCAGAGCAGATGTACTTCAGGGATGCTTTTCTGAAAAAAGTAAAATATGAGGGCTTCTGTCCACTAGCCTAAAACTCTGGAAAAAGCTGTGCTTTAGTAACAATACAGTGTCAATTTTTATGAATTTCCAAACTTGAACTTGGAAGGACCTACTGAAATCCTTTAGAAAGAGTCATTGACTTTTTGTTAGTTAGGGACCTAATTAATTTTTTGAAATAGATTTCTCTTACAGTTTCTCTGTCTCACTGGGAATATGAAAAGGGTGCCAAATAACCCTTTGGCATCTGGGGTGAGCTGTACTTTTAAAAGTCGACTTGTAGTTCATTTCACTCACAGTTTTACTCTTCAGTCACTTGAATATAACATCTGCCATTTTTGTGGATCAAAAGCTTTCTGTACCCTGAACTTTGTCTCTGTTGATTTTAATTGTTTTATGCTGCATTTTATGGTTTGTGCATAGAACACAGATGGTAGATATTTACCATATATATAAAATTATTATTATGCTGCTCACATCACATGCCAGGCGCCACTGATGTAGTAAAGAAGGAATGCCTTGATCTGCATAAATTTGTTGCATACATTTTCAGTATCTCTTTATATTTTTTTTCTCACGCCTTCTTATTCTCTTGTTTTGTATCATATTCTGTAATAAACCACCCTAGATATACACTTTTCCATCTGTTCATTAGCCCTTGATTAAATGTGTTACTTTGACCAGACACTTCCATTGCCTAAGCGACCCTCTCTCAAGCAAATTGGGTTGATTCTACGCTCCAGTACGTCTGGAGCAGACACAACCTGATAGATGTCATCTTGCAAGTATGAGTACTTTCAATCATAAAAATTTGGGCTTTATATAGTTTCAGAAAAAAGCTGTTGTAGTGTGTGTACTAACCCAGTGGCTCAAGAAATCTTTGTGCTACAGCCTCTATGTGTATCTGATGTTTAGGTACACTGTATGATTTATTATCATGTACAAGCCTGTTCCTCCCATTCTGTTATAGGCTTCATTGCATTTCTCCAGTACCTTTCAGCTGCTGGCCATAATACATGTTCCTTCTTGAGTGCATGTTAACGAAAGTCATCTCTCATGGTAACAAGTTCTTAGGATATGCATATCTGTCCAGTCAGATGTGGCGAGAGGCCAAACTACTGCAAATGCAATCAGCCAAATATGTCATTGCTGGTGGTTTACAGTAACTAAGTGAATTTAGATGAGAAAGGAAAACAAAACAAAAATGAAGGTCAGCCTATAGGTCCTCATTCATGGAGCTCATTTCATTCAGAGAGAACATTTCCAAACAACTGATGCGTCTTCTTGAATCCCCCTTCTCTAAGCATTCCATATCTTATTGGTGCTGTAACGTGATAGTATCACTGGAGTTATTAAAGCTCTATTCACCACCACAGCATAAGCCCTCGAAAAGCCACCAGGCACATAAAGTGTGCACTTTTGCAGTTGTTTTATTTGTGGGATTTCTTTTTTCAATGTGCAGCTTTAGAGATATTAGAAAATATATTTAATCCATTCAGCTGGTAGTCTCTTGAGCTGCTGTTCCTATTTTAGTGTTGCTACTTGGTTGAGTTTTAAAGCATTCTTTGTTCATGAAGCAGGACCAAAGAAAATGCTCTTGCTGTTTGAGTTTTCTGGCACTACAGAGCTAATATATTGTGTTGTTATGAGCAATAGAGACTCTTAATATGTGTTCACATTTTGGAAAGATTGTAACTTTAATAGATTCTCATGGCCTAATTTTAAACTGATTTATGCCACATGCTGTTCCATTGACTTGGCAGAATTCAGTCCACTAAAGGCAATTATACATGTGTGACCAAAATAGATTTTTTTCTCCTTATGTCCTATTTGTGCTCTCAGTTATTTTTGCACCCCTTGTACAGCCACATAAACGTAGAAGTAAAATTACCATGAACAAGTCTGTTATGTTTTAAGTGTGGCTACTGAATGCTACAACTACAACCTTTATGTGCCACATAACACATGTATGTAGTTACTGTGTAAAGTTGTTTGTTGGTAAATTGTTCCAATACCTATTGGGGCCTACAGGAAAGCTGGGGAGAGACTATCAGCGAGTGTAGTGACAGGAGAAGGGGCAATGGGTTTAAACTACAGGAGGGTAGATTTAGATTAGATATAAGTAAAAAAATTATTTACGGTGAGGGTGGTGAGGCACTGGCACAGGTTGCCCAGAGAAGCTGTGGATGCCCCATCCCTGGAGGTGTTCAAGGCCAGGTTGGATGGGGCCTTGGCCAACCTGATTTAGTGTGTGACATCCCTGCTCATGGCAGGGGGTTGGAACTGGATGGTCTTTAAGGTCCCTTCCAAGCCAAACCATTCTATGATTAACTTGCTTAAGCACAAATTTATGAAATAAAGCTTTAAACATTAAACTAATACAGAAATACCAATTAACAGAATGCTATGTTTTTCCGCTGACAATTTAGATCACGTGTCTCTGAATCTGAGCAAATTTTCACACTGAGTGCACAAAAGTTGTTGTTTGTGCTAACTGATGTGTATGAGAGAATTAGCAACAGGCACTGAATAGCTTGATATTAAAATTAATTAGGAGTAGAGATAAATGGTCCACAAAGTAAGTTTTTTGGAATGAAAAACTGATCTTTCTGTGATGATGGCAGCTAGTAAGCATTTTACCATGGAGGTAGTAGATAATAAGAAATGGCCAAAAATAAACATAGGCAAAAAGTGGTGCTAACTTTAAACACAAACACAAGGCTCTTTGTTTTAGTTTTGTCAATGATCAGTGTTTTGACAACTCCATAGTGCTGCTACACATTGCAAAAATCAAAGCAAGTACTTTATGAATCTCATTAAAAAACGAAAACAAAACAAAACAACAACAAAAAACAACATGTAGCCTATAGAGCTTCACTTTCATTTGTTACATGTTGATTCACATATCCAAAAAAAAAAAAAAGGCCATAGGTGATTTCTTAGAGGCATTTCAATGTGGTGTATTTTGTATAGGGAAATTAAATCAATTTTTAAAAGTTCAATTTTTATGGCTATTTACAGTCTATTTTAACTTAATTCATAATAGAAAACCCAGTTTTGAAATATATTTTATAGCTTAAAGTATATATGAAAATTCAGAAAAAAATGGAACTAATATACTATTTCTGATGAGAAACACTTCATGTATCAGTACAGCAATAGGATTTTCATTATGTGTGATAAATTATGCATGTAATTTTTTTCAAGGCTTTAGAAATTTCCCTTCCTTGATTTGTCAGATTCTACAAGTTGCAGCACTGGCTATGCTAATTACTGGTTGATTTTTCCAGAATAAGTCCTTTGTAAGGGTTATATTATATTTAAATTGCAATGATTGAACTATTAAGGAAATTTTATTTCAGAAAAGTCCCTTTTCTTTTGCTTTGTTACCTTGCATTTCTTTTTCTTTTAACGCAATATTATTAATTTTTACTCTATTACTAATTTTTACTGTATTACTGCATTAATGGTGACTGATACTACTTTTATAAGTAAATAATTGTCACAGTACAGTATTTTTCTGTGAAAGAGATCAAACAGATTTGGAAGCAGATGTAGGTTCATTCTTTTCTTGTTTCTGTTTCTATGATTCATCGTGTAACAACTCAACAAAAGAAATAAGTCCAAAGAATATGAAAGCTGATTCTGTACTCATAAGATAGTCCATGCGTCAAGTCATCTCTGTATAACTCCACTAACCTGCGTCAACTTGTCCCTAAGAGACCCCAGTGACCATTACTGGTTTGTTGTTTAATTGACCAGCTTTGCTTTATTTTATTTCATGTGGACTCTTATTTATTTATTCTCCCATATTCTCTCCTTAATACCTTCCAGTAATTTGTTAAGTGATGCAAGTTTTCTTTTTCTTTCATCCTTATCTCTCCATTCTGTTGAAAATCCTGTGTTGGTAAGGCTTTTTGCTGTTGGTTGTAGTTTGGTTTCATTTACAATACTTATTACTATAGCAAAGAAATACAGCTAGCATTTGTAGCAGAATTTTTGTGAGTTATCTCCACCAGCTAGATAAAAATCTGTTGGGTCCTATTTGCAGTAACTATGATAACTGTGGCAGCTGGGGGCACTTTGCACCCTGAAAAGTGAAGCCTCCAAGATGTAATAGGCAACAGTTAAAAAGACAGCTGACCAATATCTCCATGAGGGCAGATTTGTTTTGGTTTCCTGGAAACAAGTGAAGAAACACATGAACTTCTGCAGAAGTGTGAGAAATTTCTGACTGCTTGAAGTATTACCTCCAGCTTTTCAGCTGTTATTGTAAAATACACATTTTTTTATTGTATGTTTTACTTAATGATTCTTTGCAGAAATATCTGTGTGAGGTCACTGTGAATGCAAAATCAGAACAAACTACATGACCAAAAAAAGGAAAAGCTTCCTATATCTTTTGGAAGTTTTTTTTTTCTTCTTCTTCTGGGATTTACGGTATGTGATGAAAGAAGTTAGATATTATCTCTTTCTGCTTCGTAAAATCTGTAAGTAGCTTTCTTTCATGCAGGTGTCCAAAAAAATTAAATATATAAAAATAGATGGGTAATCAGAAATATATTTTGTAGTGATGGTATGATACTTAGGTTATTACTTCACTAAGGACAAAAGTTTAGTGAAGTTCGCCTAAATCACACTCCAAATAACTTTGGAAACTTCTAATGGCCATAGGGTCATGGAATGATAAGGAATGAATGCCCTGCAAGAAGACATATTTGTTTTGCTTGAGACTAGTTTTGTTGATGGAGACTTTTTTTTCCCCCCCATAAACAAATTAACTTTGCAATTGGAAAGATTCCACCTCTTTATTGCAGTCTGTCATCTACTCACTATCTAAAAAAGGTAGTTCCTTATTTTTGAGGATGTGTAAATAATTTTAATACAGTTAAAAAGGAGAAAAACAGCATCAGGTACTCATGAAACCATTCAAATTCTGTTTGGAAGGAGTATTTTTTTGTGTGTTCACTTTATATTATAGTGGTACAACTGAGATTAAATATGTATATATTTTTCTGACTTCAAGAAAGAAATGCAGATTTTGAACTTGGAAAGTGAATGAAAAACCATGCACATCATATTTCATTTCTACTTTGCCCAAAGATATAACAAAAATATAGTAGTGTTCTCACAAAATGGTTTAATGAACAAAAGGTTTTGAATTCCTATCTGATAACCATTTACAGATGGATGTACAAAGGCAATACTTCAAAATGTAAAAGATAATCAGTGTGAATAAAAATTGGGCTTTGAATACTTTACTGCAATGTTATTACTTCCTCTGCATGGTGTGTTTCCAATTTGGAAAAATAAAAACCCAACTGTGAGCAGGAAAAAAATATATCCTTCAATAGTGACTCCGTTTGTTGAGAAGATCTAATGGTTTTATTTTCATGCTTAATGCCTGTGAAGTTCCACAGACCATAATTTCTAAATCCATCAGGAATACCACTGTAGTACTGTTGCTCTCAAAACTATCTGTAATGGATTGCTTTCTTTTGATTTGTAGAGTGACATGGCAACCAGGATTAACTTTCAGCCCTCCCCCTTCAAACATGTATATATTTTAGACCCCATTAAAAAAATTAAAAGAGGAAGTTATAACTGTTAGATTAGATCATGTTTTTGAGTTCTGGACTCTTAAGATCTCTGCACCCAGGCTGTTAAAACTATAAGATTGATACTTAATGATGTTTCTTGCCCTTTGTTCCCCCTGTCTAAGCTATAAAACAGATTTGACAACCTCCTTTAAAAAGTGCTTGAAGAAAAGGAGAAGACAAATGAGAGAAGGGAGGGAGAAAATAGATTCCAAAGAGAGGCTTTGGGATCTGAAGAGTTGGGGAATGATTCCTGAATTTGTCAAGTCCACAAAAAATACCTTACGCTACATATGTTTGAATCAAAAAAGGTATACTTTTGATTAAAATATTAGTTAGAAGCAACCTAGGTTTCATATCTAACTATATACAAATCTGCTTCTATCAAAACACATTTTCTATAGGTGGCATCTCTGAAATTAGTAAATACAGAATATAAGACATCATTTTAGACATGAGAAATCCTTAATAAAATGAGCAGTTTGTCCAAAATAATTGTTCTAAATTTAAATACAGGATTATAAATAATAATTTAAATACAGAATTTTATTTCTTCTATGTTTAAGATATGTATTAGCATAATATATTCCATTTTATTGTTTAAACCGTATTTTAAATATTGGTTGTGGTCCAGAGAAGACTTAGGAAATAGATTGCGGAATTGTTAACACATGTTTTGTTGTGAGAGTTGTAAAGAAATCACAGATATAGTGTCTTTAATTTTTCACAAAAGATGCTGTGTATTGGAATGCTCCTCGCTTTAGCAATGAAAGGTATGGTAGAACAAATTGCTGGAATTAGAAATGAGAAAAAGTGAGAATAATCTAAATCCAGAGTTTTTATCAGAAATACCACGAGCCACTGTGCATTCTGTGCCACTGGAAATTCCAAGTCAAGGTGTTTTTTAGGTCTTTGGTGTTTTTTCTGAGATTTAATTCAAACACAGTTTTTGGACTTGAAACTGATATTAATTTGTGGAAGGTTGTGGTGTGCCATACGCGGGTCAAACTGAATGCTAACATGAGTTCTTCCTTTCCTTAAAACCTGTGTTTGGAGGGTTTTTTGCTTATATAACTTCAGAGGAGGTATTTTCTGGGAAGAAAGAAGATAAAAGGCAAAGAGGAGAGCAGAAAGTGAAGGTGAATTAATTAATCTATTGAAATGACCTTTTCTCTTAAGTGTGTCCAGGTGGAAGAATAGATTAAGTGAAAACTTTTCAAATGAAAAAGCTTAGCTATCTGAGCAATCACTCTCCCAATGCTGCAAAGCCTGTTACCTAAAAATGCTTAAATGTATTAACAGATTTTTTTTTCTACCTTTCCTATGTGAGACAGCACAGGGCTCAAGTCTGCTGTGAGACACACCTCTTTGAACAAGTACCACTTTATTAAGATAACCTTGGAGTTGCCCAGCTGCTCCTAAGGTCTTAAGTATGCAAATCCCAGACTTGCTCATTTCCATCTTGTTTAGTTTCTTCTTTTTCTCTTTTCAGATCAGAAAGTAGTTCTAAATTGCTGTTATATTGGTCAGATCTTGTATTAATTCTAGACTCCTTAATCTTTTCACACGTTCCATAGTTACCTAGAGTGGTGTTTCTAGGTAGAAATCTTTAAAATGTCATCAAGATACAAACTTTCTCTGGGTTATCTGTCAGGCACCAAAATATAACTTGGTTATCATCCAGTATCAAAAGCTAATCCAGTAGAAATAATCAAAGTAATGGACTAACAGTGCAACATGGTTGATATCCATATATGCCTTTTTTAAATTAAAATTGACTAGATGAATTTGGCCTCGATTAATTTACATCCCAGGGACTGCAGACTTGAAAAAAAATGAGATAACCTTTTCTGTATTACCAGTGAATCATTATAATACCTCATATAATACATGGTTTAATAATTTTCAAGGGAATTTATTAATGATCTTCTAAAAGGAAAAAAAACTCCCCATCCTTTTTATACTTCTCAGAGGTGTGTAAAACCTGGGCTACCTGAATGACATTTCAGCTTAACAAAGAACAGTAAAACTGAATCAATTCAAGAATGGAAAGGAAAAGAATTTTCCATGTTCCTGACTGTCTGGTCATCAGTTTCCCTTCTGGCTGAGGCATAATTAATATATTAACAACTTTTAAGTTTCATCAAAGAGAACCAGAAAGATGAAATAGATCCTAGTAGTATCCCCACGGAGGAAAAAAAAAAAAAACCTGCTGTGTGAGCTCAGTGCTTATTAGATGACAGAAGCTTCACACGTGACAATGACTTCTGATTGCCTCAGCTATTGGAAAAAATATTATCAGAGTTCATCCCTTAGAAGGTGCCAGAAATTCACTGCTTGGTCGAGTGTTCTCTTCCTTGCAGGTTTTCTGACGTGAAATCAGATTGGAAATTCCCTTGGAGCTATGGCCTTCGTAATAGTGCCTTTCATGTGATTTTCTGATGTCCAGAGAAGGATGAGCTCATTCTGCATACTTAGTATAAATCAATTGAAACATCATGGAACAATTAAGCAAAAATCCACTAGAGATGTAGCATCATTACTCTTGCTGGTTTTGTAACAAGTATGTAAGAACTAATGTAAGAACCATAAACAACAGCATTTCTACAGTACCCCAGATCTGGACTATGAACGCTTGACAAATTCCTAATGATGACCAGTCTGTGTGGGGCCTCCTTTAATGGCAGCACTGTAAATTAGCCAGCAGTTAGTTTTTTTCCAGGTTTCTGTGAAAATGATGTATGATTGGACAAAGACAAATTACAAGAATATGTAGGGAAACAGTCTAAGAAGGGGAGGCAAGAAAGAAGCCATGCAGCCTATACCCCAATTTACTCCTCCTGGAAACATTCTCTTTGATAGTCTGCAAGTAGTTTTTACTGATTTAACTCTAGTGAGTTAAAGGGTCAGCCAAAGGTGGAGTTTTAAACTCTTGTGTGAAAGAACTCTGGAAATATGTTGAGGAACGAACCCTAGCAATTGAATCTTACTCCTTAATGCCTTTCATATAGAGACCAAACAAACACAACAAGCTCACAAAGTCTGTTCATTTTTTAGTTACAAATAGGACTGACTTTTTTTTTTTTTATTTTCTCAGAGATGGCACCAAATTGAGAAGCTCTTTTGATGTATGTTTTAGGAATTCCAGGGCTCATCTCTTCTTTACTCAAATTTATTTTTTGTGCTTCTACCAGACTTTTTATTGGGAAAAATGAAAGTTTTTCCCCTCTGGTCCTTAATGCAGACAAAGCCCTTTTATTAATTTTTTTAAATTTAAACCAGCTGCAGTATTAATGTTCTAAATGACAACTGCTGCAGCAGTGGCTTTATCCTGCAGGTTGTTGCAATATGTTAAAATGGTATTTTGTATGTTAGATCCAAAGGAACCATGATGGCATATTGGATCAGAGGGCTTAAAATAAGACAAAAGACTCCTCCCCCTCAAAAAATCCTAGAGACAAAAAAAGAACAAAACCCACCAAAACAAACAAAACCCTAAACACACCTCTCTACCCCAGACACCCGACTCCATACAGATTTATGGGACTGTCCCAGAGGTCCGGAATGAATAATGTGTAGCATGTGCATGAGAATGATAGATGAAACAGTAATGGCTTATGTCTCTGTTAAATACTATGTTGTAAAAGTTGTGCCTATATATGTTTGTTAGACAGGTCCTATTTCTTTTGCTTTCTTGCAGTTGCTAATCTCCTGGGCAGATAAGGAAGGTGGTAACTTTGGAGGTTTTGGATTTAAAAAACCTGTAGTACACAGCACACTTTGAAAGGAAGCAGTAAGGCATCTTTAAATTTTAAAATACAGTTCAGAAACATTATGTTTTCTTATACCCTGCAGTTCTCAGTCCAAATGACTGAATTTCAGATTAAGAAAAACAAAAAAAAAAAAAGAAGAACAAAACAAGTGCAAAGCCCCCAGGAGTGCGAGTGGGAGATAGGGTTCACAGTGAGTCACTCTGTAATATTCTAACTGAAAAGCAAAGTGGCAACTGCCTTGTCACAAAGACTCCTTTGCATTTAAAAGTAAAGATTATATAGATAATACAGGAACAGTCTCCTTTCCACTCTGTATTCAGCTGACAGAGTTCTCTTAAATGGCCAGAAACAATTTTGGGAAGGACTTAAATTTTTTGACATTCCTTTTCATTGCAGGTAGGATAAAAACTTGTAAAATTTTGAGTGGTGAAGTGAGTACAGAACAAATCATTTCAGGTTGACTTCATTTCAATTTCATCTCTTCAAAATTCTAGTTGCATAAATTCCACTAAGTAACTTCAAATGGAAAGGCACTATCAAGTAGGACAATAGTAATATTTACTCCTGTAATGTGGGATATTTTGACATTGTTAGCACTGTTTATTTATTATTAAATGGTACTTGTATCTCATAATATTCTGCAGTAAGGAGGACAAACACAGATCACTTGGGGAACTAGGCAACTGGAAGAGTGTCTTTACCAGGAAAGTATGGCTGTCTGAACTAACTGGATATTCAGTATCTCTGAAAGGAATTCCTAAATCAGTATTCAGTCTCTGGCTTATTTTGACTATATATTCTCAAGGTGCTGGCTCATTTGTGTGGCATAAGTGTTTCAGCAGGATGGACTTGTGTTTGAATGCAGGTTGCATTACTGATGAGCTACTGAAAACATAGGTTTTCATAGCCTATTCTTTTGGAGAAGTGGAGCCATTCTAAGACCATGGGGACCTCAGGCTCTCAGTCAAGATATGGTGTAGCTGGGAATCTGAAAACACAAGCAGCAGAAGGTTTTTAGCACTCTGGTTTAGGACTTGAAGGCATAAAAAGCATTGCTCAAATGGGCTTGTACAACCTTATTGTAAAAACTCTTCAGAGCAGTTGAGTGAGTCTTCCAAGAGTAAAACACTACAGGAGGCTGAGCAAGAGTAGCCATTTACTTGGTTTCCATGTAGAAGGATGGATAAATCAGAAGAATATTTTTTTCTTTCCTGAAGAATGTGGAGAAAGACACCAAAAATTGTGTATTTTGAGACGAGCAATTTCTTTTCTATATGTAAAAGTGAAAATTCCATTTTTGTTTCTCCTGCTATTAGAACTGAGATTATTTCAGTGTCAGTGCTCTCTGCTCATGTAGCAACTTGATCAATTCTGTAATTCAATTTCAGTCCGCCAATGCAGATTTTGATTTTGTGTTTGAGACCAACCTTCAAGAAAAGATACTCCTGATGTCATAGATAACAAGGCATGAGGTGCAGAAGTTAGAAATGTAGAACAGAGACACACCTGTAACAGCACTTTCTTATTTGTACATAAGAAATATAGAAAATGATAGTGTTTTATGCTAGTCCTCACAGTCCATATTGAGTGGCACTTTATGATGAGGAAGAGCTGCTGGAAATTTGTTAGTAGATTTTTCTTGCTCAGTATGGCCAAACCCATTTTTGCTCAAGATCAATGTAGGAAGACAATGCCAGCAGGCATTAAAATGTGACAGGTGTGGAGAGTGAACCACCCATCAGACTTGCAGGCAATGAAATAATGCATACTGATATGTGTCACTGAACTTATCTACAGACTGAGATTGTGTAGTTTCTACAACAGGTTGTAAGTGTTTTGCAAACTAGATTTTTATAGTTTCACGTTCTATATCAGTTTAGTTTGAAATTCAGTATTCCCTTTACTTTCCCTTTTCTCCCCCGTAAACTGTTATCTCCCACACTTCTGAAGTACTGGGCTTCCTAGGAGAGCTCAATTACCTGCAGAGGCAGATGTGCTAAATGGCAATGCAAAGATGATTTGTCCAAGCAGATTTGAAAGCTGACATCTGATAGTACCTGAGGCACTGTCAAGAGATGAGCATTGTCAACAAGCTGTTAAAAATGACTTCTAATAGCTGAACAAAGTAGATGAAACATCAAGAAAATTTCCTCGTTCTTACTGATTGCCTAATTTAATTGGTACAGTTTTATTGAATTTTTTAACAGAACAAAATGAGATTTTAATGTAATCTCATTGAGGTTGGTTCTAATTAGATATATTAATTTATTATGACTTTCTTGGTTAGAAGAACTTAAACAACTCATTAATTTCTTTGGTATGAAATTATTTTAGACAAAGTCCCAGAACCTTCCAGCTATGTGTAAATGCTTGGTTATATTTGTGGGTACTTAGCTGTGAGCCTAAAAAAGACTGTGGGAAGACCAAATAACTCATTTTGCATATTCTGCTATAATTAAAACTCTAAGATGATGTAAAAGTATTGAAACCCTCTGAATTTTGTAGATGCAGTTCTGCAACCTTCTTGGCCATTGATATATCACTGGTATTAACTGTTGACTCCCCAGATCACCTGAATTTTGAGGTTGACAGTACTTTATCAAGTAAAGTAGAGCCATCTCTCAATGCTCTGACATGCTATGTATGCATAAGTAACAAAGGAGGGAAGTTGGGCTTCAACCTCATCTGAATCATTTTCCTCTGCCTACAACCAGCCGCAGATGTTTTGTAACACTGAGGTAGCTAAAGGAGGTTGTGTAGATACGGGCTTTAGATTCTTTTGGATCAGCTCCTGAAATGTAAAATAGTGATAATAAGAGAGGGCTAATTTCCAGTTTCATAGAGATGTTTTCAGGATAATATGTTTAATAAGTCTGTGGGTATGCTAAATATATGTGTCCTAATAAGATGTCCTTAAGACTTCAGCAGTGATCCGTTACATCTTCTTTTATCTAATTTTTAATTGTTTGATTTCTCGGGCTTACTTTGGTAAGAAAACTGTGCCCTTGTGATCCCCATTTCTCAAGTCAGATTTCATCCATAGTTGTTTGCAGAACATGTCCATAGACGTGTAAGACATAGAAAAATGGTAAGAATTGGGAGTTTTAGAAAGATTGTTCAATAACTCTTCAACTTGTTTTAGCTCTCTAAACTGCTACTCACAAAGGCATGAAATGCAGCTAATAAGAAGACTCCACTTGGCAGTAGCATCTACGAGTGGTCATTCTTGACATGCTAGGAGTGTGTCTGGATTTCCACTTTGGTGATGTTTTATTGCAGTGTACTAGCTGGTGTTTCTCTTTCCTGCTGCTCATCTTTCTTGGGCTTTATTGAAAGCTGCCTCTCGGTCTTTAATAGGTATGATAAAACATTGGTCTTACAGGGCATTGCTCTTGCTGCTACCTTCTTGCAGTGTTTGGAACATGATTTAGCCCTTATTTTTCCTTTTTTTTCTCCCAGCAAAATAAGTCATGTAGGAGGATGACATGAAAAAGAGTTCGATAGCTAGAATTAGGAAAAAATCCTTATGGTTAGCTTGAGCTCCTCTTGCATGACACAGAGACACCTTTCTGCTAAATCAGACTTGACTGAACACTTGCAACAGGCTGTGAATGCCCTGATGTTTGACAGCTCCTGTTTCAGGTTTCCTACATGAGAGCATGATTCACTATCAACTGATCCACCCCCGAAATTGAATCTTAAAGCTTTCTGCAAGTTCTATGCTACACTCTCGTCATGCTGGAGGGAAATAAGTCTGTTGCTCATTCTGACTGTGAAATGAGCCAGTGCTATATGATTACCCTTCAGTTTGACTCTGGGAAGTAACTTGAACCTCATCAGATTATGAATTGTTTGGTTTCCCTCTGTAGGTGCACACTCTTTTCACAGGCTTTCTGAAGTGTTGCTGTAATTGCTGATTTGTGTTGATTTTTCTTTTCATATAACACCATATGCTGCATTTGAGAGATGTGTTCATAAGTTGTTTTCACACAGACTATGTCCAGATCACACACACACTTGTGTTGCTGCAATTTCCTCTGAAATTCAGGAAAGCCTGTTAGAGTTGTGGACTCATTAAAAGGCAAGCTTCTTGTGAAATTTGGTAGGCAGCCTATGTAGCTTAAACAAAGGTGGAATAATTTAACAAACGCGTAAATGAATTTGTGATAGTTTCACATTTGTGTCAGCTCATTCAGGGAAATAATGAAGTTTCTCCCCCAAAAAGGAATTAAAAAATGCTTTAGGTGAAATGTTTCCATTTTCATGGGGAAAAGCAAGTAGGAGAAAATAATTGCTTCCAAGAAAAAAAATACATTAAAAAAAACTGCTAAACTGAAAAAAGTTCTCATAAATTTGCAGGAGGATGAGTGTTTATGGTGATAAGAATACCCCAAAAGAGAAGCAAGCCTTAGAAAGGAAGTCTTTGGAAATGAATTCAGCTCTAAGTTTTAAGTCAGTCTCAATCATTAGGATGAGATTCGTGTGTGCGACAGCTCACCACATGTCTCTCTCTAATGGAGCTTTAGAGGAAAGTAAAGGACATGTCCAAGGCTAACTGCTGTCAGAGGTGGGACCTGGGGCTGGAGTTATAACTGTTCTGACAATACCCAAATGCCTATATCTCTCCTGCCTCCTACCATTCTCTCTGTCGTTGCTCAGACACAAGCTATTTTCTCTAAGTCAAGTCAATACCTAGGCCATTATCAAAACAACCTGATGAGACACGAAGACATTTTACAATACTTTTTCAAACTTTGAGAAATAAATTCAATAAAAGTGCCTCAAATCTTTTGGTAGAAGTGATTGTCCAATCATTTAAGCAACATGTTTGTTATGAAACCTCTGAACATGTCTCACTGGGGGCAGAAGGAGATATATTTGGTTATTGAGCTTTCTTTGCTTCAGAAATGTAATCGATACCTGTATAGGCAAAATGAAAGTATCCATTATTGTGTGATTTAATATGTAACCGGGGTGTGCATGATAGGGATAAGAGTATAATTACCAGGGGAAGTGAGTTTGATATGATTGCTATAAAAGCAGCAATAATTTTCTTTGCTTGGTGTTTTAGTTTTCTTAAATTCACAGAAGGCTCATTGGATTCTTCCTGAGGTATAAATAAAAAAATCATTAAGCACAACTGGCTAAGTTCTTTTCAGTTATTTAACATAATTGCCATGCTTTTTCCTTCTGAGTATGTCACAGTGGTGCAGGTAGAGATGGTGAGAAGAAATTCTGTTCCACTTGGGTACAATATTGCTGACCATGGGGATGATGTATGGATGTGTGAAAGTGAACATAGTGCTCATGCAGTTTACTTGTTAGGCTTGTTAAACCATAATATTTTGCAATGAAAAGAACTTTTTAGACAGTTTATAGCTTGGCCTCCACCTCCCCAAATTCTTGTTATCTGCTGGTCTGATTCATCTTGCTGTCTTTTAATCTCTGGTAGCAGGAGATTTTGAAGACATTTAACAAGGTTTTCTTGCTATTAAACACTTTCTTGGGGGAAAGAGGATACGATTTTCACCTGACATTTCATAGCGCCCTTCTAGTACGCAGGAATGCTCAGCAGGCCTGAGTTATGGGAATTTTGGCAAGGGAGTACCTGAAAATCCAACTCACTCCAATGTCCTCATTTCTGGAACTGCTGAAAAATTCAGTGCCAGTCTGAATCTCTTCTACAATGTATGGCTGTAGAGTATACTGGGACTGATCTCTTTTTCTTGTCCTTTCTCTAAAGAGAGCTTTTTCATGTATGTTCAGTGCAGTAAGGGAGAGAAAGGGCATTGTGGAGAATTTTGCTACTTTAAATCTCTTTTCATTCTGACAGGGAGTTAAAGCTGCAGCTTCTGAAATTCTCTGTGAAGGATGTAACTGCTGTCTGTGGTTTGGCACAGATCACAGGGCTGATTGCTAGGGAGATATGGGTCTTGGAGCGCTGGGGAGATAAGGAGTTGGGTGAGCAATGCAGAAGGCAGACACTGAGGAGCTCCAGAAGCACCTTTCTGCACAAGTCTGTCATGTGGCTTGCAACAGAGCCTGTGGCGACGCACATCTTTGGCATTTCCTATTACTTTCTTAGAGGCATTGTGGTTCCAGGTGTATGTGGATCAGAGCAAAGGCGATTGAAGACATTCTCCATTCCCTGCTCCCCCTCCACTTCCATCAGTCCCATAGGGACTATAGAATGATAGAATCTTAGGGTCATCTACATTGGAAAAGATCTTCAAGATCATCAAGTCCGGCCATCAACCTGACCTACCGGGTCCTATCACTAAACCATGTCCCTTAGTGCCCCATCCACATGTCTCTTGAATTCCTCCAGGAATAGGATCTCTACCACTTCCCTGGGCAGCCTGTTTGAATGCTTTCTTCTCTGTGAAGACATTATTCCTAATGTCCACTCTAAAGGGCTTATGGTGCAAGGCCACAGGTCTGGGGTTAGCTACAGCACATACTTGCCCCACAGCTTGAAGGTAGCATCAACTTAGCAGTCTTCTTGCATTCACAGTACTACATGGGTGCATTTTTATTTCTGCAAAGTTAAGCTGTTTCCCCAAACTGCCATTTTCTTCTTGTGGTAGGCATTAGTTATAAAGATAGTACTTTGTTCTTTATTAATTTCTTGTGATATTGTCCTTTGATACCTTAGGAACTCCTTCTTCATGAGTATGTTCATTTATGACTTCTAAAAGGCATAGGAAGGGAATGCCTACAGTCTTCTGTTACTTTGACCATTTAGTGAATTTCATGAAGGTACTAATTTAGCAGTAGCAATATAGCCATCCGTGATGACATTGTTTCTGACAGTGGTGTTTTCTGGTAAGAGATAAAGGCTAAGACCAGTTATGAATTGTCTCCTAAAAGTAAGAAAAGCCTTTTTATGCATAATATCTGGTTAGCTGTTTACTTCTTGGGAACATATATGATGAAATACCTGTAGATACTGCCTACCTACCAGCTAGCCTAAAACTGTTACAGTATCTGATAAATTCAAGGGCATCTAATCCAAAATCACATTTGGTCTGAGAGTTTATTTTAGACATTTTTCAGAAGAAATACAATCTTACTGCAAGATTTAAACAAATGACTTTCTGCTTCCAGAGAAGAATGTTGTTTTGCTTCTGAGAATCTCATACAATGAAAAGCAAAGCCTAATTGCATACTAATGTCACATTCTGAAATCCTGATTAAAGTCATACAAGTTTAGGCATAGGAAATGTGGACAAAAGTTGAACTTTTTGCCCATAGACTTTATTATTTCTTATAGCAAATTTGTCATCTGTTAGATAATTTTGCATTCAGGGCTTTCCTAACGTTCAATTTATCAGTGAGACTGGCACTGAATTCTTTTTTATTTTATCCCAAGTACCATCAGAGTAGAAGAGACAAGTCTTCTATCATGGACTGACTACTGCCAAATCAAAATTCATGACTCTGTTCATCGTTTTTTTTTTTCTGGAATTTTTGTGTTCTCTTTTTCAGATCATATATGTTTTTTTTAACATTTAAGCAGCTCCTTCAGAAGAAAGCCACCATATTTTCATCTTGCCTCTCTCTATAACCTCTGGCAGTCACTTAGCTCTACTGTTCCTTGGTTTAATTGCATATAGAAAGTGAAGGTAATTACCCCCATTGAGAAATATTTTAAGAATTATCTTTTTACAAATAAAAAGTTTCAAGGGGTTAGTGGGGTGAATCAGAAGAGAGCCAGCCTGCTGATTAATGAAAGATCAAAAACCAACCCTGCTTGATGGCCAGCTATGCAAGCCTTCAGCTTGTGGTTTACTGAACTTTGCAGTTTGAGCAGAAGATCATGAATATATTAAACTGTGAAAAGATTGCAAATTGTATCTGAAATATTCTTCTCAGCTTCTGTTGGAACTGGACATAAAGGATCTAATAAAAAGACTTCCATCTATGGTATTTTGTTTCTTTCAAAATGGGGACACTTCTGCTTTATGTTCATTCACCTCACATGGAACAAATGGGAGCCATAGTAAAACAATCTAAGTTCATAATTTCCCCTTATTTTGTTTAAGTAATAGAGTGATTTAGTTGAATTAATTTAGTTTTGCATATTTAATTCGAAGTTATCAGCATGTCTGAGGCTTTAAGATAGGCTTGTGTCAACTTGGCTGCCTGAGTTACTGGCAGGACTAGAGTAGAAGAGAAATTGAAAGCAATGATGCTTTAATTTGCTAAGCTGTAGCCTTTTGTCAGTTGTGTACCCGGGCAAAAACAAGACACAATTTATGACTCTAAAGTGTTCTGAGAAAGTGAAGAGAGCTGCTGACTCTGCAGAAATAAGAGGCTTTTTAAACATATATTTAGTGCAGTTGTTAACAGATTGGCAAAATGTAAATGATTGTTTTAATCCTCCTAACATTTTCTTTGGCTGATCTCATGTATTTCATGCTAAAATTGATTTTAAACATGTATATAAGCAGTCAGCTCCTTCCAGATCACTGCAACCAGTTTCTTGTGCAGGAAGAGGCATATACAGCAAGGGCTAGAAGAAACTGGGTTAGATATTGATTTTGACTCTGCCTTCTTTCCTAATAATAAATCAAGAAGAAATGTGTGAAAAATTATACTTCTAAGTTGTTATGAAGAAGTATTTCTAAGGACAGCACAAGAAGAAAATTCCAGATTTTAAGGGAGGATTTCCCCTCCCCCTCCCCTCCTCCCCTCCCCTCCGCTCATTTAGAAAGAGAATATTTAATTACACTACTCAGTGGTGCCTCAAGGCCATGAGAGATGAGATAGCTTTGCTGTGGTTCTAGGACTTTATCTGAGAGGACTTCTGCTGGCTTTTCTAGTGACTGTGCTTACTGCTTCAGGTGTGCCTTTGTGAAAGTGATTTGGAAGTGGAGTCACCAGAGGCTCGTGATCTGAGAAGTGAGGACAGACTTCAAAGTCTCTCCATGTTTCCTAATATGTAATGAACCCTGCCCAGGAGAAGTCCAGCTAGAACATTTGACAGTTGACTGAACACTTATGATGCATGGAGTTTGGTAATCTTCTGAGCTTCCTCGCAAAAATACAAGTAGTAAGAAAAAAGCCTGCCTAATGTAAATCTGCCTAGGTAGCAGCTAATGTTCAATGAGGCACAAATGGTCTGCTGGTGTTTTCTATTCTACTTTCCAGAAAATTGAGAGTGACTTGTGGTTTGAGTCATAGCCAGAAATGAAAACCTTCTTCCTTGTGCTTCTGAGCACGTCTGTCATTTTTTGGGGGTGTCAACAAGAACGTGCAGACAGGTCCATGCTGTATCTCAGATGTCTGAGGTAGAGTACTTGGCCTAGGGGAGAGCTGGTGACAATTTCCACTGCACTACACCAAGAACAAGTGTAGCAGGCAGCGAAAGACTGCAGCCTTAAATATGTACTGACCGGGCTGAGAAAAGAGAACTGCTTCCTATAAAGGCTTGCTCCCTGCCCATTGACTACAAGGGGAGGTTGTGTGCATCATATGGGCAGACAGGCTGACCTGCTAGCTGGTCCTTCTGATTTTGGAGGGTACTGTAATGCAGCGGATACTTAGTTTGGGAGGGCTTATCCAGGTCAGGTTCTGTACCCTATACCTGCACCCTATATCTATGGCCAAGTGCCTTTAGAGTCTGTATCAGTTTGTATTACACAGAATAGTACAGCCTTTTTTTTTTTTTTTTAGCCACTAATTGTGCTTTTAAAAGAATTCTCTACTAACCACCTCCCCATGGTGCAATAGTTAATTCTTTCAAATCCTGAGCAGCAGTAATGACACCTTGCCCGTGTCTGAGACATTGATTGCTTGCACACAGAAATTAAGCAAGTTATAGAGCAAAAAATGACACGTTTTAGTGTAGGTCTCCTGCTATATTTTTGGCCAGCAGTACAAAATAGTCATTTGCAAACGTTAAAAACACTCTCCCAAGCTGTATAAGGTAATAATAAGTATAGTTTTCCCAAAATATTTTTGGTTGAAATGTTGTTGATAATCCCAGTAGCAGCGAATTTGTAATAAAAAATGATTGTTCTATACTGATGTTGAAATTACCACTTCACAAATAAGAAGAAGATGTTTGTCACTATGGTTGCTTATCTAAATGTAGAAATCTGTTAACCTTGTGTTAGTATGTTGATTTGGTGTTTAGTGTATTGGAATATTTAAATACCCGTTGTTCCTTTAGATTCTATTAATGCTACTATGATATGTTCTTTGAAATGCATTTATTTTGCCTTATTTTTAACCTGCACAAGGTTTTACAGGATTTAGGTTATACATTTTAGCAAAACAACCTGAAATTCGTACTACCTCTGAAACATGCCGTAGGCAAGTTGGTGAATTTAAATTACTTTACCAGAATGTGTTTTATAATGTATCTACACTGATTTTGTTTAAAATTAATTCCATGAGGATTTAGACTGACAAGCCCCTGGCAGCTGCTATATTTATCATCATTCATTTTTTCTCCTTTATTAATATAGTTACTATTTTAACATTTTAAGTTCATTAAAACGCAAGGTTAAATTGCCTGTTGATCACCGTGGTTGCTGTGCAAATAAACTTCCAGGTCTTTTCCCCATCCTTTCCCTCCTGCTCTCCACATCCAGCTCGGTGGACTCCAAGGATCTGTTGTTTTGCTCTACTTTTCTGCCTAGCACAAAGGATGTTTTCCATGCCTAAACCAACTAAAAAGTTAATGTCTATGACTGAGAGATTGTACTGCAGTTTTGTTTGGTGGAGGAGGGTGTAGGAATCTTAATGCTTTCAACTTTGGGGCTAGATATGCAAAAAAAGAATTGCTTTGTTTTAGTAATCTGTTGGGTTAGGGAACAGAAAACCAAAGGAGAGTCCTAGCCAGTTGTCTATGGACCCTTGGTTTGTGAAGGCTCTTTCAAGGAGCTGACAAAAGTTTTTAAAAATGTTTTTTTGGTTCACCCACCACATTCCCAGGTCTATAGCTGTCACTGTGAGGTTTGGATTTTAGGCCCCTAAGAGATGAATTTGGTGTTTTTAAAGCATTGCAGTGGTGTTCCTTGAGAGTGGAAGCTTTCCATTTGCCACAGCCGTGCTGGGCTTTTAATGTTCATTTAAAGAGCACTTTAATGCTGACAGCATCAGATTTGATGTGAGCCACCTATTTTGCTCTGGTTTAGGGAGGATGTGTGTGCCCTGCGTGCCTTCTTGCAGGGAAGGGGTGACGTGGCCTCGAGAACCGAAGCAAGCCAAGAAACTCGCCAAGGTGTGGAGCAGAGCAGACGTGCCACTCAGTGTCCCACTGCAGACAGCCACACTTGGGCTGTGTTAGAATCATTACAAGGGCTTAGCTGGGAAGTCTGTGGCTTTTAATGCCATTTTATGGTAGTAAAACTTGGTGTCCCACCAGCTAGAAGAGTTGGAGTTTTAATAGAATAAGCATTTGATTAATGAAACAACGTGTACTGTACAGAAGAAATGATCATAAAAAGCTGCTTTTTAACTGCCTAAAGTACCTTTTGCAGCTTGGAACCTTTTATCACCTTGTAAATCGCCCCTTGAGATGAATAGTTGAAGTTAGACAAGGCACACTTCCATTACCAGCATATCCTCCTTCAGTTATTATTATAGAGCTTGGGCTTGCAGCTGCTTCAAAGCTGCCCTCCTCACCAACACGTTTTTACATCTTGCTTTCATTATGCCAAGGGCGCATTCTGTGTTATTGCAGGGCCTTTGCTTTTAATAATCTTCTCGATGCAAACACTCAGACCTGAGGGAGGTCCACTATTTCTCCTTAGTGTCACGTTCCTGCTCTTATAAGGTGGTGACCATTTTTTTTTTTGGCCATTTTTGTTCTATTTTATAGATATTGTTCAAATTTATTAGTTAACAAAGACTTAAACTTACTCGGGAGGAAAGGAAGATGCATAATAAAGCCTGTAACCTGAATATAGGAGAGAAAATAAAGTTATATCATTTTCATTACGAAGGATTGAAAACTTCTCATTGCTTTCAGTGGGAGTATAAGTAGGAAAATAAAAGACATGACCCTAACAACAAACAGATGGCATTCCCTTTTCTGTGATTTTGTACACTTTTGAAGTTGTAGAGGAACCGCATAAGCAGTCATGCTTTCAATTATTTTCCCCACTAACAGAGGCAGACACAAAATTTATTTGTTCTTTCTGACTGATTACTCTTCCATTCCAGTCAGTGTGTCTGAGCTCTAAATTCTCTGCAGTGAAAGAAAGAGAAATAAACTGCAGAAACTTCTTGGCTTCAAAACCAAAGGAAATATTTGACTAAGTTTAATTTCTCCTTTTGTTAACCTCTCTCTTATTTTGCCCTTCTTAGGAATTAAAGTAGTGGCTGCAATGACAGGGCTTCAGTTTAGCCTAGATGAACACCCAGAAACTTTGCTTTTCTATAAGAGGCACCTCTCTACAGAAAGAACTGAAGAACCTTGCAATTTATTTTTCTTTGCTTTCTCCATCCTTATCCTTGCTGAGATACAAAATGAGCAGGCAGATTTAATCCTTTCCCTTCTCCGTAATTGTAACAAGTCTGTTATCTCACGTTGCTGCTATCCTAAAAGTTTGACCTTAAGAATGGAGAATATGGTAAATCCCATAAAGGCTCTAAAATGGAAATATACCACAATGTCAGAGCAGTCAAAATTAAAATAGTATGTTCTCAGTACGGCTTCAAATAACTGTTTTGTTCATAGTACTGATAAGCTTAGAAACGAGAGTATTTTATGTTTCCCTGTACTTTTATGCAAGGGTCTCAAAGCACTTTACAGCTGTAAATTAAGAAACACTGCAGCTGTTGGTGGGGAAGGAAGTCACCATCTTGCAGACAGAGAAGTAAAAATATGGAGGGGGGAATTAACGTAATCCATAGCTAGAAGCAGAAGTAGGGAGATAAATGCGATTTTTGATTCATGTATCTGGATGCTAACAGCTCGACAGTCATCCCTTACAACACGTATTTTCATGTAGTCTCCAAAAGCATTCTGCAACTACCTGCGCTGTGGTAAATCAGCAGTCATTGGAAAGGACATGAGTTATTTCTCTCGAGTTAGATTCCTGACTCTGCTGTTGACTTGCTCAGTTCCTGTGTCCTAACTTACCTCTGCAGCTTACTTATCCTGGTTAAAATCATGCACTGGTATCCTTGGAAGAAGTAGATACATAGAAGCAGGTTAGCTTCTCTACTAAAGAATATCTTGAGGGGAGGAAGAAGCTAAATAGCTGATAGCTGTGACATCTCTGCGTGCAGGTGCTTCTTCTTCATTGTGCTTCAGAACTGATGATAAGAGCTGTGTCCTGTTACTTCAGAAGCCAAAGGGATTTTTTTGTTTGGAAACTTTCATTGCCTTTTTATTTATTTATTTATTTTTATTTTTTAACACAGGATATGGTGAGATAAGGAACAACTATGAATATACTATAGAGGTTATTTGTTAAAAATATTACTGGGGGCCTCTTTGCAGCATGTAGAGGACATGAGGGAGGATGTTAATCTGCATGTATTGATGTGTACTTCTGCATTTTGGCTAGCCACCGTAGGCCTTGGCATGGCACTCCTTTATCTCATCCTCATCCTAAAATGTTTAGATTAGGCCTGATGAATTGTGTCACTTCATTTCATAGAAAGGAAGACTTGAATGACTTGCTCAGATATCTTCATCCATGCTCTATGCCTCCAATGTTAGATTATGCATCAGCTCCCCTCCTGGGTGGCATAGCTTACTTTTGGAAAGCTGGTCTTGGCCAGAAGAGTTAGATTCCATTTCCCCTCCTTTTGGTGAGTTTACCTTAGCTAAAGTCCCAGGGCAAAACCCTCGATAAAATGTATTAACAGTCTGTATCAAGCATTATTTCCCACAGAATACAAAGAAAATTAGTTAAATCTGAATGGAACGACTATGTCCCCTGTGCTTTATAGCATATATTATACTGCTCTTTCACCAAGCAATGATTTAATAACCCAAGCAGACCTGTTATTTTTTCAGGATTTATGTCAGCCTTTTGTGTGAAGAGCCACTGAAAACTCCTCTTGCGTTCCTCTTTTCCTGTTCTATTAATGTGCAGGGTATTGCATGCTTGATCTTGGAAATATTTCCAAGAAAAGCAATGTAGCATAATTCTCTGTATGAGAATTATTTCTAGTTCTCAGTGAAACCTTACCATCCTAGTCAGTGATGGTTCCTAATTAGAAATAAAACAATCTGCTTCACTTTCATTAATTTTTCAATGCAGCATTCTTGCTGTGCTCTTTATACATAGTGCACCCTCTGAAGCTTTGTGTTTTCATGATGCCAAACACTATTTCAGTGAAATGCTTGCAAGTTTTTCCTGCAATGTAGCCCTATTCTTCAGGCTTCAAAAATAACTCCCCACATGCTTTTAGACACTACAGTAATCAGTTTGAGGTGTTAATGACATTGGTTTTAGAAATGGTCCAAAGAGACAAATATCATGTATGGATGTAATAAGGATGGATTTTTTTAAAGAGAATTTTAGTGATTTAATTATCTTCTAAGAGAATTGAGGGACAACTTGTGTGTTAAAAAAGCCTTCTGCTGAAAAAAGTTTGCAGGATCAGAGGTAAGGATGACTAATGCTGTTCGCAAATTCAGTGTGTCCCATTATTTGACGCTCTGCATGTGTCACAGAGAATTAAGATCTAAGTGATAGGTTTCCATTACAGTATTGCAAAAGATTTTTTAGTCATAGCATTTATTTTCAAGGGAGTGAGAGTAACCTGGCTAGACTAGGAAGTAAGGTACCTCTAATAACCCTTAAAAAAAAATAAAAAATCCCTTTCATCAAGTACAGAGCATGCTAAGGACATTTGGATTTCTATACCTGAGCAACAGAAAGAATGAAAAGAGGTAAAGTAGTGGTATTATGGAACAGGAAAGGATTTTCCTGTTGCAGCTGGTAAGGTTGATATGAAAACATATGATAGTTGTAATCTAAAAAGCCAGTCTAGACATGACAAAATTCATGCACATCCTAAGTAGCAAGCCATTTGGACCTCAAGTGGAAGCCTTCCTATTGACTTTGGAGGTCAATGGAACAGGTGTTTTATACCCTTTCCCCAGTTTCTTTAAATACCACCAGAAGAAACTATTTTTTTTTGCCTCTCCGCAGAAAGAATAATTTTTGTTGCCTGGAACCAGTGTGGAAAATATTGATGTCATAATTTAAGGACTAACAAGAATGGAGAGAAGCTTTCACAGTCACTGAAAATCAATATCCTTGGCCCCTGCTGGGTTCTCTGTGTCCTTTTTGGGGCTTGCTCACTCTTTCTGAAGCTGGTCCTACTTGCTGATTATTCTTATATGGGGTGATTATTTTTGTCTGTCTTTCTGTCTCTTTCTCCTTGGCCCTTATCTTTTCACATGCCCTACCTCAGCATTGTTAGCTGAGCACTTTAAAGAGCTGGTATCAACTTTCAGAGGGGTTTCAACACCAGGCTGCTTTGAACATCTCAATTTGTAATGTGTACTATAGATATACATTGTATAACACTTAAGGCAGTGGAATTACTGGCATATTTGCCCTTTTTATTCAGCAGAGACTTTACATATATTGAAGTTGCATGAATATGTTAAAATGCAAATACCTCTTTTTACCACTTCAGGATATTTGAATGATTTTTAATATGAATGTTCAGTAATTGTTGTGCAAAGCAAAAATATTATATACTTCATTTTTTGAGAGTTTGTTTAAAAGCAGATTGCAGTAAACAACTAGCAGCCAGTGAAATAAATGCTGTGATTTCTTTAGCTTCTCTGAGAAAATGCATTCTCTTGCTAGCTGTCAGGTGTTGATTTCATGCCCTTCTCTGGCTTCTATAAAGAAAAACGGCAGAACCAATTTAAATTAAATTTTTTGGAAGGAAAAATATATATTGCATTTGAGTTGATAGCTTGTAGAATAGGTTGCAAGCTTATGGGATTCCAAGTACTTGAGTTGTAATGCCTGTAAAATAGGGAATTTGTAGTAGAAACAACCGTGGCACCAGAAATTCTGCAGTTGATATTGCTGGGTGCTGTAACTGAAACACGTAAGGTAACGTGAAAGTACTTGAGACTAAATTGTGTTTGAAATTCTGTTGTTGAAATCTGACTGTATTCATGGAAATCACGGGATGTGTATCAAGAGATCTTTTTTTCCCTCTTGCTCTTCTGGTATTTTAGGATGTTTCTTAGAGCTAGAAATGATTGCCCTAGCACACTGAATGCCTACAGAAAACCCAGACAAATGAGCATCCAGTAGCTCTGGACTTGTAGCTTTCTCATTAAAAAAAAAGTCTCTGACAAATGCAGCTGTACCAAGGTTGTCTGCAGCAGATTTAATTTGATCTTTCAAGCAGGGATTAAAAATGTTGTTCCTGTTCCAGTTAGAATATTACCACTTAAGTTTCAATACAAAAGGGGCTTTTTCATCATCCTGAAGCAAGCACCCTCAAACATTTTAACTGACAGCATTTTAGTATTTGCATTATCTTCCCCTGCTTGTGCATTTTTCACCAGTGACAGATGATAAGAGTTTATGTGAGGAAAGATCTGCAATAATAGCAGGAAAAGTCTTCGTGTTCCATATTACTGCAGAAGATGGCTAGAATTTGCATTAAAAATTACTGCATTTTCTGTAAGTGAGCATTTTTGCATATCTGGCTGATTCTGCTGTTTTGCCAGGAGGTATGCAGCATCAATCGCGTTTTAACATTAAAGCCAAAGTAGTAGAGTTGTACAGCATTCTCCAAGTATTCACAGACTTTAGGGTATGATTTTGCATGGATTAAAAGTAGACTTAAAAAATCATTGTATCTCCGTAAGCAGAATGTATTCCACAGGTTGATTATATGAAGGAAAATGAGGTGACTGAGGCCAGACCCTAAACTTAACTGCTCCTCAGATTGCTGTGCTGACATCCGTGAGGCTGTGCCAGCAGCAAATTCAGCCATGGGCATGGTTTCATAACCGAGGAGCTCACACGATAATTGATACCTGCTTTGACAGTGGGGTCGCACGGTTCTGGCTGCCTGTGGGGCCCCTGCCTTCTGTGGCTCCGTGCCATTTTAGGTGGGCTTCTCAGACAGACAAGGTTTGAGCTGCTACGTGGAGCATTTGGCAACACGGCATCAGAATTGAAACTTGTTTGGGTTGGCTGGCATCCCTTTCCTGTGCAATCTGCCATGCTGGTGGGAAACGCATGGAAATGGGCAAATCCCAATACGTCGGCTGTCTAAAACCTGCGTGTTGCAGAGCACCGCTATATTTCACTGAATTTATTAGGCATTACAATTCCAATATCTCATGCCTGTGGAAAAGATTGTAGTGAGAGCCAAAATAGCACTGTGTGAAGATTGCTTTTTGAATATGAAATGCTAATAATTTACTCTTGCCTAATTATAACAGATCGCTTTGTGTGTGTGCTATAAAGCCGAGTCCCACTAATCAGAAACAGTGCTGCAGAAGCATCGAATCTGTCAGAGGAGGCATCGGTGTGATTGTGTGGCTAAACTGTTGCACCCACAGAGAGCTCTGTATGCACAAGCGGATGCTTGTGTGCTCTTAACTTGTAAAGCCATGATCCAAAATCCATTGTATTCAATGAAAGAGCCCTTGTAGCCTTCTGTGAGCAGTTGAAGAGAGCACTCAATGTGTTTCTGATAAACTCTGTTCCTGCCAGAGGTGGCTATGACAAAGACTCACTGAAAAGACTTGCTGCCTGCCTAGACAGAAAGCTTTCTGTACACAAATTAAGGTCAACTGCCCAAAGTTGCTTGGCAGAAGTTCTGTCCAGGGTATTGTTCCGTGTGACCGGGACTGTGTCTACAGCAAGTAGAACAATGCAATAGAGCAGGTCTGTAGAACAAAAGAATTGATCTTGAGGATCTGACATTTATGCTGCATGCATTTCAGGAGCCTTAGGTGGAGCTAACCCAAGTTTGTCCTGTGGAATGGACTCCCACGGGTGGTGAGGGTGCCCTGAGTGTGCTCGGGGACTTCTGTCTTCTCGTTCAGTTCACCTGAAAGGAGCCCAGGTGCTCTCTGAGATGTTGCTGTGATACAAACCCAAGTATGGTGCATGGGTGAGGTAGTGATGTGGGTGGGAAGCACGCTCCTGCTGCTGGAACACTTCTTTGGTGCATGCAGCATCCCTTCGATTTGACTTGTTGCTCAATTGAATGAGCCTCAAGATCAAAATAACTGATTAAAATGGCAGATAAAGCAAATAGCCACTTGATTGACAGATTATGAAAAATTATGCAGAATGCTGAGAAAATCAGTTCTGTGATAGTTTCAGATTCTCTCAGGTAATGGAGAGTATTCATCTTATTAGAGGTACTGGCAACATGTGCTGTAGGTGGGCATGTTCCCATTTAAATGAGAAATGTTGCCAAATGGGAATGCTCATTAAGGTATGCAAGTAACTGTAGTGACTGATAAAGAAAAAGAAAAAAAGGGATCTGAGTTTATCTGGGTGTTGAGAAGTGCTTGGGAGAAATTTCATGGCTTCCTAACGTGAACAAATGGGCTGAGACATGTTCAGTACTGAGCTGTCATGTGGAAGCGTCTGTGTTGGTCAGACGGTTTATTTGTCTTCCTCACCTAAAAAATATGAGCCCATCTCTCAGTTTCAATCTAATCTGAGAATAGCAGAGGTGTTTCAAAGATACCAAGTTCCTACAAGCTTTGTGAAAATTTGACGTTGGGTAGAAGAAAGAGATGCTGCTGGTACGTGAGCTGGGGGAGGGCTGCAGCTCAACCCTCATTCAACACCAGAGGAAACCAGGAGCTGTTTTGACCTAGGAGCTTACCAGGCATAGGAAAATCCAGCCAATTACAACAAAACAGTCATCGTTTGTTTTGTTAAACACAAAACTTTTCATTTACATTATGGGTTTTGTTTTCGTCTTTCACCGTGAAAAACTCTGAAATTAAGAAGCTGGAATTGAGGCTTTGTAGTAACAAGTCGCCACTCGGACATCTGTTCTCACTGATTTAAATGACAGCACGATTGCTGCATTTTACTGTCCTGTAATTTGTAGCCTATTTATTTTTATGGTTCACTGAAGCACATACACAAGAGCAAGACAACTCAGTTACTGAGGCCATACGGAAAGCATGCTGCCCATACCCAGAGCTGTGGTGATGTTGCACCTGAAATTTACAGTTGCTGAGTTGCTGGGTGATGCTGTTGCAGGCTTGCTATTTCTTTCATCTACCCATAGCAGCAATGTTCTTTTGAAAAGAAGTGTTTAATGTTATCTGTGGTCACTTGACAGCTCTGCTCTGCATGAATCTCAGAGTCACTTTTAGGAACAGCGGGATAGGTGTCTACGTTTGCACAAGTTCCTGCATAGTGCCAGCCTTCCAGAGCTCCTGCAGTTTAAAAAGGTTTACTTTCTTCTTTAACACCAGGAGTTCCAGCCACCAGAATAGTTTCCTAAATTGATTTCATTTGGAAATGTCTTATTCAGGCTTCCTTAATTCCTTAACCTGACAATTGTTAGTTGCTTTCCCTAAGTAATGAAAACATATGTCTATCAAAAAATTTTCATATGGAAATAATCTTGTAAGAATGACTTCTGGCTGGATTTAGGTTGCCTTTACAACTCAGTTTAATAAATACTGTGAGATGTCACCTTAGAAAGCTGAAAAGAACATCCCCTATAATAATATATGTGCCTACGAGGAGGTATAAAAAGTGTCTGTCCAGCTGGGGAAATAATACATTTGTAACACTGCAAGGCTCCTTCCCACACACATACCTGTGTATGTTCTGTCGTAATACGGGGACAAATGAAGGGGATTTACTTCAGTTTGCTTTATAGGTGTACACTCTTGAGATCTCAGATTTACCACTTGTTTATTGGAAGAAGTTATCATCTGTAAAGGAATTCGTTTTATATTGCAGGTATTGTGAAAGTATTATAAAAAAGTATTGCAAAGTATTATAATTTCTGAACAAGCAGGTGGCTAGCACTATACTATACTTTAAGGTTTGCTTTATTTCTCTAAACTATCTTCCTCACCTGGGTATTCACCTGAGTGTTATGCCAAGGTCTTAACATGTCTATAAATATTGGAAGTTCCAGCACTGCCCAGTACTTAGAATTGACCTTAACTTAGACCACTTTGCACTGTGTGTCATAAGACTCTCAGTGACAGTAGACATCTCCTGGTCCTGATTCTGATCTGATTTATTCTGGTTTTGCACTAGCTTCCTGACTTGAGTAGAATAACTTCTGGTTTATACCATTAGATGATCAGATTTAGGGCTTCTGTGGATTGTCTTAATTTAATGAAATTAAATGAATTGAAGCCAGTTCTGGCTTGTGTTATCAGAATACTACATGCATAGTACTATTCTTTATTATAGAGTAAATTTTGTACCAACATGAAGGAATGCAGCTTCATTGGTTCTAGTGGAGAAATGTTGCCTAGAGTTTAGTTTGGTTAATGTGGAAAGCAGTGTAAAGTTTCAGATACTTTATAGACATGAGAAATCCCTTCAGATGCAGTGTCCATGCATGCAGCCACATACAACTTGGTTGACTTAGTGTTGTGTCAGTTGTGGAGAACAAAATGTATCCCATTGCTATCAGTTTTCAAGTTTTATGCATTCAAGTAGTTCTACAGAAGCCAGTGGTACTGTTTTTTTATTAAGGGCTCCAGATGTAGCCCATTATACTCTCAGTAGCCCTTTGTTACAGGCAAGAATCGTCATTTTCATTTTAGAGGGGAAAATTGAGGGAGAGACTACAATTTTCTGAAGAGCAGAAGTCTATTCGTGATTAACAAGAGAAGTCTCTTCTTGATTAAGTAATATGAGAAGTTGCTAAACTTTCTCATTCATAGGCTCAATATACTTTGAAAGTTAAATATTCTCTAAACATTGTCCCCTGTTTAGAAATATCAAGGCCATCTGTACATATAAAAAACCCAAGGACTCTATTGTACAGCATGCCATAAAGAGGATGTCTTTCCAGAACTCTACCTTGGGTGATAGGACAATGTCTGCACTGGATGTAATGATGCTTCTCTAGCACCAAGCAGAAGCTGATGTTTTATATATAGGCTATCACTACGACAGAAAGATAAACTAGGCATGCTGACTAGTTTTTACTCTCCATTGCTGGCCATGGGGCAGAGTGCTAACAATTACACTCAGCAAAATATGAACGTCTCAAATCCAGATGCTGCATTCTGTAAATCTTCACTAAAACAAGTGAGTTGTTCTTTAGTTGGAGAGGGAGAAAGATAGAGCGTAGATTAAAAATAGTTGAAACTTGCTAGACTTGCTAGACACATATTTATCTTTAATGTACAGGGCACTTGTTAGCTGAGACATACAAAGCACTCTCTTCTTCTGGTTCCAAAAGTCATGGTGTTACCTATGTGAAAATACTTGTGCATACTTCATGTTTTATTCTTATTTTATGTTTTACGGGCTGGAATATACTGGCCGTACTATTCCTCTGGTCAGGTCACATGGCTGCAGGATGGATATTCCTAGATCTAATGTTGATTCCCTGTCTCAGATCTTTCTATGCCGTATTTCTCTCTACATCTATGAAATGGGATATATATATATATATATATATGGGATAAAGATTTTTTAAGAATTCTGAGAATGCTAAAAAATGGTATGTATTGTAAGCAGTAAATACTCTCTTCTTATACCTACTGAATAGTCGAATAGTCTCGGGTCTTGCAACAGTCTTATTCAGACTTTGAGCAACGTAGCGAGACTTTTTTTTCATTGTAAAATGTGTTTTAAACTAACAGAGTCCCAGAATGTTCAACACTTGGCCAACTATTCTATATAATTTTTAAAACAAGGGTTTAAAACAGCAGGATTATTTTGATTGTAACTTTTATATAAATTAAATTTATCTTTTTAAGTCTGTAGAGGTTATTCATTTTTTATGGATGGATAAAAACTTCCAGTCAGCACCATATGTATGATTAAAATCCAAATGCTACACTCTAAAATCTTCAGTGAAACAATTGAGTTGTTCACTGGTTGAAGAGGGAGAAAGATAGATAGAGCGTAGATTTAAAATAGAACTTGATTGAGAGACATCTGTGATTTGAAGTCTCTTCATATAAATTCAGACTTTTTTTTTTTACCTGCAAATGTAAATGATAGATTAACATGTTTTTATCACTGAATTTTGCTCAAGTCCTTTCTGAGGGCATCAAAAACTACTGTCTAAACAAATCTGTCCTTATTAAAAAATAGATTGTAATCAAAGAATTAGTAGAGAATCTCCTCTACTGCCAACTTTCACATAAAAAAGAAGACATCAGAGACTGTTGCTTTCATTGTTGTCTTTGGAAGCTGTATTGGAGTAGATAAAGTCCACAGTCACCCAGGGATTATATTTTGAAGTTAATTTTATGGAATTTATGGTAGAAGATATCTTACCCTCTACACAGCCTCCCCGCCTATACATTTATTTAGGAATTTCAATTTTTCTTTTCAAAGATGCTGATTATGCCATGGCAAACACAAGCATCACAGATATATTACCTGAGGTTCAAGTATGAGCTGGTGGAAGAGCTGTGAAAATTTTCCAAGTCTAGTATATTCTGAATGTTGTGTAATTACGTCAGATAATTATCATGGCATGCGTAATAGAATATTAGATCAATAAAGTCAAACACGGAATAATTGCAGTGGTAAATCTACAACATTCTGATGCAATTATAAAAAATCTTTCAAACTTATTTTATAATTTTTACCCGCAGTTTTGTGGCTTAAAGAAAACCCAGTTCTAAGCAGATGTTTAAGTCAGTAGTTATTTCCATTGAGGACAGTAGAGCTGGTCAGGGGCAAAAGTGACATTGGTACCAATGGAAAAGTCTTACCATGAGAATGATGATTCAAGGACAAAACATTACCAAATGTGCTGACTAGATGTCCCGAATTTGATGTGCTTTTAGTGAATTCTTTTGAACATTCTTTGGATACATTAATGAACACTGTTTTCCCCATATTTTGCTTGAGTGTTTAAACTCATGTATTGTTATCCTGTTATTTTCTTCTCTGCCCACCCCCTGTCCTGCCTTACCCTACATCCTTTGGTAAGTACTGCAGGGAGAGAGGGAACAGATGCAGAAACATTATGTATTTTTGCATGAGGGCAGTGATTTCTCTTAGCAAGTATAGATATGTAATAGCTTTCCAAAGTTTGGAGGCTCTGCTTGAGCTGTGATTTTCATGCAGTGTCAATACTGAAATCAAATTTCAAAAAAAAGCCTTTGCTAGCACAAGGGTGGGAATTCTGTTGTGAGATATGAAATGGATTCTGGTTGAAAAATTCATTTTTTTTTTTTTTTTTGCAACATCATGCTATTTTTGAATAAACTTGTCTTGAAAGTTATTCTGTGTCTATGGCAGATTTTCTGTTCAAAAGAAAACAGCACTAACCAAGGTCTGTCCAATATCCTAATGGAAAGGATACTCACATAATACAAGAGAAAAGCAAATTTGAACCCTCATCCTGTCTGGCCTAGATCAGCGATGAACCTTGTTCTCTGCGTTTTGGGTAAATGCCCTGACTGTCATGTTTGCATCTGTGGCATGATGACTGATGTCATCTAATGAAAACATGGATGGTCTCAGTTTCATGCAAAAAGAGAATGGGAAAAGCTCTGAGGTCACAGAAAGCTCCCAGAAGGCCCTCCAGACCTCCTGACTGTGCAGGGAACTTCATGAGGTGGTGGTTATAACCCAAACAAGTGATCAGCTCACGGAGCCCACTCCTTTCCTATATTTGCTGCAGTTGTTAAACCTCAGAAGTAGAAGGACCATGGGAGCAAGAAAGCCTGTGATACTGAAGAATGTTGAAATTCACAGGAATAGTGAAATCTTTATTTTTCCATTTCTCTTCTTTCTCCAAAGTCAGACAAAAAAAAACAACCTCCTCTGTGTTTGTGAAAGGCTGCTTACCCTACTCATTTATTAATCAACCAGTCTGGAGATCTTTCCCGCTTCTTTGTGCTTTCCAGGGTTTAAACATCTGTGTATCTAGCAGATACCAGAATAGCAGGATTTAGTTAAAGTATTCTGGAACTTTATAGGTAAATTTAGACTAGTTTCTTCATAGTGTTATGATGCAGTTCAAAAAGCTAAGGCTAGAAATGATGAGCAAGTAGAAAAAATTTCCACTAACTGCCCAATATTGAGAAAGATCTGTATCATTTTTACATTAGTGAATCTTAAGTTATCACAAAGAAGAAATAATTGCATTATAATCTTGGCTCTTACATTTAGGAAATAATCTTGCAACAAAAGAGAAGGAAGCAGTAAAGATTTTGTGGGGCAGGTACAATTTAACTATAGAGTTTCTGGAAAATAGATTAGTTTATACATATGCACACACACTGTATGTATACACTATATTTATATAAAGGCTTTTTTTTTTTCAACTCCAGAGTATAATTTAGCAATAATATAATGCTAACTAACATCCTGGGCATTATAAATTTTGGAATCTGCTTGCCACTGCATAATTATACACAGCAAGGGGAAATCGGGAAGGATTAGATCAGTCCCTTAAACTTAGACTTGAAAGGTTGTTACCAAGGTCCCCTGTTATCCAGCCTTTCCATATCCTTTACCTATGGGAGATAGCTGTAGGCAAAACCCACCTGGCTACCTTCCTTTCACAAGTCTGTAGACTTTTTGATGTGTTCACATAAAATGTCATGTGGTAAGGAAGCAAAGTGTTATGTATCAGGAGCTGCCGTTCTTTGGTTTCGGTTATTCATAAGAAAACAGGGTAAAAAGCCCTCCAAACACACAACCCTTCCATTCATTGAAAGTTTCCTGGTAGCAGGCTGGATCTGCAGATTTTCTGTTCTCAACCAGCAATCTCTTACTTGTTATTTCAGCTGTTTAAAAAACATCTTTTTATTATTATTATTATTATTTTTTAAAGAAATCATCTAAAGTTATATACCTACAAGTATTTATAGTATCTGTTATCCTTTAGACTTTCATGTCACCTTAGTGATAAGAAATTGGCAATCAAGACCTGCTGGGTGAGGTATAAACTTGAGTTTTTCCTAGTTGTATATTATCAGGGATGTCTGCTCTATTTTATAAGGAGCTAAACAAGGAGGCAAAGAGAATTTCTTCCTTCAGGAGAATAGCCCACAGGCTAATATCAGCCCCATGTGTAGGTAAACGTGCCCAGCATGGCAGAACCCTATTTACTCACTGGGTGATTTGTTTCTCCATTAGGCAGAATACTGTGTCACAGAGTAACCTCAAAATGGTTTCCACTGAAACACCACATATCTTGCTAAAACAAAAGGATTATATGCCCTGATAGCATTAGTTGTACTGTTTGGCTGTCAGATCTGCAGAAATACTCTTAAAAATCTGCAGTTTTGTTTTGCTTTTGGAAATGAGCAATTCTTCTGCTGGTTGTCCTATAAAATTGCTGTGACAAAACTACATGAGAGTAGGAAAATAACTTCAATTTTATATGCATGTAATATTCAGAGGGTCTAGTTTCATCAAATAGCTTCATGTAAAATCCATTTTTTTCCCCAATATCCATGACGAAGGTAGTAAAATAGTGAAGTCTGTTCTTCATCATATTTTACAGTACACTCATCACCATGCTATTGACTATGCACTCAGCTAGATAATCAGTGTATTGGAAAATTAATTCAGGCAGAGCACTGGTTCAACAGTGCCTTGCTTCTTACATATGCATTTGGTCTGATTACTGAATTTTCAGAAGCAAATGGATTACTGTCTTCTTGAGGACAGCAGGAGTTTGTAGAACATGAATATTGCTATATATTTGCAATCTGTGTGGCATTGCAATTCTGCTTTAAAATGATGGAATGACATTGGACAACTTAAGCTGTTATGTAGAAAATCAAATTGATAAAGGAGACTGTTCTGCCCTGTAGCTGCTGTGTTATTTCAGTTATTCTCTGTGAGAGACGATTTGATTTTGAAACTTCACACATCTTTTGCACTTGATTATTGTATTGCTGCAGTACAAAGACATCCCGGACTAAGATCTGGCCTGGCCTCCTTGTGTATAGCAAACATAATAATAGGCATTTTCCTCTACAGGGATCAAGGTGTAAGCAAGTATTATCCCCAGTTTACTGAGAGCTGGAGGTGCAGGGATCTGTCTGATAATTGTTCACAGTTTCAATGGAAGTCTAATATACAACTAGAAAGGGCACCTGGGTTTTCTGTCAGTCTTGTTCTGTATTGACATAACATTATTTTTTTTGGTGCATCATTTTGCAGTGATGCTGTCCCAGCTTCTGCAGTTCCCTTGTTCTGTCAGTGTCTCTGGAAATCTCCAGCCTTGCTCTTTCTCTCTTGTAGCCCTGGACTAGCCTAGCAGTTTAAAGTCTGTGATAGCAGACTGGGAAGCAGGAGAAAGACTCTCTCTCTGAAGGTAAGATGCATACCTTAGGCCATGAGGTAACATATGTGGATGAGTCTTTGTTGGTTATTGGTTCTGCTGAATCTTTTATGAACAAGACTGAAGCAACAGCCTTCTGTTTCCTTGCTTTTTTTTCACTGAACTGAGCAGAATCCATCCATCCTTCTTTGGGATTCAGCTTTCAAATAAGCACTTACTTTTCTTAATGGTGGCAACAAAAAGTAAAATGTTTCTCACGAATCCTAAAACAGCACTTAAATATTTCTGCTGAAAATAGTAGTTTGCGTTTCAGTTCCGACACTTTCATGTTCAGTCTGTTGTATGAATACCGAGTGTTCTTCAACATTTCTGATTCTGCTCTTGTTTGCCTGGGTGATATGACCCCAAAAAATTGCAATCAGCAACATTTCATCTTTAAGGTAAATAACTTAACAAAAAAAATAACCTTTCATTTCACTTGAACTGATGCAGACTTTGACTAAAAGTAGTGCAGTACCAAAAGGAGTTCAGAAAAAAACCTCCAGAAAACTAGTTTGTATTTAGTTACATGTACTTTAGCTGCTAATAGTGTTGATTTTATTTTATTTTATTTTATTTTATTTTATTTTATTTTATTTTATTTTATTTTATTTTATTTTATTTTATTTATTTTATTTTATTTTATTTTATTTTTATTTTATTTTATTTTATTTATTTTATTTTAATGTATTTTTTTATTTTATTTTTTTCACATATTTTACTTTATTTTATTTCACATATTTTATTTTGATTTGCCAATTAAACACCTTTAGAGGCTCCAGGCTTCAATTTGCTGCAGACAGGCAAGTGGCCTAGAGATCATCAATGTTGATCACATTGAAAAATGTGCTGTAATTCCTAAAGCAGTTGGGTGGAAATAATTGTAAAATAGTAAAAGTATTTGCTAGCAGGTGGTGATCACATTTAGGCCTGTTGAGAATGTATTTTTAAGGGTAGTGGAGTGACATTTTCTTTACTATTCATCCACTCCCCAGCATAGACTGCACAGAAAAATAGTGCTCTTGCACACTTTCAAGGAAACCATGTCCCACACTGTAGCTTTGTTTTGGCTGTGCATTGTGGCACTTCTTTTATATTGTCTCTTATTGTGCCCTTCAGCATTGTCACTCATTCTTACCATGTTAATTACCTCTACGAGATCCCTCTAGCCTTTCTTAAGAACACAAGTAATTTTCAATGCATTAAAATGACTTCCATCTTGTGTGCATATATTAAAAATGAATACACTTGACCCAGGAATTAATCAACAAAGAAGTGTGGAACAATGAAGTTTAATAGCTTTTATTTTCAAGGCCATATTGTGTGTTTTGCTTACAGTGAAATATTTTGTAAAGCCATTTTATTGCCATAGATATCATTGAAGGGTGTTTTCTCTTGATGGAAATGTAACAGTTTAGACCTAAGTGTTTTTTTTTTTTCTTTCTTTTTTTTTTTTTTTCCCCTAAATGTTGTGCTTTGCTTTACACAGGAATTCAGGTTAGCCCTATGACTGTATATTACAGCGGCTCAGAGCAGACCATCACAGATATCCTGTCTGAGCCCCTAAATTGTATGCTTGTGTAACTCATGTATTTCAAATATAAAGGATGATATTATGAACCTACTGAAATTGGTGAGTCTACACATGAAGTCAGTACTTCTTGGTGAGATTGCAAATGACACATGGAGATTAGGTCCTCTCTCTGTGGGATGTAAACATTGGAAAGACACCTCAGGTTCTCCTTAACACCGAGTCTTTCAAGGCACCTTTGTATGTGATACAGGACCCCTGCTTCTGCGCTCCCCTGTGAGAGGTTGGGACTCCTCCAGAAACATTTTTATTCGATGATGTGGGTGACTGAGAAAAGCCTCTCGCTGCCCTCTTTCCGCAGGGTCTCCCTAAGGTGGCTCTTGTCACTAGGCCTGTGGCTCCAGGCTCCTTCCTGGGCCTGCCCCTGCCTCTGCCCCCACGCCTTGGAGTTACCTGCCATTTCCTTGCCACCTCGGCAGGAACTGATCTGAACCCTCTCTCCTTTCCTTTGAGGAAATCCCACCCTTGGTAGAAATGTAAGGATATAAGAATTACTACCTGGTACGAACAAATCCTTCCCAATGTTGTAGATGAAAAAGTCTGTACTCAAACACCGTCCTATCTACGGTGCATTGATATATTGACTCTAAATTGTGGAAATGCATCTAAAGTATCTGTGTAAAAAAATCAGTGTAAATCAGGTGTTGCTGCTGTATCCTTCTACAGTGATAAGTCGACAAGGGTACTTTTCTTGTTGCACACTGGACTTAAAAGTTTAAATAACACTCCTTTAATTGGTTTGCTGTGTAATATGGCACTGAGAGAGCTGACAAAAGGATTATATATACAGTGGTCTTGTTTCCAGGCTCTGACATAAGTGGTGCCTGTTAGAATATGTTACAGCATGGAGATTCTCTGCTTGATAAGGAAGTACAGGAAGCAAGAATTAGATCATTTCTTGAAGCTGCTATAAATTGCACTGGGGACAGAGAAGGTGGTATATAGGGAACATGTAGATATTTGATGTAATTTTACCTTGCACAGAACCCCATCCATCCCCTACCTACCTCCACTAACTGATTCAAGTGAGAGGGAGTTTTGTAAATTATAGTTTACAAAAGGCAAGTGAGATTTGGGCTAACTCTGGACCAATTTTTGCCCTTTTTAATGTGTCCTATTTTAAGCATTCAGCTGCTTCAAACATACTTGTCATGGGAGACTGCAAGCACAGTAACTGAAAATCATCCTATTTGTTTCCATTTTCAAGTCTCAGCAGCAATATTTCCCTTGATTCTCTCATGCCCACAAGATGCCGCATTCTGGAAGGATAATTTTGTGGCATCTACCAGCAGACACATATGCTATTGCTTCCAATCTCTCATCTAAAATCACTGAGTGACAGGTCTGACAGAAACAAATAGCAGGTGGGTTGATAGATATTGCATTTGGATTTGCTTTAAAGTAGTACTTTATCTCCCCTTCTCCTCCTCTTTTTTTTTTTTTTTTTCTGGTTCAGCACCTTTACGATCACAACTTCCACTTTGCTTAGTATGTAGTTATGGGTCACTATACTAATATTATCACAGCTGGGGATATATTTTCATGTTACTTCCATTGAAATAACTTGTGCTCTTGCTTTTCTTTTATGCCTCTGAATCACATTCCTTTAATTCCCTCACAAAGAAATGTTTTTCAGTTTTCTTTCCTTTATAGATTTGCAGGATAGACCAGCAGCATGCCAAAGCATTCTAGATCTCTTGCTATTTTAATTCTCTTCTCAATAGGTGCACTTTTGTGGATGCCAATAGATCCCATCTGTGCCCTGGCTGAAATATTACAAATGATGCAAATGAAGACTATGTGTTAGCAAAAATACCTGTGGAAATTTGGGAAGATGTGCTTTTATTGTCCAGTGTGTTCCCATTCTGCCTCAAGAAAAGGGGCAGCTAGGCAGTCCACAAAGATCCTTGGCTTCAGAATTTGCCCCCTCTGTGCTTTTTAGATTTGGGAAGGATTTCACAGTTGTTAATATTTGTCCACTTTTATGCTTCTGATCACAGGGAAGCTTGCTAGGGACCTAGTAGCCTTATATCTAAAAGGAACATTTTCTTCCATTTATTTTTTGATGTCTTTGATTAATGAATTGATTTATGCAATTGTATTAGAGATACTTCATGTTTAAATGAAACTCTAGAGGTAAATATGAGGCAGAAATCAGTTATTCTGAACTAGGTCAAGGAAATAGAACTTTTCTACGTACAATTGCCAAAATCCATCTGAAATTGTAAAAAGACACTTAGCATAAAAGAATTAATAAGACCTAGTAGTAATATTAAGTAACTACATAGCACTTTTTAGCAACAGCTGGTAAAAGACTTTACCTGGGATTAAGGGTTAGTTTCTCTGCTTTGCAGAAGGAGGAACTGAGGCAGAGAGTGTTTAACTGGTTTCTTCAAGATGACAGAATAAATCAATGACAAAAATTGAATGCAAGTGTCATCTGACACAGAGGCTTGGCTCTATGTTATTGGGATTTCAGGCAGTGGAAATCTGCCATGGAATGAAAATGAAATCCTGTAATTTTACGATGCTTGGAAGTAATCATAGGATTAGTACCTCAGTGAGAGAAAGAAAGGAACTGGAATACGCATCTTTGAGATGGTACAAGAGGCTTCTTTTTACTTTGAGCTTATTATGTATTTGTGGAGATGTTGCAGTTTTGGGATGTGTGCCCATTTGGGAGTTTGCATATAGGTTATGTCATGTCTTGTTCCTCCTTGTCACACCTTCAGCAGAAGCCAGGAGATGCATGAGGGTCCTGCTAGTGAGTTGTTTCAGTTCAAATTGCCACTAAAGAGGAAGCTACTCTAATGTATTTTTCCTTGGTATTACTCTAATAGCGTCCCTTCTTCTCCAAATATATGAAAAGATTATTTCAGAAAGAGACTTTTTTTTTTCCTAGAAGTTTAACAGTGCCAAACATACCATGTGTAACAGTACAAGTATGCATCATCAATCATCATCATCAGTATAAATCCATGGATCTCAGCTTAGTGAGAGAAATGGGCTTGAATTGTGATGCAAAGTAGTGCGGCTTGTGGTCTCTTGGACGCAGTATATAAATGCCTTGGCACAGTCCGTTCCCTGTGGCAGAGGGGAGGCTGCAGAGGAAGCTCTTGGAACAGGATTCTCTTGGGGAGCCTTGATAGTTTGTTTCTGCTTTCTTTCTCCTTTGCTTCTGTTCTGTTTGGAAGGCCTGGCATGTCTTTGCTTTTTCACTTTTATGAATCATTCAGTACTCAAAATATTAGAAGTTCAGTTCGAAAATCTAGAGGTGAGAGTTTAGGGAGATGCAGCAGTGGGTTTATGCTGTCCCATCAAATTAGATGGTAGGTAGGTGAAGAGGAAGAATAACCCACCTAAACACTTTCCTTGAGAATGGAAAAGCTGCTGAAGTGGGGAAGTCTGGATGCCCCATAGCGGCTTCCTTGTCAGCCTTTGTGCCTTGAGGAGGGAATTAGGCTAGAAGACGGACAGGTCAGAGTGTGGTACAGTAAGGGCTGACTGTAACTGGGAAGAAAAGAAGACTGAAGGTTTGTTGATGGGGTAAGGAGGAAAGAAGCACAAAGTCTAGATAAAGATCAAACTTAATATAGTTATCCAAACTTCTGAATCTGCTGAGTGTTCACCAACAGTTCATGTCTCAGCATCTGCCTAAATCTCTTTCTAGGAGCTTTTACTGCTTTATAGAAGTTATGTTAACAAACATGGCAATGCTTAACCCTATGCGTATTTGTAAGGAAGAAAAATTTGCTCAGGGAAGAAGCTGTGGGAATCTGTGGCAATTTCTGTTACAGAGTCAAAGGAAAAATGGTGTTTCATTTCCTTGGTTGCTGTGAGACTCCCAGAAGGAATTGCTCCATCATTAGTAACCCACTCACAAAAATCTGACATAGGAGATAATGGACATTTGTTTATTCATTTTATAGAATGATATTTTGCTTTATGTCATTTATAAAACTGTCTATTAAAGTATAAATGGATTTGTGAATGAAGCTTCTGTAATTTGAATACAGCCGTTACTCTAAAAACCAGTTGTTGTCATTAACTTATCACCTGTATTGGTTGACTCGACAGATAGGTGAAGGGTAAGATGGACATAATGAGGGAGACCTACTAAATACTTTGTCCCTTATAAGTGGTTCCTACAGCTGGGGTTGAAATGCACATTGAATGTTACCTTTGCTCTACCTTCTGAAATGACAGTAGTCAAATATCTGACTATTTGTGTCTTGCCCAAGCAAAGTAGTTTAGTTCACATTTAATGCTGAGGACAGAGTAATACAGAATTGGCTTGATTCACACCAGGATGTGTAGTGCCTTACTGGCCAGAGGGTTTCTGTTTTCTATGTGATATTTCAGGCTTTTCCATGGTGAATGACATTAAAACAGCTCCATAGAAAGAATTTTCAAATATATGCATATATATATAAATTATAATATTATTTAGGCTACAAAGAGATTCTGGAAATCTTGTTTGAAGAATTATTTCCATGAACTTTGTTCTCAAGATGTGGGGGAGATCAATAATAATGAAAAAAGCAAGCAAGCAAGCAAGGGAAAGAAAGAAAGAAAGAAAGAAAGAAAAAGAAAGAAAGAAAGAAAGAAAGAAAGATAAAGAAAGAAAGAAAGAAGAAAGAAAAGCAAGCAAGAAAGAAATACTCTGCATTGTCATTAGACTGTGCTTATGTATATGTATACGTTCAAATGTGATTTAGCTTAGGATATCCTCAGCTAAAAATTACTAGATCTTTTAAAAAAACATTTGTGCTCAGAGTCCTTTTTGGTGTCCTCTTTCAGCACCAAAAATAAAAGCTGATGCTGACAAGTTCACAGGATAACAAGGATTCAAGATCATAAACCATTGGATTCAAAACTGAAATAAAACTTCAAACCAGAAGCTGCACCATAAAATAGTTAATTATTTTTAAAATACTTCAGACTCGCATAAAACTCTATAGAAGTTCTCTGAAACAATATAGGCATTTTTCTTCCTTTGCTAACAAAGACAAACATTTATATTTAGTTGCCTTGGCATTTTTGTAGGGCAGTTTGGGGCTATCTTATTAAATAAGATTGCAGTCAATTATCTGCATTATTGAGTATTTGTTTTCATTTGAGTGATCTTTGTACAGCTTGCTGGATAATTTTTATGTGTTGAGGAAACTCATTAGAGCTCTTACTATACCTGCTTGGTACAGTCTTACTCTTCTGAAACTGAAATATCCAACTAACGTGATCTGAATTTGATTGGAACTGTAAACCAGTGCAGCTACCTTTGCTTCATTAAAATGTAGAAAAGCATGTGCTTGTTTTCATTATAATTTATAATTACTTCTTTTTTTTTACTGCTTGATGCAAATTGGAACTGGCCTTTATTCTGACATAGAAGATGCAGCATCAAATCAACAACTTTATTTTATCACATGAAGCAGATGGTGAAGATCACAGAGATTTCCAAGAAAAGACAATGTAATTTCACTGCTAAATTACCCTTGCTGAAGGGCCTTACCTCCAGGAGTTGATAGGGAATACAACTTCATGGTGTATTTCTTTCTTTGATGAGACTAGGCTTAGCTCACCAGAGACTAGGAATCTTGTTTCATTTTGTTGTTTAAAGTGCCAAAACCAGGCCAGGGTGGAGTTAGTGGGGATTTCATGGCTGATTTTAGTGGGCCTTCACTCACTCAATGATCTGTGCGATTTATTGCCGTGCATGAAATATGTGAAGAAATAATCAGGTGCAAAATTCCTGAGCTATTGAAGCCAGTGACAAAGCTTTCCCTGACATGCTAAGGATCATTCAGCCCTCTTCTGTGCTACAGGCAACAGTCATTCTGGGTCTTCAAAGGCATACCTAAGTTTAGGAGATAAACAGTAGCTGGTTTTGCTCACGGACGAGCAAGAAAGCAGAACGCGTGTACCCAGGCTTCAGTGACAACAGAGTTTAAGCCTGTCTTGCTGTGAAGTACCTAGAGTCCTGACCTCAGTGAAAATGGAGTTTGTACTTCAGCATGTCTTTTGGAACTTTCAGAAGGACACACTCTAATGGTATCTGGATATAGGCAGGTTTTCATACTGTTCCCCAAGTCACTTGAAAAAGTTAAAAAAAGATAAATGTTTAGACATAAACATCCTGGGACAGTGAGAACTACACAATGTACAGTGATTGATAATAGAAGTACATTCTAGAGGCTCACAGAAAGCCAACTTGATCCTAGGAAAACAAACAAACAAACAAACAAAAAAACCTGAATTGCTTTTTAAGGAGAGGGCCCAAATATTACAAGTTCTTCACTGCTGCGCGTTCTGGGAATGAAACTGTCTGGAGAACACGCAGACAAAACACATGAAGCAGAAAGTAAAAATGCACTTTTTTTTCCAGAAATGTGTTCTGCAAAAGAATGAATTGAGAGCCAGGTGGGCACCTGGCTACAAGGTGCTTTCTCATAGGTACCCACCCATCTGGTAGGTTTGTCAATAACTGGCAGAAAGCAGTCAAAAACTGACAAGAAACTTGGAGATGCCACATCATGCCGTGAGGGCCGCCTGTATGCATCTGACTAGAGTACTGTTTACAGCTGGATGTCTGCAAATAATTATCCTGAGGAAAGGCCAGGTTGATTTAAAAACCTGTTGGACTCTTCTTACAGATTGCCAGTTGTGGTTTGTGATGCATAGTGGCTAATTGAAGTAGCATGCCATTTTCCATAAACCAGGAGCAATATTTGCTCATGCAGATATAAAAATATGAAAGCACAGAACTTCTCAGGGGCGGTTTGTGTGTTGGTGGCTCGGTTTTTGATGCTGTTCCAGCTGCACGTTTTAATCAGAAATCCGCTGGGGCTCCTGCTGGTTCTCCTGCCCGACCTCCTCAGCAGGCCTCCTGTCACCACTGCAGAGCGGAGGAGTCCAAGTTTCCAGGTCAATGATGCTCGGTGGTTTATCCATCACTTTGATATTGATAGGTTGTAATAAGCTGCCACAAAGTTTTAGATTGTTTTAATTGGGGCTTTCTGCTTTACACATCATTTTTTTGAAACAGAGGGAAAGTTGCATTTTTTGTTACACCTAATTATAATCAACAGTGGTGTTTAGAAGTCTGTTGGGGAGCTTTCTACATTTGCATAAGTGCAACACCTTTAAGTAAATTTGTTTTCCTCGTGTAGCCAGTGTGGCCAGGACTTTCCAAGCCTAGTTTGAATTTCTCCAACTTGTTAATTTTTACACCTAAATTGGGAGTATCATACCTATCTCATTAAGTTCCCTGGTTCCTAGAGATGTTCAAATAGCATGTGAATTTCCTTCTGTATCTGAATCCCTTTCCAATTAGCAGAAGAGGAGTGGAATGAGATTAAGTGACAGAAGTTAGGAGACGTGGATCTGTATCTGTGTACCTAAAATCAATTTCTTGTATTTGGTTTTAATACCTGATTTGTTAGCTTGATTTTCCACTCTGCTGAGCACTCAGTGGTTCATTAGGGTCTTATTTTTCTATTCTGACTAAATCGGACAGATATTTTCATTTAGTTGCTTTGATATTTCTGTAGCAAAGTCATGAAGAATGGATGGCAGAAATACCACTGTTGAAAATCAGGCCACCGACCTCTGTTTAAATGGTTTTAGAACCTTAGCTTTAGTCATGTAGCCTGGAAAATCTCTGATAAAGTTGCAGTTAGTGTGTGTAAAGAGGATCAGATTACGTACAGGTGTATGAGTATACGATCACTTCAAATTGAGCCATAGTTTCTTTAACTATTTCTTTCAGTGCTAGGATTTCATTAAATAACGTGTGAAGTTGTTCTTAAAAATTATTTCCACCTTTTGCTTGACTTTACATGATGGAAATGAAAAGATAGCTTGCAGATGTGTCTAATACCCAAGTATTTTCTTTAGCCTTTGTTCACCTGTGAGGGTGACAAGGTTGCCCGTTTCCTTACAAGTGCCCAGGCCACTTAATGTATTCATTAATTTGGAAACAGGACATGGTCAACTACATGAATGCTGTTGGGACTGCGATCAAACATGCTTGTGAGCATGCAGTGTCCTTAAATAATATGTAAAGTTTTATGGGATATGGGACTGGTTTAAAACTTCTAAAGTTAAGGGAGTTTTTCTAGTGACTGCACCACACACAATTCCAGTGACTGAAGGATAGTGAATCTAAAGTGATGAAAGAGTATGAGCAAGTCTGTCATAAGACAGTCCAAAGTACAAGTACAGTCTATATCCCACTCCCTTTCATCACGAGTGGTTTGCAGTGAGAAACCTTTTGATGGAATGGGATATCTAAATTGTAAAAGAAAGGCAGCAGTTCTCTGCAAGTTTCTTCCAGATAAGTTTGCATGGCTTCAAGAGTGCTATTTGAAGACGAAATTGAATCTTTGCAGAAACTCAAGGGAAGTTTAGTGTTAAATTCAGTGGCTTCAGAAGTTTCTAATCCATTCTTTGACATTTATAATGGCTACTTAGTGTATCACTGATTTTGATGAAACTAATGATAGACCAGAATTCTAACAACTATGTAAGCTATTTGCATTAATATGCTCTTTTCTTTCTTTCTTATGAGTGAAAGTGATTAAGTCAATCATTTTTAAATTACTGTAGCTATGGAGTCACCACAGTTAGCTCCCAGGTTGCATGCTATAGACTTAAAATGGCTTGTTAGAAAAAAATGAAAAAAACAATCACTCCAATTTCTTAAAAGTCTAATGCATTGCACTGTAACCAAGTCCAACTAGATGTACTTTTATGGGATAATTTCAACAATAGGTACCATCTGCTTAATGAGTTCATAAAACCAAATATTAATTTCCTGGTAAATCAGTTGTAAACCAGAAAGTATTATTATTATTGCAATAATTTTTGCATAAGATAAATGTCTCACTGATTCAGAAGGTTAAAGTTTAGAATAAGAGCTGGCATTTACTTTTTTCTGCAATTTGGCTAAAATTAAATTGCCTGAACATGAATCCAAGTCATATTTTATCTTTCATTAAAACAGAAAAGACCTGGAAACAATCTGTAGACCACCAGGATGTCTGAAAGTTATTTTCCAGTTATAAAAATAAACTAGCCTTGAATTTATTCACCATCTGTCAGTCTTCTCTTCCTACCAAGGAGCTGAATTTTCATACAGGTTACTTGCAATGGTAAAGAACAGCTGTAAGAAGCTAGAATACCAAGATTGCTCTAATTATATTAAGAGACAGAGCAGCTTTTGGAAATTTGCAGTAGTTTAGCTGCAGTATCCAGGGAGGGATTTAATGTTTTCAGGATTGTGAAGAATGCACACATTTCCTACTGTGTCTGAACCTCATTCAGAGGCGATGTAAATTAGCAGAGTGACTTTCACTTGCTTAATTGTCCTCTGCATCAGAATCTGTGTGCAGGGGTGGAACGAGTACCAGTGAAGCCAGAGACAGTATTAATCTTATTAAGGAAACTTTCAGTGGCAGACAAATATTGCTTTGCCTTCATAACCTTTGGGGCCCTACTGACTGTTGCTGTCTTAGCAGCAGTATGGTATTCGGTTTGAGAAAGTCAATCAGAAGGTGATTTTTAGTGCATGAACAAAGTGATGGTGATTGTTGGCAGGTGGGTGTGCCATGCCACACGTGTATACACAGAGGCTCAGGTTTACAAGCAAGTTCTCTCTCATTCCCTTCAGGACACATCCGTAACAAGATTAAGGTCACCTCTACTGCAGAGAGGGATGTAATCAACCAGTTAGTATTCTGAGGTTCTTTTTCTCTTATAATTATTGTAAAGATGTCAACATTAATGCACTCAGTAAACATAATGGTAACTGCATTTGAAAGAGCCCAAATCTTATTTTGACTGACTGGGATTGTTATCGACACAGAGAGCTGGTTCAAAAGGTGCTTCTCAATAAGCAAAGAGAAAGCTGGAGACTCAACAAAAAAGGCCTCTACCTCAAAATGGATTTGTACCTGTATCCCATAATGGATTTGACTTCAGCATAATAACAAATTAATGAGCCAAAAGACTGAGACCAAAACTGTCTGACCTTGAACTCTAAGAATGGCTGGTTGGATCTCCTTGGAAACCATTAGAAGTGTAAATGGAAAGCCCATCCCTGCACCACACACTTACGTAGCAAACTGGAGAGAATTGCTTTCCAGAATGAATGAAGTGCAAGAATAGTTAAGGAATTATTTGAACAGCTCAAAGATAAATGATTCTTTTTTTGTAAGTCTTTCATCTTAGTTTTTTTTATTTGAGCAAAAGCAGCTTATGACATATGCAGAAAACTACTGACAGACTTCACTACTCACCGTACTAGAACATGGAAGGAAAAAAGGAGATGTGAAGTATGAAGCCATGATGTCTGACTTACAAAAAGACCAGATTGTGCACCAGATTTAGGAAACAATGCAACTAACTTCGTTGCAATGAAATTGGAAGGATATGCCATATTTTTTGTAATCTTTTTAAGTATGCTGTTTTCCAAAGCTGTGCCACAAGTCTATCAGTTCTACAGCTTCAAGTGCTGTGTAGGTGAAAACATGTATGAGGAAAGGCTGAGTGGCTGGTAAATAATGTTTTCATAGAGTTCATTTGTGCTGTTGTTACTTGTGCTTCTACTATACAAGTTGTACTGCTTGGAGCAGAGGAATCCTGTGAGTATGCAGGCACAAAGGCTGAAGAAATATTTGCCTGGTATTTTATAAAAATCTAAGGAGACAAGTCATTATTTGTACATTAAAAATACATCTCTGTTCTTCAGTCCCCTTGGTATCACTACTTGGCATGAAAATTCTGACCCTATTAACATTGACTGAGTCTGAGGTTTATTTTTGGAAGCTTTTAAAAAACATCTGGGGAATATCTTTCACTTTTAGTCATTTACTGTGTCTTCTTTTTCAAGTCTTAAATGTAAAAAAAATCCCAGGGCTCTGCTTGGCCTTATGTGACTTCTGTATTAAAGTATCTGTGTTCCTAATCTTATCTAGTTTTTGTGGGAGATAAAAATGTCCAAGTGATTTTGATAGATTTCAAAACCTTGGTTCATATCCCACTTCCTCTTATACTTACCTATTTCAATTCACAATTTTGCAGGCTTCTCTGGAAAATTAAAAATATATCCTCGGCCTTCATACTGTGTGCAGTATTTCGTTGCAAATATGATGCTATGTCTAGCTTACTGCTGAGTCTTCAAGTGTTTTAATTGTGTATGGCTTTGGGGCAAGACTATCTGAATTTTGGAATATTGTACCACAGATGTCCACATTAAATTACAGGCAGTCTATGCTAATCCAACAGATCCTTGCTCCTTCCCCCTAGAATTTCCATCAGGAAAGATAGAAATTGCTATTTTACAAACAGGCCCTTTCTTCCTGGAGTGTTATACCCACAATTCAAGTTCATCCTTTCAGCTGCCCTCAAACTCCATCCATACTTGCATCTCCTCTATTACATATTTTTTAAATGTTTATAGAAAACAAACAAATTAGATCAATTCACATCCTGTGGTAGGACTGGGTGTCAGGTTGCTGTATTTTCTCAGCTCCCATTCTATTTCCCTTCTTTCTTGAGTGTTGATTATAAACTGGTAGGTAAAAGTGAGTAAAGAGCTCCAGTCTGTTCAGTAGTGTGGGACCATTCCCTGGTCACTGTCACAACCACTACCCATCTAGACAGGCTGAGAAGGCCAGGCAAGGACTGCTAGACTACTGCCCACACAAGTCTTCTTGAAGTATTAAAAAAAAAGCATTTTTTTTTTTTGCCTTTAACCAAAGTGCAGAAATCTTACTGCAAGAAAGACTCGTCTCACAGTATTATGATCTGGCTTATGCTAATCCTAGCAATTTGAATAACCCTTGGATTTATCATCTAATTGTGTGGGGCTTACCTATTATTAATTCATAAATTTTCTTGGATATACTTTTAGCAAAACCATTAAATGGGAATTTTTCTAGCTAAAAAGAAATAAATAGAACACCATAATCTCAAAGGAGCAGAGCTTCTTGAGCCAGCTTGCTGGGAAGCAGCTGAGCAGTAGCCAAAATTAATTTGTTCTTTAGATCTTGCTACTCTGAAATTCCCTATCACTCAAGATTACTTTGGTGATATTTGTTATCTTTTAACACACCTACAACAACTGCAAGTGGGATTTTCTGAGGTGATAAAAGAAGGTAAATGCAGAAACCCCACTAATTTGGAAAGGGTGTTATGGAAATCCAAGTGATTTTTTTCAGAAAAAAAAAAAAAAAAAGAAGAAGCTCTTCTTTAAGAAAACTGTCCAGATATGCTGAAGCCTCTTAAGCTGTTGCTTGGTTTTTTTGTCCATTAAAATAAGAGCAAAAATCAAAATGTTTCAGTTCAACTTTGTCAAAATGAGACATACCCACTTTAGTTTCAGAACTCATCTTCATCAGAAATTGTTTAAATTTACTTTTTAGTGCAGAATAGAACCTGAGAGTAAAATCCAATATCTCTCTTTATTTTTAACAATTGTTTCTTCAAAGTGTCTTGTGGAATCAGACAGAAACCTCCCCAAAACAGTTATTAACACAGCTCATGAAACCTGTGCCCAAGTCTTTTGGGCTCATTGCAAATGTTCCTGGCCAATAGTAACTGCTTTTGCTGGGAATAAAATAACCGTGTAGGGAATATTGTTGATTTATTTATTTTTTCTTAACATCATTTTACAGGAGGAAATGAAGAGAAAATGGTCCATATACAAAGATTTCCACAGTACTGCTGTCAAGATCAAAAGACCAGAGTTAATGACCATGTGGATGACAGTGAAAAACAATTTATTAATGTTATCTGCATTACAATGTATAAGAGAACTTTTGGCAATGAAGTAGAATTTATGGGACTGAAAATAAGTGAACCAAGATCAGGCAATAATTTATATTTGGACCAATAGCTTAAGACCTGATTATCAACCATTAAATAGTTAAATCCAGATTTTGAACTTTGGTCCCTCTCAAATATGTTACTTGATTTTCTGGAATGCAGAAGACTTGTAGCTAAAAGTTGGCTCATGTGTCTTTTGGTTTTTCATCCAATTAAGAATATTTGTAGTCTGCATCTGAAATCATTACTTGTTAGTTTTAATATTCACACAGTTAAATAAGACAAGAAATCATAGTATAAAGATAGATTTGCAATGTCGATATCTCAAATTTCAAGGACACAAGTCTGTGACATTTGACTGTTTGCACTTGGTATTTGCACATTTTAACATTTTTATTTTGTGAAGACTTTTGTGAAACATAAATATCCCACTGTTAAGCAAACATTAAAAAATTGAATTCATTTTCAACTCATGGTTTATTTATGACTTTAGAGAACCATGCCATTCTCTACCCTAATGCTCAAACAATGTTTATTAGCAGTAGATACATGTGATATTTTTTGTGTTCATTTTTGATTTATTTTTCTCTTTGTTCATTAGGAAGAATCCTTTCTGAATTAATAATGTTGCCAAGTCCAAGCCATTCAGAGACTTGCCTTCTAAAGGATTGGCCTTGTGGACAGCTGATGCACATATGGTATAAACACTTGAGTGCTCCTTCTGTTTTCCAGTTTGGAGACCCAGCTCTGAGCACGGTGGCAAGAAAGAACAATTGCCAGATAAAGCTTATCTAGAAAATCAGTGCTCAGTCAGATGAAAGCAAGACAGATTTCCTTAATGTTCTGAATGGATAGCTTGTTTGATCATGTTGTCCAGCCCAAATTTACTGCACCCTTTATCTGACAGAGTTTATTGCAGATTCTCTATCACCCCTTTCAAGAAAGCGTTTCTAATGACTGCACTTTTTTTTTCACTTAGGTCACACAGGCCCCCAGCCACCCTCCAGGTAAATTGCGATTGGATGATATAATTTGCAATTGGATGTGACCCCTGCAACTTTTCTTATTTGACACTAATAGTCCTAAATCTCACAAGTAGTCATTCTTGATGGAATATTCCATGACCTGGAAGCTGAAAAAAAAAAAAAAAGACTAGATCTTGGTCCACAGTCAGAGATTTATTCTGAGCTGAGCCAGATAGGTTACTATGAATTTATTTTGTGGAGAATTCTGATTTCATGGTTCACACTGAACTGTGGATAAAATTCTTTCCATAAAGTACATTATTACTCTCTCAATGCTAAGGTTTTAGATCAGTGTGTTGAGAAACCTAGTCAGGATGGGAAAGTGTGTGAATCCTGCTGCTCAGAAGACAAATTTGTTCCTTCGGTCAGAATGGATTGGCCAGCTAAAATGATTGCACCTCCTCGACTGCATGGGTAAAGTCTAGTATTGCTTCATGGCTTTAAGTTTTACAGGAAGGTGGTCTAAATCAAGGGTATCATAAAGTTTCTACTAAGCTTTTGTTAATGAGAAATTGTTAGAAAAACTTTTTTGGTCTATTTATACTTTATTGGATCCTATACTTTGGCAGTCACTTTTTCAGAGGAAGAAATAGTTAATTTTCTTGTTTGTTTCTTCTCACAGATGTTTTTTTCTTTGGTCTTCCTGCTCAGTCACTTGGCCTAAGATCAAGAAATGTGTGTGGAAGACATTTTTTAAACTGGGCCTTTCATAAAAAATGTCTTAAGGAGGAAATAAGGTTCCAGCTTACAACTTACACTAAACATTATAGTTACAATCTCCAAAGGAGAGATTTAGTGATGCCACTTGTTGATTGCAGTCTTCATATGTCTACTTTCTGCTCTGAGACGCTTTCAGATTTGTCACAAGCAGTATTCCGTGTTTGTCCTTCCCTTGACACTGTGGTGCTCCCTGTTAAGCTTCTGTGAGGAACTGATCTTGGCTTCTCGAGGTGATACTGCCCACCCCTTCTTTCCTCCCCCCCCCGCCTTTTTTCTTTTTAATTTAATATTGCTGAGGTGGGGCAGAAATACTTCCATGCTTTTGGAAGTTGTCATTCACTTGTGCAATTTGCAAAAAGGAATCATCCAACTGACTTGGACAGGAAAACAGTGAGGAATTATTGAGACACTGCAGGTAATTTAATTAAAAATAGGATTTTTATGAGCAGTGTTAATGTGTGCTACCTCAGCTAACCTGACAATAAAGGTTTTGCATGCTACAATGACATCTGGCACAGAATCACATGTAGGAATTATGCAGAGGCAATAAAAAGCACTTAATTAGCATTGCAAATAGTATTCCAACATTTATGAGATGTCTGCAAATTTGCATACAGATACGTAATTACATAATTTGCAGCTGTTGTGTTTGTTCCTTAAGACCTTGCCACTTTATTAGTAGAATATGTAAATCAGGAATTAATTCCTTTCATCATCTACTTTCTTAGCAGTCCATAAATATGTGGCAAATCATGAGAACTTGGTATAGCTCATTTATCTGGACTTTCTCATCTTGTCTCAGAATGGTGTGAAAACAAAACAGTATCCCTTGGCTTACTTTGCTCTAGCAGTCTTTTAAGAGGTTTTAAGCACATCTCATTTATTATCAGTTTTTTACTCCCTGTTCATCTCTGAAATCTTAGTTTGTGGGGTCACACTGCAAATGTCTTTTGGTTTATTCTCTTCTAGATTTAAAGAATTTTAAGTAAATATTAGTACTTTCTGATAGCGATAGTTTTCTTGTGCTATAAGTAAACAGAGAAGGCTGGGATGGAAGGATATCTGACCAAATAAGAGTGCTGTATAGGTAGCTTATTTAATTCAATGTGAACCTGGGGAACTTGCCTAAAAAAAAAAAAAAAAGAAAATTGGACCAAATACTTAGCTAGAGGAAAATATTGCCCAATATATGTGAGCAATGGATTTCTCTGCCTGAATAGGCTTGGACAATTTTCACCTCTGTACCAATGGACAAGGACATGAAAAACATTTATCCAAACCAGCTTTCTTGAAATATATTTGAATATGTGCTTCTATATAGTGTTAGCTGTATGAATACTTTTGTAGCACCTTTCTTGTTTTTGGCTCAGGGATGGCTTGCTGAGGTACAGTCAGATAACAAAAATTAGTTCTGGCTGCAGATTTTGAACATTCTGTTAAGCCAACGGAAGTAAGGAGTAGAAAAAAGAAGTTATTTTTATTTTTTAACATGTTTTTCCTTGTGTGTTTTGACAGTGCTTTTACAATAATCATGGCATTGTCCCTTCCATGTAATGGAAGCTTTCCTTTATGCTTGGGCCCTTTCAAGAAAGAAGTTAAAAGCAACAAGGGAGTTCAAAGCAGGAGGGAAGAAAAGCATTTTAGAAAACTGTGATTGTGTCTTCCCCCACGGAGAACTTAGAGACAACAAAGTTAATTTGTATTTGGAAATAGACTGGATTGCGAACTGTCAGTTCCTTTAGCACTCTTTCAATGGATAAAAGTGTTTTACAGTAATGTAGCCTGAAGTGTATTTTTGTTTATTGAGTATGTAATGACTTCTCATTACTTTATCTTGTAATCTAAATGACGAGTGCTAAATGACAATCTGTTTATACAATAAGTATAATTAACAATGAATATATCCTTATGAGTTTTGTTGCTGCATTGTCTGGGTATGATAATGGGAATTGCAAATGAAATCTTTCTGACCAGAATGACTGATCTGCCTTATGAATGACTGATCAGAATGACTGATCAGAATGACTGATCTGCCTTATAGACATTGCCAGTGATGGTTTTTATGGAGGGAGGGAGGTTGTAGTAACTGAAAGAATAAAATAATAAGCTTGCATAAATGCACAAAGCAAAGAAAGGAACAACAGACGTTTCTTTTCATATAAACCGAGTGGGTGAGCACAAGGGTGTCGTTCTCTTTGCTGACTGCTCCAGCGGTGTTATTGCTGGTAGCAGCTCTGCTGAAAATAGGAAGAATGAAAACAAGACCTGGCTTCATCTTGCTGTAGCTAGTCCTGGTTTACTACAGTTCATCTTTTCTTTTTTGAGGGGAGTTTGTTAAAGGATGAGTTGGCATCGACAGTACAGATGGTTCTGAGCTTTCTCTGCAGTACTAACTGCAGAATGGAGAGCTAGGGAATCCAAATTTAGAGACTAAATCCTTATGACTCAGGGCTAGCACAGCCTAAATGGTCTAGGCTTGCTACCAGCCAGACGTAGATGGAGAATGTGTCTTAGCTTAGTGCCTAATTTGCTTCTGAATACAAGCTGCTAAAGCTGTGTGGTGTCACACTAGGCCTCTGTTTTGTGGTAAGGAGAGATCTATAATTACACAGAGATGTTATCATTCACCCAGGAGTACAGATATACTACACTTTTTTCAGGACCTTATGACACTTAAGTGAACAAAGAGAATTTCCTTGAAGTGAGGTGTCTTTGTGGTAGCGAGGATGTCCTCTCCCTTCCTTCACCTTTGCAGCTGCTGCCTGTGTGCACAAAGCTGGGTCGAGCAGGTGGCATGACAAGTCTCTGACCTGCTTTCTCTCCTCTCTGTTGTCAGAAGATCTGTTGCAGCCCCCAGGTTTACCGGTATAAATTGGAGATGCCTGTAGGCAGTATCAGTGGTGGCACAACTCTGAGAAGCTGAGGAGAGGAGCTGAAATGCTGGCATTGTCACTTGTCCTGCTGGCCCTCCTGACCTGGCTTGAGCTCTGGTGTCTTTTGTGTGGATTCTGCGTGCTAAGTTTTAAATCACCTATAAAATTTATTTTGCCAGAAGAAGGGCAGGGAGCAACACAGTGTCATGGAGAGGGAATTGTACAAAGTGATGGGGTTTGAGAACACAGCAAACTACCTGGGCAGGGGCTGACTTTGTATCAGCCTGTTGTACAGGCCTGAGGACAGAGGCCTCAGTCACAGCTGGGGGCTCCGAGCTGCTGCCTTGATGCAAAGACAAGGCCAGGAACATTCTGTGATGAATCCCTGTGGCTGTCCTTTTTCATGTGAGATATGAATCCTCCAGCTCCAGATGGATGACAATTAAGGTTTTATTTCATCTTCTAATGGTGCTTCTGCTTTTGTTTTCTGGTTCTTATAGCTAGAGCTACTAATAGGCACAGTGACATGGGACGATCCCTTGAACTAAAGGTCCACGACATTTTTTCTCCTAATTAAGCTATGTGTTTCTAAGGCATACAGCAGAGTTTTCTCTTTTTAAAAGGTATGCGAGTTCCTAGTGTTTTGATCCAGTGTCTGAAGTTTTTTACGGCTTGAAATAGATTCTTCTGAGGATTAAAACTGTTTTTTTTTTTTTTTTGCCAGTGCCATGCCACATCCCAAATCTAGGACAAAGCAATTAGAAACACATGTCTTTTGTCAGCTGAAAAAGCCTACCACAACGGAGTGGATGTCTGGAAACTCAGGCTTTTGCAGACAGTGGGCTGAGTAGAGGAATCAGTGATACAGCTTCGTCTGCAATGCTAGGGCCAGACAGGAGGTGATTCAACCTGTGACCAGGTGCCTTCATTTCTAAGGGCTTTAGAAATTTCAGCTTCACAGTGGTCTGTCTTGGTTTAGCTCTGGCATTTTTTTTTTTCCCTGGATGTTCCCATGTTATTAATAGTAAAGGAAAGAGTCTATACAAAATCACTCTGTATTGAGCTGATGAAAAGAAACTAGTTACATATGTTTCTGTGGCAGCTGGCACTGTCCTGGTCTTGTCTGTCATCTCTAGATACCCTTGTTTTATGAAATACTGAACTCATGCTGTGCAAGCCAAAGAAATAATTTCCTTCCTTTTAGTCAAGAGTAGATGGTGGAGAAACTCCACTATCAATTTAATTCATCAGCTTCACTGGCTGTATTTCAAATTTGATAGTTTTCAAATATATTTCTAATTTGCTGCTAAGAAAATTAAAATAAAATTCACAAATGCCTTGCCAAAGGCAGTGTTCAATACAAACTAATCTGCACCTCAGGAAGGGATTCAATTTTTTTTTGTCCATAACTGCACATAATTAGTGTGTCTGCAACAAGCATGTAATTTTTATTATCTGTAAAGAGTTTGGCAGAGGGAATACATCATTACCTGCACATCTAATAATGTGCAGTGCTACAATTCATTTTCTGAGATGCCATGCGTACTGAAGAAAAGTATTGACTTTATCTATCTTTTTCTTTTTTATAGGCATAGTAGGAGCCTAGCAGTCTGAAGCAGATAAAAAAATAAGAATGAGCAATATGTTGAAAAGACAATTATATAAACAATGAACATTAGTGCACAACAACATAATCCAGTCCCAAGATCCGATGAATAGCTGCATGCTTCAAAGACTCTGGGAATGTCAGGCAACAAAAAAGTATACTCCGGTCACCATCCAGCAACCTTGAATATGGATCTGTAAGTGCTTTTATGTATATACAGTTAAAATAGCATAAATGAATGGCAAAAGACCAAGCCATGAGTAAATGTAGCATTGCTCTTCACTGTTGACCTTTGAGCCTAAATCGTGCAATCTCTTAAATATGTAACTTTACTATGATATGGGATAAGTTATCTTGTTAACTTACGGATGTAACTGTGGATAGAATTTAAATTTTATATTCCTTCTTTCTGAAGGGAAAATGGCATTTCTGCTGTTGCTGTTCTTAGTTTATTTTAAAGCATTTCTTCCTCACATTTGGCTCTGAATATGAAAAAAAGCAGAGGGAAGAAAATGTTCTAAAAATAAATTGTGTGAAAAGGACATTTCTATGAAAGGAAATTCTCTAGATAAATACTTAGAGGTGGAATACTAAAGGCTCTTCAGTAAATAAATATTCCATGACAAACCTCAGAGCTGGAAGTGCCTTCTTCAGGTAAGGACTTTCAGTCAGTCTGACTGTATCTTCAGGAGACCACTGGTGGAAACCAGTCTTCATTGCTGGGGGAATGTTGATTTCTCCCATGCAGAAATCTGCAGAATCTAAGGTAATGGTCTAAGATAATGTAATTCTTTTAGGTTGCTAAAACTGCATTTAGTTCATCAACTAATTTCTGTACAGTTATCATATTACGAATGCAATCACAAAGTGGGAAATTCCCTTTTCTGTCTTAATGGATGCTAAAATAGTATTTCATGGCTTATAGGGGTACCAAAAAAAAAAAACCCCACCAACAAAAAACCAACCCACAAAAAAGTTTATCCAGTCTAGTTAGATAAATTGGCCACTTCCATGATTGTCAATGGGTACAGCTTTAGACTTTTAGACTTTCCAGGTGCGTAAATGATCTCAGTATTTCAGACAGAGAATGTCTCTGTTCCTCTGAGTATATGCATGAAGATGACTGTTAATGTGTATATTATAACTTCTTTGGTTTGGGTAGTTTTTATGAAATCTGCTCATGTAAGAAAAAAAGAGAGCACGTATAATAATACTGTAAAATAAATATCCTCTTTATCATCATACACTGAAAGCTTTAAAATTAAAGCATTATGCAAAGTTTGAGATGGAATAAACCTTCTTTCAGGAAAATATCCATTATGCCCATAGGAAAATATTAACTGTCCAAAATTCTCCACTGATTTTTGCTGTATGTGTACATTTTTATTCCTTCATTAGGACTTTCATTCTTATTTATAATATATATATTTTATTTTTTTATGGGTATTACTTGGGACTAATACTATGAAGAAATGTTTTGGCTCCTATTTTTAGGAATGTCAATTGTGATGTCTAAGCAACCTGACTTTTACAGACTGAATATCTTACATCAGGAATTAAAAAAAAAACCAACACAACACCACAAATAGTGAGCTGCTATGTAAAGTCATTGCCTTAATTCTTTTTTCTATTTGCTCTTTCAAATTTTTGCTTTCCTTTTCATTGACTGCGAATATTTTTCAAGTTTTCTCAGGAACTGCAATTATGCTTAGGATGTGAAGATATAAATAATATTAAACCTATGTTTATTAAAACTAAAAAAACTAATAATCCTATGGAGCCTTGCCATTCTATTTTTAATACTTTTTTATTTGCCCAGTTGATGCAATAATGCATGAAGATTAAAAAATTAAACATCTTTCCACTAAAGAAAACCACTACATACTGATATTTTACCAAGGGAAGTTCCAGAACATTATAAAGTTGATAAAGGCTTACATAAAACTATTTTTTTTTCCTATAATTAACTGTCATTTATAAATAATTAGGTACTAGATAAATTTCAATGACTCCAGAAGGTACATTTTTATCTGAACTTGCAATTTCATTACCTGAAAGGGGAGCAGTTATTTTGAGGTTTTTGATCAAACACGGTGCCTGAAATCAACTGTGTTATTTCAGAAACAGTAACTACTGGTAAAACCCCTCAGTCAAAGCTGAAATTCATGGAGCTATTCAGTGAGATAAACTGCAAAATTACAACCCATTGCTCTGAGATTCTATGCACCAACAGTTAGCCTTAAGTGATTCAATCATGGCTAATTACATATTATCACTCCTGATCTTTAACATTTCAATCAACCTTTAGTTGTGCTGTTTATATATAATTTGTCTCTGTTTATGGTTTTATGTGATCATTATGCCAACCTTCATTTAATTAAAACTGGGATGGCGGAGGTTTTGCCGTATCATTCTTATCTTTTAGATACTTTGGTGTAGAAATTACCTCTGGACTTGGATGCTGAGAAGTGCTGAGGGCTTGACTTAAAGGCTGTTCAGGCACAATATGTATAAAGATCCTCTGTGGCCAATACAAAATGATCATCTTCCAATGGTTTTATGATTTGGCTAACAAAACATTTTACTCACAAAGGCTATTTAAGATATTCCTATCTTTTTGTGTCCTCTGCTTCCGTTTTGGCTCAGCAGCCTCTCTTTTCAGCTGCCTCTCTGTAGTTAGCTGTCTTTACTGGATTGATGGGAAGGACAGAGGGCAAACCAAACATCTCTGCTTGCCAAATACGACCAGTTGGATTGGGCAACCTGGAGTAGAGTGAAGTGCTGAAATACATAATTATGACCAGCAATATTGCAGCTGCACACTGTTCAGTTATACCAGCCTGATGCTGCAGTCAAACTTATGATAATACTGAAAGGAAGGGTTTGCTAGCTTGCATGATACTAGCTCAGTGCTATTGTGGCTGTTCTTCCTGGGTTCTAGGAAAAGGTTGCACTGTGCTTCCCTGCCTCAGAGACATGCTTCTCTCTGTGCAGCCAGCTCTGGGATCAGTGGATCGTCTTCACTCTGTGGAGCAGATATACCCTTAACATCCCTTAAGCCACCAAATCTGTGGCTGTGAATCAAAAATTTAGAGTTCTCATGTTGTATGCAGGAAGAGCTAGATACCATAAAGCAACACTGATAGGAGCCAGTAATCGAAGGAGAGATTTTCAAAAACTGTTTACCCCGGATGTCTGATCCTTTTGGTTCTCTGACTGGTGGATTGGAGTAGGACACCTTCTTGCTCTTGGGAGTCTTCAGACAAGAAGACTCTTGGAGTTAGACTTCAAAAGCATGCCTGCTTTTTCAGAAGTCCATGCTGTAGAGACCCCAACTTTCTTCTTCCTTGTGACCTCTTTTAGTTCACTGTTCACTTTGTGCAGGTGGTATCCTTCCCCTTCCAAAACAGTGGCACACTTGCACACTTCTTTCAGTGAAGCTGACAGATACCAAGACTTAAATGTATTGGGTGAATGTTGATGGGCTGAGAGCGAGATAGGTGTGCCCAGCCTAGTCTGGTGTTGTAGAGGGGCCTCTACACTGTTGGTTTGTGCCACAGCTTTGCACAGCTTATTCAGGGTGGAAAGGATGCTTTTAAAACACCAGATGGTAAAAATAGAATGGTTTAGAAACCAGTGGGTAATACATTGGCATGAACTGTAATTTTCTGGTTGATTTCAAACATTTTTACGTTTGTGAGTACAAAGCTGGCTTGTGATAATTCTATACAGAAAAGTGATGAGTGGGTGGGGAGGAAACACTGTTCCTGGCAGCATGCAAAGCTAGTAATGCAAACAACAGTGCAGCTTGTGCTACTTCTATGCAGCACTCTCCTGTTCTTCATGAACTTGTGGCTTGGATCTCTGCTGGTTTAGGGATCACTGTGCTGCACTCCACTTCATGATGTAGATGAGCTGCCAGGATTGCCTGTCTGCCTAAATCCTGTCTGAGGTGTCTTTGTAAAACACTGAGACTACATCTAGAGCCAAACTTTTGTTTTAGACCACTTTTAGCATCATCTGAATGTTAACCGCAGTCTGAATGAATGACTCCCAGCTGTGAGTGTATCGACTGCAAAACGAACCCTGAAGTCATTCGCTGCAAGTTTCAGACAGAATCAAACAGAAGTTTAGTTGTGGCAAAACAAAACAAAACAAGTAAAAAGTGTTTTCAGTTTTCCTACTGCAAAGATGACCTCCCACAGTGGTTCAAAGCCATGGTCCTTAATCCATGTTTATGTAGTTGAGTCATTGGCGCTGATTTTCGGAAATCTCAAAATGTCAGCTCTTATGGGAATGGCTGGGTACTGAGCATTTACAGATACACTCTATAATACAGATTTTTGATGATAGGTGTGATATCCTGTAAGAAAAAATGGCCTATATTTTTGCCATTTTTGACCAAGAAATTATAAAGCGTAAATAGTATATGAACAATGTAAGTGCAAGCATAAAGTATTACTATGCAATTATTGTTGGAAACGTTTCTGTTAATACTTGGGGCAGCAACACAAAATGCTTTCTTCTGGGGAGTAACTCACAGTTCCTGAGGTTGTTCTAAAAACAATCTGTTTTGACCTCATGAGCAAAGAAGCTTTGGCCATACTTTGAAGGGAAAGCAAGAGGAAAGGTACTCCTTTCTCTCAGATAGGTCTCTTGCGTGAAAAGAAGACGAATGCTTGGAAAGAAGACTGTATTTTAGTTTGAATGGTAAATTTTGAAGTTTTATGACTAAAGATTTTTTTTTTCCTTTTATATTAGTTTTGTAAAACTTCAATTAACAGGATTAATTTAGGTAATGCACAAAGTACTTTCAAATGTTTTTCCAAACATTAGTTCAGATCTGGGCAAGACTGACTGAATGTCTTTGGTGATAAGTCCCTGCACTGCTGAGAAATGAATGCCTTTTAGTTTGGTCTTGTTCACTCAGTGATCTGCTGGAGGCAATTATGGAATTTTTGGATCTGACCTAGAATTTTTCTCTACTAAAATGTAATAAGCCACATTACTGCTGGAGATTTTATGTGCCTCTGCTCTAAACAGGCAGCCTCAACACTGATAAATTCTCTGTCTCAGATGAAGGGAGGCAGTTTTTCAATTTTCCATTTATTACTCTCTCAAACATTTCTATATGACTAAAATTATTAAGAAAACTATGGTAATACAGTTACGGTGTAATTGCAGTCACGTTTCATAATGAAAGAGGCATTTTCTTTATCAAACAACACAAGCTGCTCATTGTGTGTGTGTGTGTGTATGGGAGGGGTTGTTAGGGGGAGTAGGGGTTCATTTGTTTGTTTTTGTTGGCTTTATTTATTTATTTATTTTGTTATCCTGCTGACAAAAGTCTAGTTATTTTTTTACAAACATGCAGCATGCAGTCTTCTCCTTTACTCTTCCCATTCTGGTTAATGCCCTTATATTTTTTAAACAGGAAATGAATGAAGAGCAAGTATGAAGAAAATCTAAAAGTCCATGAATAGTGCAGGGAAACTGAACTGGGAAAAAAAAGTTCACTTTTCAGTATAATATGAGCTACAGAGCTTTCGAGAACAAACAACCAAAAGGAAATATATTTTCATCACCCAACACCTACAATTCATAGTGGACCTCATTGCCACACAACTCTGTGGAAGATGAATATTTGTATGCATTCTGGAAAAGATACAAATTCATGATTATGTCTATCAGTGGTTATTCACAGGATGGTGTTGCTACCATCTTTCTCTTGTTTGCCAGACATTGTTATACCAGAGGAAGAGAGGAAGAATCAATCCACACATGGCTTGCTCCACATAGCTTTCCTCTAAGCATCCACAACTCAGTACATCCAGGGACAAGATTCTAGGCTTTTAGAGTTTTTAAAAGATGTGCATGCCCAAGTTGCTGCTTTTCTTTTTACAGAAGAAGCATTAAGGTAAATGTTAAAAATGGGTATGTCAGAATTGATTTTTGTACCTCAGAATAACTATTTTGCAGAAATTGGAAAGCAATTCAATAAAAATTTAGAAAACATTTTTACTGGCAGGAAGTCACCTGTCCAAGAATTACTTTAGGGAGACAATCCTCATGTCCAACTCTTTCTATATTAAAAACAAATGTTCTGTGGCATTTCACTACACAGCTCATACACCTTATCTAGAGGTAATTTCTAACAGATTCCCACTTGCTCTGCAAACATAAGTTTGTAGGTACTCACTTGCTTACCCCAAGAGGCAATTTTATAAGTGAATGAAAATCAGTTCAAACCAAACTATTTTTTCCATCACTTTATACCCTAGCAAACTGATACTGACTAAATGGGATGAAGTTTAATGCAGACTGTTTACAATGTATGGCACCTCTTTTCACATCTCTATATATTCTATCAATATCTCTTTTAAAAATGTAATATCTCTCTTTTTAATGTAGTTTGTTATCCAAAGTTTAAAAATTATTTCTTTCCTCAATAAGGTGCACACAAGGATAAATCCAAGAGCTGGCAAAATGTGACAGTTAATATCCATCTTCAGTATTTCTAAAAATATATTACTTCAGCAGCCAAGTGCATATTACTTACAAAAATATATATGCATAATCTAGTATTAATAATTGTAAAATATTGAAGATCAAATTATGGCTGCCCTGCTGCAGTTTTGCTATGATTTGAATGGCCAGTAGAAAGCTCTACATGTTTCTTGTATAACTGGGAAGCACAGTATGTTACCTGCATTTCTTCAGCTTAGAGAGCTTTGGCCAAGCATACTGGAAAGAAAACAAACCTGGCCTAAGCTATATTCACATAAAAATAGTAGTTTAGAGATGGAGGGCTGAACAAGCATGAAATACTGCTTTTCAGAAGTTATTTTAACACCTCAAAAATGTATGTCTTGCAGGATCTAGTATCTTTTTTTTTTTAATTAGAAAATCTTTTTTATCTATTGCTTGCTTTCTGTATTCCAACATTCTTTACTAACAGCTCATTTCATTTACATAAATTGCCTCCTTCTCTGGGTATGAAAGAATTTGTAGACTAGTGTGTTTAACGAAGGCTGGTTTTCAGTCCATTGTAAACATTTTCACATGAGCTGGTCTTGCTCAGAATTTGATTCCTGACTCTTCTATATCAGCGTGGAGAACTAGAACTCTGGTCTAGATCACTGGTTGAATATTCCAAGAGTGTTAGAGTTTAAAATCTGAAATTAAAGCTTCAGGTGAGATAGAGACCTTTATTTAAGTAGGCAAATCAGTAAAGGTGGGTTAGGTTGTTCACTTAGATTTAGGATGTCCTGTGTGAAGTCAGACAGTTCATCCATCAGTTCTCCAACTAGAATCCTTTACAGATGCAAACTAAAGTTCCAGGAGATGGAAAACTTTAAGTAAATTACAGAGATACTCATGTTTGTAATCAAAACAGCAGCTTTTTTATCTGATAAACAGTATTTTTCCTCAAATTATTCTGAAACGCATCATCATGCTCAATTTATTTGCAAAGCTGACCATTCCAAATGATCCATTACCACTTTAGACCTGATACACATAAAATCAAGTCTGAAGAAGAGGAAAATGTGATTTTTCAGTGTATTTGCCTCCAAAATTTTTGTCAAGAAAATTGAAAAGGTCCCCAGCTTCCTGATTCTATCAGACATTCACTGTTTTTCCACCACTCAACAAAGAGGAGTTCCTGCATGTGCACTGAAATTACCAGAATATTCAATACTTACTAGAGAGCTCCTGTTCTATTTTGTTCTATGACTCAGTGTCAGCAACTTCGTGTTTTGAATCCTCATACAGAAGAACGTAAGAATAGCATCACAGAAGGGCTCCTCAGAAGATATGTTTGGCAACCTATAGACAGGTAATCAATAAAATACAACTCTGTTTATCTCTGCAGATATGCAGAAATATCAAATAGCATTATAATTTTGCCTGTTCCATTTTCCCCAGTTGAATAGCTCCCCCTTTCCATCCATAGATGCACGATAAGTTTCTTTCTTTCCAGATTCACAGCATGAGCCCATATGGTGGCAACCTCTGGACTATTTTACTGCAGCTCTGCGCAGCCACTTCAGTAGGTTTTTATATACTTGAACCTGAATAACAGATAATGCTGTAGTCAAAGTGGTTAGGAACACAGGAATGATGTACATCTTCAAATCATTGAATCCAGTCCTCTTCCACTTCAAGAATCATCTAATCTAACCACATTTAAGTTGAAGAGATTTTCTTTAGTCCTAGTTCCTGCATTAGGAATTTGTGCTGTCAGTTCGCTCCTCAAGAGGTAAAAAGCCTCTCTTCCCCAGATCTTTCTGCTCCCCCTTCCCTGAGTCTTATTAATGGTTTGACCATGGATGGTGGAGTGTTATTGATCTAGTCAGTAGTGCAGCTCTTATTTTTTCCCCACTTCTCTCTTGGAAATGCCTCTTACACATTCCACTTCTGTTTGTTTTCATATGCACATAACACTGCTGTCACACAGTTCTCCAATGATTACTTAATAAACTCACATCTTTTTCCTTCTTGTGTAGTTTCCAGTATAGGATGAACCAACTTCTAATGAATAATAATTCTTTTTAGCTCTGAAATATATAACTTTTCATGTTTTCCTATTATATTTTATCCCATACTTTCTGTTCTAGTGCTCAAGATCATTCAGTTCTTCCTTTATGCTATTCTGGTATCTTTTTTTTTGCATAAGTAAAGTTTCCTAACATGTTGTCACCAAATTTAATTGGCACATCTCTCACTTTTTCCTTTCTGTGACAAGCTGATTAGTGACATTATGAAAATAAGAGTAATACTCCGAGGACTCTGTTGGTAATCCCTGTATATCCTATGTCATCAGTACTTGTCTCAGTTTCAATATTTTCTGCCCCCCTGCCTTTTATAGTTATTTTATTAATCCCTCCGTTTGCCTGATAAATGGGTAATCATCTGTTCTAGTTAATAGTAAAATATTATTAACCATGCCTAATATTAATTTTCTAATATCATATACAAATTATTAATTATTACTCTTAATTATTAACTGATCAGGAAGTAAAACTAATGATCAATTGATTATTAAGTAGGGAGGAATTTGAATGCTTGCCAAGCCCAGAGAGATTAGATCTACAGCATTTCTGATAGGATATGAGTTAATTTATCAAAGAAAGTCAATTTATCAAAGAAAGATATCGGATGAAGGTGATGTGATCAAATTTAGCAGATACTTACTACCTTCTGTCCACCTAACATAATCAAAGAAATCTCCTTCAGATCAGTTTGATTCAGTTTCCAGATTATGGAAATGCTAGGGGCAATGGAAAGGTGAAAAGACTCATCAAAATTGAAGAGGCATAAAACCAAATTCCCTTGGTTTGTGTATTATTTAGGAAATGCAAACATGACATTTCCCACTCTTTCTAATAGTCATTTCATGGACATTTCTAGAGCTATTGGTTTGGTCTTACAGGCTAAAGTTTATTAAAGTAGAAATCTTCATATAGTTTGCTCATTGAGTGGGTGCAGTCAGTGTACTTTTCTCTCCTGTAATTTTTTTGTTGTTGTTGTTTTTTAAGACATGTCTGCCCAAGTAGCTGTGAAGCAGGACAGTCCTAAAAGTGTGAAACGACAATATCAGACAGAACAGGACATTTTCTCACTAACCTTTTAATAAGCATGACATTCCTTAGTTTTTGCCTTTTTCCCCCCTCTGGCCTACTTTTGACTTCTACACCATTATTATCCTCACATAAATACTTGGTTTCAGCTGTACTGATCCCTCCTCATACAGGAAAGGCCTTCCTGGCCGTTGTAAATGTTCATCACCAAAGCTAATTCCCTTGTAAGTATGGAGCTTCTGTTTGGATAAAGCGCTGTTGTAAAATGATTAAAAACACTTACATGTATTCATTCTTTCAGCTCTTGTATTCCGATCTATGAGGCAGTTTTGGAATGCTGTGACTATTTTGATAGCCTGTCATTATGTTGTTTTGATCCTTCATATGCTTCAATGCTTAACCTGATTATTATTTATGTCAAAACCGGTAAATGAACAGCTTTATATTCACACTTTTAGGACAGCTTTTACAGTCTGACAGCTCAGTCAGTAATTCATTCATTCACTCCAGAGCACTTACTCAAGTGCTTATTGGAGGGAAATTCACAGTGTGCTAGCAAAGAAAATAAAGGCAGTGATAATGGCATAATTTCATCTGAGGTAAAGTTTCTGAATATGTAGGTTTAATACTTTAAGATCCCTTGTCACCCATAATTTAAGATATATTTAAGACTCAGCTTGCAGAAACAGTGTCCAGCATCTTGCAGAACTGTTTGCAGTATTGTTTGATTTGCCGTGTAGGGCAATTTTTTCTCTAACTTTTTTGTTTTCTTGATTATATTCTTGCCTGGATTACTGTTGCATTGCCCATTGTATTCTAGGTAAGAATCTGTGTGTCTCAGAATATATCTCCAGTAAATACATTTACTGAGATAGCCATGTCAGTTAAGAGTTTGAAATTGTATAATCTCTGATGCCAACAAAACCTGCTAGTGTAAATGTTGTTATAACAACAGAACTGAGTTACTTAAAAATCACAGATATGTGGGGCTTATGCACTGAAACAGAGCATAGCTTTCTTGGGATAACCACAGTCATGCTGGATGCACTTTGTTAGTATAGGTATATTTATAATCCCTTACCTGTAAAAGGCAGTCATCACTGATAGTTTTGCCCAAATCAAATAGTCTGTCTTCATAATCTGTCAATAATTACACCTTCAGTAAAAACAAAAAAGCCAGAGCATCGTGCAAGCCTGGTCTTGTGAAAAACACCATTCTTTTCGAGTCTGGAGACTTAGCAAAGAAATTGATTCCATTCCCTAGCAGGAATGCTAAGTAGAACCCTGTCAAATTATTGATACTGGAGAAGAAGAGCACAGTGATTGACCAGCAAGAGCTGTATCCAGCACAAGAATACCAGAAGATAGGAATGTAAGCTTTTAGGCCCATGCTGTGGTTGTGGCTTTGCAAAGGTCCCTGTTCAGTGCTGTGCTGCATCACACCTTGGTGTGCATATGTTAAATAGAAATCTCTGGTAAATGAATAAAAATATCTCAATAAACTTCTTAATCTAATCTATCTTTTGGGAATGGTAATGACACTGATAGAATGTTACCTAGCAAATATAATTTCTGTACTGCCAAGACCAATGTCCTCTAAACATGACACACTATCATGAAATGGATGGTGGAATTTTTTAGCAGATGATGCTTATACATGTAACAGAGTGATCCCGCAAGCAAGGTAGCTCACTCTTCTGAGTCACCTGAGCACCTGCTGGATAGCTGTGCCACAGCTGAAGCCTTACTGAGTAATTCAGCATCCAGGGCATTTTATTATTTTCCTTCTGTGCATAATATGAGGCAATAACATTTAGTTGTTGCTTTTTCTGTCCCAAATCTGATGTGTTTCAGTGAGATCTTCCAGAATGAGCAGAATAAAGTCCTGCATTCCCTAACAGCACCTCGCCATCCCTGTTTGTGCTATACCAGCATATAAGGTTTGCCTGAAAAACACCTGTCATGTGGAGCTGGAAAGTGGCTAAAGTATTTGTTAAAGATTATACTGTTGAAAACTGCTGCCAAATACATTTACTTTTAGAGGTCCTCAGGAGCTGGACAAAGTTCTTTCATTCCAGTTGCATGTTGTGTTTTCATTGACACCTCATTAAGGTGAAATGAAGGGATATAGTTGATACTTTTGCACGTTTGGTGTTAAAGGCTCTGTAAAACTGGCCGACTCCTGCAAAAATATGTTGACTTGCATGAAGATAGGCTCACGTAATGCAGGACATACGGGAAATGGTATTACTGGTCTAGTGGTGACTGAGTACTGATGGACATGTGATGGAAAAATTTTTGAGATTATTTCAGTGGGTGTGAAGGGTATAATAGAAAAGGCAAATAGACCATGGCAGTATTCCAGAGGGGCAAATTTAAGATGAAACCTGTGTATTATAATAGTGAAATGAACTGAATGAGGTGAACCGTTCTATAAAAGTAATGCTTCTCATAGTGTTATGACACTATTATGACGTGTTGGTGAACAGAAAATGTGATGCTGCCATGATCATCCTTTAAGACAGTATTTACTACTCTACTTTTTATTTTTTAACTTGATCTTTACTTGTCGTACTTCATTGTTTGAATCCATTGTAGTCTATGTGGAGAAATATGTGACTCCATTTGAGAGGTCAGTCTGAGTAAACAGAAGAGGGCCATGGCACCAGCTTGAGCTCTGGCCTAAGGCCCTGCTTAGCTGTTAACATATTTCATGGCATCGATTTCCATGTTAGCATTCCAGTTAGCATTCTTCTAGACAGTGTGTGAACATGGTGTGGATCAGTAGGTTGTTTCCAGTAGGCAGTTTGGATGCAGCCACTCTATCTTGAAGGAAACGAGAAACGTGCATACGAGTGGGACTACAGTATTTGGTCTCAGTGACAATGTCCTTGGTTGGTTTTAGTTATTTGAAAATATGCAGCCCCTAATTTCAAGTCAAAATCAGGCAGATAGATGGTTGTTTTTGCAGTGCTTCTTTTTCCTCTTCTAAATTGCTCCAACCTGTAGATGTAGATCTTCTCTTTTAAAGTTGGTGGTAGGAAAAAAGAGAGGAGATCGGGTTTACTGAAGACAAAGATCCAGGTGATGTGTAAGTCTCCTCTCATCTATCTTTATGGAAAGTTCCAGGGAGAGGATATAAAATAACACATGGTTTATAAAAAATGATGGGATTATAGGATACTTCAGATTGGAAGAGACCCAAAGCTCCATCAAAGCAGGGCCAGCTGTGAGATCAGACCAGGTTGCTTAGGACTTTATCCAATCAGGTCCTGTAGATCGGTGAAGATGGAGATTGCACAACCTCTCTGGGTAACCTTCTCCATTGCTTGACTGTCATGGTGAAAAAGATTCATCTTATACTTGGTCTGAATCTCTCTTGTTTGAATTTTTAGTTGTAGTCTCTCAGCTTCCCATGATGCATCAATGTGAGGCTCCATCTTCTTAACAACCTCCCTGTTAGTACTGGAGGGCTGCTGTTAGGTCTCCCCCAAAGCCACCTCTTCTCCAGACTGGACAAGTCTCGGTCCTGCAGCTTCTGCTTACATTCCGCTCCCCAGTTTAGTGTCATCTGTCAACTCTATGAGAGTGTATTCCCTCACCTCCTCCAGGTCAATTGATAAAGGCACTAAACCTGACAGGATGGACCCCTGTGGTACACCATTTATCACTGACCTCCTGTTAGAGTATGGCCCATTAGTCACTACCCTAGGAGTCTTAGCATCCCAAAGGTACTACAAAATCTCTGTGAAAATGAAAGTAACCTTTTCTGTAATTGAAAAGTTTCTGGGTGACCTTGCTGATCAGTGACAAAGGTTTAGATGAACAGAAAAATGTTAATCCATCTCACCTTCCCCATGGCAGATGGAAGTGATTGGAATTACGCAAGTATGTAGGTCTGTCCTGAAGATGTTCTACTTGAATTGGACTTGATTCTGAATAATCGCCGGTGGTATTGAGTAGTCTCTACTGACAGTCATTCCTTCTTAATGTCTGTAATTTTCGCTACTTGTCTTAAGGTGGAATGTAGAAAAGTAGATTGCATGCTCCTTTGGAAACAGTGTGTATTTTTAGCTGAAGGATGTTTAAGAGAAATGTTTGCTTTGTTTAGTGACAGGCACACATTATGCTTCAAGTTCTGCTTGCCTTTAGAACTTCTGCTTTAGCAATTGTACACTTCAGAGCTCTTCATTCCAACTTGTATTATAACACACTCTGAGAAAAAGCAAGAATACTTTTTACTTCAGCACGTACGTTATTTCTCACTTACTGCAGTGTGGCTTCATGCCCCTTTTTATTGATTATCAGAGAGTCTGTTAACAAACAGGCCCATCTGCTCGTTCTTGAGATGAATGGCTTGATAACAGCAATTGAAGTTAAAAGTAGGGCTTATGTACCATATTTACCTTTTTAATTTTAGTCCCACTTGTCAATCTAAGTAAATTATGTAACTGAGAGCCAGGCAATCTATGTTTACATAATCTTTTATAAGCACACTGTGATAATCACATATTGCATGAACAACACAAGAAGTGTTAATAAACTGTAGCAATTTGAGAACCTGATGCTCAGCTGACTCCCATTTTGCAGCTATCCATGATAACAAAACCATCTGAAGCTTTTTGAAAATACATACGTGGGTGCTACTTTCCCCCTTTATAAACATTGTCAGAAATTTCTCACTTCTGTCTATAATGAATAATTAATTCAGCTTTTCTTGAGAATTGAAGAAAGCTCAGCTGTTCAGAAAGCAGTGATTAGTATTATAATGGAGAACAATATAGTACCAGCATCTTTACAAGCATTTAGCTATTTCTTAGCTAACAATCATAAGGAGGGATAGGGACCAGCTTAGGCTCTGGCAGCTTGGTGTAGCTCAGCATTGCCTACTCCCACTTGTGTCTTGCCTTCAGGAGAGGCAGGTCTGGGTGGCAAAACTAGAGGAAGTAGTAAGGGCACTGAGCATCTATTTAAAATAGCCGTGTTGTGTTGGGGGGTGCCAAGATTTTTTTTTCTGGTCTTGCAAGTGAGGGAAGAGGAAATGGTCACAGACAAATATATCAGTAGGTCACTGGAGAAAAGGAAAGGCATTTTCTAAAACCTAGGGTGTTTCTTGTCCCAAACAATGAATGCAGTTGGACTTTGGAAAAGTGTACACAAGTACAAAAATAGCAGGCAACACGTATTTGGAAATGTATTACCAATCCCATTTTAATCACAATTATTATTATTTTTTAATGTGCTACTGAATGACAAATTTTAGATCAGTTTACATTTAAGAATAATAATGGAATATGCCTTATAATCGATGACAAAGATTTTCAAAGCTGCAAAAGGGACCTAGACTCTTTCCACTTTCTGGAAAGGGAGTTGAGTATTCAAATACCCTACAGGGAGTAAACACCTCAATTTGATTTGATCTGACCTACACTGATACCTTTTGGTCATTTTGTTTGTACATCTTCTCCTTTTGCTTTAAGATTGCCACTATATTGTTGTATTGCCTTCCTCCTTTTCTGGCTTTCTCTGCTTTTGATTGCATACCCACTACTACTGAGGATAAGCTAGGTTTGTGGGCAGTATTTACTGGGGGAGACTATCCATTGTGGACCTTTTCTTTTTAATATGCATTACACTCTCAGTGGCATGTCAGCTCTTAAGTACTGCTTGGGATCAAAGGTGTTTGATTAAAAAAAATCTAATAAGTGACACAGTGCCCTTGACTGTGGGTTAATGGTACTACCTAATCCTTGTCAGCAAAGGCAATCATAAGGATTTGTAAGAGAAGCAGTAGCTGGCCAAGAATGAAGGCCACAACAAAAATGTATGTGGAAATGCCTTAAAGAGAAATTGTTTTCTGTCATGGGAAAAGAAGCTTTTTAGGGGCAAATTGAATAAATCTTCCTTATAGTCTTGAGAGAACTTATAAGATGTTTTATTTACAAAAATATGTCGTCTGCTCTTTTTGGTTTCCAAGTGTAAAGAAAATGAATAATAGGAAGGACTTTCTAATACCTTTAGAAATCTTGATGTTTATATGATCTAGTGTGATAGAACAGAATAGTTCAGTTGGAAAGGGCCTTTAAAGATCATCTAGTGCTACTGCCTGGCCACTCAAGGGCTAAGCAGAAGTTAAAGCATATTAATGAGGGCATTATCCAAATGTCTCTTGAACACTCGGTGTCATCAACCACCTCTCAAGGAAGGCTGTTCCAGTATTTGACCACCCTCACAGTAAAGAAATTTTTCCTGATGTCCAGTCTGAATGGTGATGTATTTCCCAGTTGACTGGCGGCTAGCCAATGTGACGCCCATCTATAAGAAGGGCTGCAGGGCAGACCCGGGGAACTATAGGCCTGTCAGTTTGACCTCAGTGCCAGGAAAGCTCATGGAGCAGATTATCTTGAGGGTCATCACACGGCACTTGCAGGGCAAGCAGGCGATCAGGCCCAGTCAGCATGGGTTTATGAAAGGCAGGTCCTGCTTGACGAACCTGATCTCCTTCTATGACCAAGTGACGCGCTTGGTGGATGAGGGAAAGGCTGTGGATGTGGTTTACCTTGACCTCAGTAAGGCTTTTAACACAGTTCCCCACAACATTTTCCTCAAGAAACTGGCTGCTCGGGGCTTGGACTGGCGTACGCTTCGCTGGGTTAGAAACTGGCTGAATGGCCGGGCCCAGAGAGTTGTGGTGAATGGAGTCAAATCTGGTTGGAGGCTGGTTACTAGTGGAGTCCCCCAGGGCTCGGTACTGGGGCCGGCCCTCTTTAATATCTTTATCGATGATCTCGATGAGGGCGTCCAGTGCACCCTCAGTAAGTTTGCAGATGACACCAAGCTAAGTGCGTGTGTCGATCTGCTCGAGGGCAGGAAGGCTCTGCAGGAGGATCTGGATGGGCTGGAGCAATGGGCTGAGGTCAACTGTATGAAGTTCAACAAGGCCAAGTGCCGGGTCCTGCACCTGGGGCGCAACAACCCCAAGCAGAGCTACAGGCTGGGAGATGAGTGGCTGGAAAGCTGCTTGGCCGAGAAGGACCTGGGAGTATTGGTTGATAGTCGGCTGAATATGAGCCAGCAGTGTGCCCAGGTGGCCAAGAAGGCCAACAGCATCTTGGCCTGTATAAGAAGCAGTGTGGCCAGCAGGTCTAGGGAAGTGATTGTGCCCCTGTACTCGGCTCTGGTGAGGCCGCACCTCGAGTACTGTGTTCAGTTTTGGGCCCCTCGCTACAGGAAGGACATGGACGTGCTCGAGCGAGTCCAGAGAAGGGCGACCAAGCTGGTGAGGGGTCTGGAGAACAAGTCTTATGAGGAGCGGCTGAGGGAGCTGGGGTTGTTCAGCCTGGAGAAGAGGAGGCTCAGGGGAGACCTCATCGCTCTCTACAGTTACCTTAAAGGAGGCTGTAAAGAGGTGGGGGTTGGTCTATTCTCCCATGTGCCTGGTGACAGGACGAGGGGGAATGGGCGAAAGTTGCGACAGGGGAGTTTTAGGTTGGATGTTAGGAAGTACTTCTTTACCGAAAGGGTTGTTAAGCATTGGAACGGGCTGCCCAGGGAGGTGGTGGAGTCACCATCCCTGGAGGTCTTTAAAAGACGTTTAAATGTAGAGCTTAGCGATATGGTTTAGTGGAGTACTTAGTGTTAGGTCGGAGGTTGGACTCAATGATCTTGAGGTCTCTTCCAACCTAGAAATCTGTGATACTGTGATACTGTGATACCTGTTTCATTTCTTTAATCGTTGTAGAGTATACAGCGTTCGGCTTGGGCCATATGAAATCTGTGGCATAATATTTCTTTTCATTCTCCACATGGTGTAATTGGACATGTCACCCATTACTGCAAACTGTGGCCGTGAGTCACCTAACAAGACAGGCCAACTCCTTCCCTGTGGTAACTCTACTGAAATGAACACAATTAACTGTCAGGTGAACCCTTCTATTGCGTGGAGCCCATACAATTACTTCACTAAATGATAAGGACTTAATTGACTTCGAATTTTCAGCATAGTTTCTCTTTTACTTCAATTAGCTTTTAGCTGATCTGTAACGTATGTGAACATTGAACATGTATTACTAAAGTCTGTGTTTTTCTCCTTCTTACATGACATCTCTTTAAATATCTAAAAGAGAAAAGCATATCCCATTGGGTCTAAAATGACCTTTCTGTACTTTTGTTCCCTTCCTCAGACCATCATTTCGGTGCGTCTGTCCTCCAACATGGAAACGTAAGGCATAAGCATCTCCTTTAGCCTTGATGGGAGAACAAGTAATGCACATTAACATTAAAGGGATTTCAGCATATGGCTTGAAGTTTCCCCCGAGATAATATAGAAATTTAATTGAGGTCATCATTAATTTTGGTCCTTTCCTTCAGCTGAAACCTCGAGCTGAAATAACAGTCTTTTAATGCTGGGATTCTGCAGATGTATATACTGCAACTGTCTTTTAATTAATTCATTTTCTCCCTGATTAAATAAAGTGTGAATTGGAGGGAATGGGACCATTTAATCAGTGGAAATAAATGTGTAGTGTACTTTTCAGTATGTACGAGGATTGTGTGGCATCCTGGGTAGTCAGCAGTGAGTGCTGGATTTAGCTTCAGTGGTTTGAGACCTTACAGTTCCCACTTGCCACTCTGCCCTTCTGCCAGACATCACTGTCTTCATGGCAGAAGTAGGAGAACGGGTCATTTGCTTGCACATCAACCAGTGCAGCTTACAGTTCAGCACTGCTGCTGGTGGTAGGTTTGCACTCCTTGGAGATGCTAAGGGGCAGTTGCATCTTCTGCCTCTGTCAGAGAGAGTCCAGAGTAGTGTAGTTGGAAACAAGAATAGCAAAGGACTCTGCCAGAGTCCTTAACATACACTAATAATATCAAAGTAAAAGAAGTGCTCTGAATTTGGGTTGGCAAATCTGAGTCAGCTAACTAAAGTAAAAACTGCAGAGTAGATAATAAAGTTAAGATTTCAACCTGAGATGTAGAGGTGCTAAAATTAGTAGGGCTGTTTGGGAGAAAAAAAAAGTAGGCCACCAACTGAAGTTAAACCCAAGTTGGCCTAGTCTTCATTGCTCTTTTAGCATTCGTTAGCTTACTTGGGTTAACCAAACTAAGACTGAGAACGTTTTTTTATATTTTTATTTTTCCCCAGGATACGTATGCATTTAAAGAGTTCAATTTACTTAGTTTGTGATAAGAAGCTTTGAATCTGACCCTATTACATCGTATAAATATCTCTAGGGGTAGAAAATGTATAATAGAAGAAAGGTCTTTAATATAGCAGGTAAAGAAGAATTCACAGTAGAATGCTGAAGCAAAACAATTCAAATTATAGTTATGATTTTAAAGGAGGGATGTAACTACTACTGGAATGAAATGCTGTGTTTTTTCAGGTTTTTTCATGTTTTCAAATCAAAACTAGATGTTTTCCTGGGAGACATGTTTTAGCCCAACAGAAGTGATGTTTTAGTCAAGCGTTTGTTACAAACAAGTCTTTTCAATAGAAATAAGTTAATTGGGTAAAATTTAAAGGTCTTGTACATAGCAAAAGTCACACTGGATGATCTAATGGGTTATTCTGACATCAGCATCTATACATGTGTGAAACTACTTAGAAAATAGAGCAAAGCAATGAGAAATTATAGCATTTACACTTTTATGAATAAACACCTCTGTTTATGTTATGATAAGCCTCACTGAAGTGTGTGCAGCTGGTCTGCTTCTAATCTCATTTACACCCATTAAATGAACCTGATTTACCCTCTGCAAAAATCAGAAGGAGCCCTGTTATTCCCCGCTGACTTTAATAAGCATCTCCTCCCCATTGATATTGATGATATAAAACTGCGTATCAGACAGGCAGGGGGCATTTTGTATTAGTAGTTTTCAAATAACACTTCCAGAGAGACAATTTCAGTGAAAAAAATGAGAGTTTGCATTGCATAAAATAGACAGAGAAATCAATACTTACATGTGCTAGCTGGAGCTGTTTTTGTTTTATGGACACTTTCCTGTCCCTGTTCTATATTTCTGAATTTTCATTAGTCTCTTGCTCATCCAGGATTACACTTATCAGTGACGCCACCACCCCAGAAGTGTTTCATTTTCAGCATTCCATGGCTGTTGGAGTGAATGTTCTCTATTTGATTTTTACAAAAGGCACTTTTCATCCGATTTCATGCACTGTAGATGTAGTGTAGATGTAGAGTGCTGCTACTGCTGGGCAAGGCACGCAGTTGACTCCTAGACACACTCTTTTATATCCTACAGTGACATTGTTGTCATGAAGAAAACATCTCTCAGTGGAAGATCCTTCTGGTTTTAGCTCCAGATAGCCACATGTTGATACATCACGGCTATGTTAACTCAGCCATGAATCCCAGCTCACAGCAGTGCAGGATACTGATGCCCTTGTCTGTGAATCGTGATTGTAACCCTTATAGTATACTGTACATAAGTGTGTACTGTACAGCTCAAACGTGCAGTATGTTTTTTATATTATTATTTTATTTACAAATAGTAACCAGGCTTGGACATTTAATATTTCTAAAAGAAAAGTCCTCCCTGCTTTTTTCCATTTGCATTGTTCTTAATTGGGTTAAGTCTGCTAATAAATCTCATGCTTGTAATGATCTCTAACCAGTTTGTGTCACATTTTCCAGGCTGATGGACATGGAAGATGTAACCATTTAAGAAACAAATCTATCCTGACATTACAGAAATTTCTCCAAATGAATTTTATATTCTCCTGTTTTCTCTCTTGAAAATTCAGTGTTCTACTTTTTATATTCTATTTCTTTGTAAGCTAATTCTAAAGTTTATGAATTAGAACATGAAAGACCATAATTGCATCCAATTTACTACATCAAGAGAAGTGGAAATAATGGATTTATGAAACTATGTGTTCACAAAAGCATGGGCCACACATCAGACCAAGGTAGAGCAATGATGCAGGTAACCCTTGATGTGATCACAGGTGGTGGGGACACTTGCAAGTGAGCTCTCGTCAATGACAGCTATGGAACTAAGGATGCTGTGATTTTGTGTCTGTATCTGTTCAAGCTACAGCTACAGTCCAGCTGCAGCCTATTTTTCTAACCTGTTTGGTGTACTTTGTTCTTGAAAGAAACAAGTTGAAAGAGTAAATGTGATGGCACAATTTAAAAACAGATGAGTTAGATTACAAAGGTATTGTGCTTCTACTGAACAGAGAGAGTCTCCTTTTGAATCAACAGCTAAGTGGACAGACATCAGGTAAATATTTCAATCACCTTCTTTCCCTCAGTTTGCCTATAATGTAAACTGTCATAATTCTTTAGACCAATGGTTAGTTTTAAGTGTGCTTCTGAAAACAGTTTTGCATGATAAGGTTATTTCTTGTTCATAGTAGATACGTTGCAGATAATAATTAAAAAATACTAAGAGGAAGTTATCTCATCTAAAAGAAGCTGATCTAAATGAGCCAATGGATAATGACAGCTTTCAGTCTTTGTCATAGAGAATCTTCCAAAAGCTCATACAGCCTGTAAAAATTGTGGTTTTGCTACTAATTGCCAAACAGGAAGTATATGAAAATATTGCATCAGTTCTCGTGGCCATAAAAAACCTTCAAGAGCAATTTCTCCTCTGACAGCGTTAAGCTGCATTTGAGCTGTGTATTAACTTGTCCACACTACCATTTATTGTGGTCCACTTCACTGTACATCTTAGTAATGAACTTCTCTTTTAGACCAAAACAGGTACATGCTTTCTTGACCAAACTTACTTCTTTGGAACTGCTTCAAGGGCAGGCTTTTATTAGTAGAACAGGCTTTCATCATGTCCATTTTGTAAAAGCTAATTAAAACTTTTAACAAATGCCAGTAGTCCCCAACTCTCTGAAGTCAACCCTCCTTCCTCCAAAAGAAAAAAAGTATAATTTTTTTTTTTTTTAAAGAGAAAAATGCCTGGATGTTATTTCATTTGAAGAACTGCTTTCTGATGTCTTGCCATTTATGCAGACAAGTTTTCAAAACACTGATTTATTTTTTTTTTTGGTGTGTGAAAGAACCAATAGTCTTCAGTGTGGAGTGACTTATGTAACAGAATGACACAAAACGTCTTTTGGATCTTGCTAATTTTTCTGAGTCACTGGTATTATTCAAACCTGCTGAAATGACAGACTAAACTGCTTTGTCAGCTGAGTCTTCACCAATGAGCTTCACTCAAGAAGAGGATTGTAATACTTAAAAAAACATATTCAGATTATTTCAACAATGATACTCAGTTGGCTACAGTGAGTGAAATGATTTTAAATGTCTGTTCTTGCTTCCTCACACACTGCAATCTCACAGTAGGACTTAATGAATAGATGTGAAAACACACTGTACTTGTTGTATGAGTGAGTCTGGACAGGCTGCCAAAAAATTCTGGCAGAAAAAGTCTTAGTCTTTCATATAGGTCAAAAGTCAGTTCTTTTGAACATTGTAACACATTGCAAAAAGCTGCTGTCCTTTAAAATTTCTCTTGAATGCTCCTGTTGCCTTAGACATTTTAATGGTCTGAATAAGTGAGTAATGGCATAATAATTAATTACCTCTTATGTAAGGTATTTCAGCCAGAAATTTCAAAGTCACCGTTATGTCAGGACCGGAGTACGTTAAACCCCAGTGTGGATTCTTTCTTTGAGAAGTAAAGTAGCCTTAAATTGCCAAAGCTTCTTAAACTAAGAAGGTTTGAACTGCAGAGAATCAAGGCCACTTTATTTCTCTATGAGAGAACTGAGAGAAGGAACTAATGCACTTTAGCAGGTGCTCCTTAACTGCATACCTACAGTGAACATATTTTAACACTCCTGAATGCCTTTGTGGGACAAAGAAGCAGAATAGGATCTCAAGCAGGGAGCCTGCTTCTTTTTTTATTCGTGAATAATTCTGGAACAAATTGTTGAACATAAGCAGTTTACATTCAGTTTTGGTATAGTTTCTTTTTTATGCTCTTACAAGAAGGTTCTATAAGTTCAAAGTCAGATTCTAGTGCTCTGAATGCAATAGGTTGGAATTGCACATATTACATTCATTTAAGCAATTACTAATGCTTTTGTAGAATCAGAAGCATTTTGATGTTAATAAGACAATATTAAAATGTCATATTACTGATGAATGAATGGTATACACAGTATATGAAATAAATTGTTTGTTCTGGGAAAGACAGTATGTGTCTTGTTCACTTCACTGTTGTTTGCTTTTGTTCAACTTCGTTAGTCAGAGCTAAGATTTTTCTAATTCCTCTAAAATACCCTAACTAAAATAAATAACTAAAGTAATGGAGAAAGACCTCTAACCTTTAATAACAAGTACCAGCATCAAGACGATACTTTCAACACCGTAACAAGAGTATACATATTCCATTATGACTACTAGAGAATTCATATCTCACCTCCATATCATATTTCTATTTCTGTTTTGTCCTCCAAGAGCAGAAATGAGTCAGGTACAACAAACTAAACAGTGTTACATTCTTCACTCTTCTTGAAAGGCCAAGCTTACAACCAAGAACTTGCTATTGCAATATAAAAACTTCATTATCTCCAGAACACAAGAATCTGAAAGACAAACATGCACTATGGAAAATGTATTCTTGAAGGAAACGTGTTGTTTCTGTGAATACAGGGTTTTCCAAGTTTCACCCAGCTATTCCTGCAAAACATGGCTTATCTCAGCTTTCTGCATAGAAATTGTTTCCAGCTACTGCCAGTTATCTCTTGGCAGCATGTAACGGCTTTAAAAGGCTAGCACCACATGTAGTAGTACTATGTCTCTGTCTGTACTACTGTAAAGAGACATAATTTTCATACTTGCAGGGAAGTTTTTAAACTTATACATGGAATGGCCAAGTTCTTAAAGCATTATTTATCTTGCTTTCTGGCTAAAACAGCAGAATAATATATTTAATCTTTGAGTTTTCTTGAAAACAAAGTCTAAGTATACCTTGACTACACTAAAGTAGACACAGATGAATAAAACATGATAGTCCCATTTAAAGTTGTTGGTCTGCAGCTTATTTTCAAGAATATGCATCCCACCTCTTCCATTTTTTTGTCTTCACTAAAAGTATCAATGACTTCATTTCAGATGCTAAATGTCTATAGGTCCCATTAGCCTCAATTATGGATGTTCAGTTTTAAATACCTTTCTCCTGTACTCTGAAGATCACCTCAAGAAACAGAACCCGTCATTTGAAAGCTACAGCTTGCTTTTTCCCAGCTTGCAATGCATTAAACATGCAGCCTGCAATGTATTTATAGTGCTTAACTATGAGAATTTGTGGCAAGTGAATTTGGAAGTGCTTCTAAAAGAAGTGACACAAGGGGTTCAGATGTGATAGAATGTTAAGCCTTGTATTGGCCTTGTGTATAGTTGGCAGTACTGAGGAGAAGAGGATGAAGGGACAGAAAAGAAAAACATTCTCATTTGTGTCATCCTGAATGAAAACCTTTGACCTGAAGACTTTGTAGGCAACAGTATGAAGTATTTGAAACTACTGAAAATACTTTTCCAAGCTTTGCATCAGTTGTTTAAGTGCAGAAATTAATATTATTTAAGAGATGTGTCCACAAGCCCTCTATTTTGCCAGCTAAGGAAACACAAATGTATGTGTGTGTAGTTGTCTGATACCAGCAATTCCCTGTAAACAACGTATGTGTATCTTGCCTGCCTGACGCCGTTTCTTTCTCTCCTCTTTTTAAGTGCTAGTAAGGTCATGGTTTTTCCAGGTCTCATCTTTCCTGTCATGTATACCAGGAGACAGAGTGGATAGAGCAGGCAGGGAGAAATTTGTAGTAACTTTCTTTTTTACTATAAGCATATACAGAATGTTATCAAACTTTCTGCAAGCACAAACTTTATACTGATGTAGTCCTTCTTCTCTAGCTGCTTCTAATTTATACTTGTGTAAGGCAGAGCAGACAGCAAAGCCAGTGATTTATCTGAAGGACACTTAATTAACCATGAACGTTATTTGGCCTCTGTCTATCTCTGAATCGTGAAAAGAACTAATTCACCACACAGTACAAAGTTATTTTAAGACTTTCTGAGATACCCAAGATTGCTGCTGTTATTCCTATCTTAGAATCTGAAAATGCAAGGGAAGATTATTGTTTTGGTTACAGAGGAGAAAAAAGACCCACGCTGATGTTAGTTTCAGATCTGTTTCTGCTTTTATTTTTCCTTTTACAAAAGTCATGCTGCAATTAGGTGACAAGCTACTTGCTTGGGAAGTTCTATTCAGTTACTGAACACATACAGCAGAGACAGCAGCAGCAGTTTTCCCCATTATTCTAGTTATCTCATCAAGGTTTTGGCAAATAATCCATTATTTTATATAGTACATTGAATAAAGTTTTAACTGTTTACAAAACAATTATTTTTCAGTCTAAATACTCTGCTGAAATGAGAGATTCTGAATGCTATTACCATGTTTCTGTTGAAAATGAGGTCAGTGCATTTAGATCTTCCTGCTCCTTGCTTCCTACTTGAAGACCACCTGCAACACTATCATGGAATAAAATAGAGCCTAAAATCATATCAGTAAATTAAGGACAGGGGGCCTCCTTAAAAGTTGTTTCTTAATTGTTTGATCTACTTTCAGTGAAGTCAGCGAGTAAAAACTTCACTGCCTTTACAGTGAAAAATCAAACCTTTTACTTCAGCTTGGCTTTCCTAAAGCAGGATTGTCAAAACTGAGTAACATAAATTAAATAAAATGCTGTTGAGGGAGTGGTGTGAGGAATGGGACAGCTTCTTTTTGTGTTCACTTCAATCTGTGTATGTTGCAACTTTGAATGCCATAATGACAAACACGGTTCAAAGCAGGAAAAAACCTGATGTAAAGCCTGGTGTAAAGAAAGGGTTCTGGTATTCTGAGATCAGTCTCAAGAGCACTGGTGAAATATGCACACTTATAGTTGGGCAGGGTACAGCCTGACACTCCAGTCCAGCCTGGTCATTGTAGGCTATTGCCCTTAAAAAGAAGTCTGAGGCAAATAAAAATGGAGGAGCTCTTGGTTCACTGAGCAGGGTTTGAGGAAAGATAAAGACAGCTTTAGAACATTATCTTTTGTTGTTGTTGGAAAGTTAGTATTTAGAGTTGACAATTATGAACTACTTGAGCTAACGAACTGTGTCAGTTGAAATGAAGACTGAGGTATTTTAGTTGTGTCTTGCATTAAAACTTTGCCAAAAATACAAATGTCAAGAAGGAAACAGCTGGGCTGTATGACCTATACATCAGGCATACCTTGTGAACTAAACCTTCATTTTTTGGACAAGAACTGCACTTAAAATTTCATTTATTTATTTATTTATTGGCTTTGATTTAACCTGTCCATCTCTGGCAAAGCAATCCACTCATTTAATGTATCCTTGTCTCTGATATATTGTTGGACCAGTCAGTGCAACAGGAGATGAGAGCTTCAGCATATTCCATTAATGCACATCACATTAATGCTTGAGGAGCTCTCAGCAAACTGCTGAAACTTCATGCTTGTCCATGCTAGTTCAGAGAGTATCTACAAGTTCCTGGTGTCTCTCACTTGTTCAAAAGAGCAGCATCAGTTTCCACTGACAAGAAATCAGTCTACTGGTTGTTACTTTATTATTAGTAGTTTGTTCAAGTGAATTGAATGCTTCAGGGAAAATTAGTAGCTATTCTTTTAGAAAAACTCTTTATTGTGTTATGTAATAGTACCAGGAGAAATAAAGTAAGATTATAGTAATTTGTGTGAATGTGTTTGAACAAAAGAAGTGGTAACATGGACTATCATCCTGTTTAAAAAATATTTGAAAAGCTTCAACTAATTGTACCTTCATCATAGCACATTATTTTTCAGTTTTGTGAAGATTTATTCTAGGTTTCTAAACAAGAGAATATACAAAGATGTTGCAAAATGTTGAGAGTGCTTCTATTTCAGATCAAAATAGGAGGAAGAATGGGTAGTAGTTCTCAAAGGGCATATGAAATCTCCAGCTGAATTTTGTAGCCTCACTGCTTTCATATGTTTGGATGAACAGTTCAAATTCTGGGTGCCTATATAGACTAAATTATAATTCTGAAACTTTCTGAAGTTCATTTGCACAGAATCAATATCTTCCCCTCCTGTAAATGCTGTTACAATCTTACAAAAATATGGAAAGGTGTTCTTTTTCTTTCCAGATTTATAAAGGCAGCTTTGATCCCAGAAAACTATTATGAGGTTGAGAAAATCTCGCATTTCAGGTCATATAACTAAGAAGTGTTTTACACATTGCGAAAAGAATAAATACATGCTTAAGCAAACAAGTAGAGCTTCCACACAAAAATGGAAACAAAATGGTATTTTCAAATATATATTTTCCCATTTTATTCACACAGCATAACACTGTAGCATCAACTCTTCATATCTATGAATATGTCACTATTACTTTACAGATAAAACACTTGCTCACCATTCACTGGAGAATCATTCCGTATTTACCAAAAAAGGCTTCTTATAAAGCTACAAAATTGATGGGTAGCATTTCTTTACTGTTCTGTCTGACGTCAGCAAGGTCTATTGCTACTTCTGGCTTTTTAATGACCTCAGAATACCTGAAGGTATCCTTCACTTATTTTTGTCAATGGCAAATGGTGCTAATGACTTAGAAACCAACCAACCAAAATAAACAAACAAACAAAAACAAAAAACAAAACACATAGTTAACCTGGTGGTGTCTACTATAGTATCCTAAGTTTTGATCCTTTTTCTGTCAGACACATATTTCTCATTTAAGCAAAGATGGTGGAAGGATTGTTGTTACCTTCGTCCCCTTCCATGACTTGCATACCCTCTGTTTTCTGTCCTAACCTATACAGTATTTATTAGACTACCTTTTATTCCTTTCAGGATGTCCTACATGTCTCAAAATGCTTTGGAGATCAGGACCCCATGGCCATCGTGTTAGGGCTATCACTTTTGATGGAGATGCTGTAGAGCTCCAGAGATGACTCTGATGAGTGGAAGCAGGTCCTTACCTCATTGCAGTGGAAATAATAATCATAGTTCAAAAATGGAATTAGAATCTGTCTGAGATTGAAATTGCAGTTGTGCCCCACTCATATTTACAAGCAATGCTTCCATTTCTAACACTTCATGACACAGGATTTTAGTAATCCACATGTTCTATATGGAACATTACCATATAATCCATAGTTTTGACCTGCCCTATATTTCATATGTCAAAAGCAGCTCTACTCCTTTCTTATAAATCAGTAAAACTGCAAATAGGGTGGAAGAAAAATGGCTAGCTTATCTAATTATGGAATACTGAGAAGACCAGAATACAGCAACTCTTTGAATGGAAGGACATAACACTTAAACTCTGCTTGCAAAAAGAAGGTAGCATGGCACATATTTAGCCTTTTCTCATGACAAACATTGTAAGAGCGATGAAAAATTACAGAAGCTTTACCCATTCTCATTAAAATGTGCATATTTTTATATACTTCCAGTGAATACAGCATTCATGTATACTTAAAAATCAGCCATTTTGCAACATTTGAATGCCAGTTCAGCAAAGAGGTAATTGTTATTTTAATGTGACAAGAAGATTATCATTAAAGGGCATTTTTAAAGACAAATATTTTCTGATTATTTTCCCCATTTAAAAATCTGTTTTCCCCAGATCAACGTAAGAATGAACTGTAGTATTATATAAGATTTGCTGTTAGAGATCAGTATAGTGAGCCATAGTTCTACATCACATAACACTCAGATTTTGATAGAAGAAAGAGAAGCAGTTTGGAATTGTACTATTGCTCTGGACCAGATTATCCCATGCTCTGGAATTCTTTGTGAACAGAACTAGAAACATTACAATGTGACATTGTCTTTGGCACAACCTGCAGGGTAATTGCCAGTTTAGAGCTTCTCACACTTCCTGGCATGCTTCCTTTTGGTGCAGCAGAGTCTGTTTTTTCACCTCAAAAAATAAAATGATCACTTGAACTCCACGGGAGTCCTCATAAAGATTCTTTTCTGTAGTCTCAGGATAGCACTGGCTCAGAGTGCTTTTTCTTCCAGCCATAAACCTCTGGCTGCTCTATATTTGAAAAAAAGACAGGTTTGCTGCTCTGTGGGACTGGCTACGCTGTTCCCCCGTGTATGCAATTGTCTAAGAGCAAGGGCAAAGGTGTGAATAGCTTAAGTTTGTGGGGGGGTTCTTAAGAGGGCCTACAACATGCATGTTAAATGTTGACTCTGCAAAGCCTGCAGTCTAAACACATGACAAACATTAGTAAAAATGGGAGAAAATCAGTGACAGAGTGAATACATAGGACAAATTTGCAGTGCTATTTTCCTGTCTTAAAGATTTCGGTAGTCTGAGGGTCTTGTTTCTAATAAAGGTCTAGTTTATTAGCATATATCTGCAACAGAACAAACAACTTAGACTCTCTCCCTTTGTGCTTACATTTCTTCTTCCCATCTGTTCAATTGGCTATTGCTTTTTCTATAATGGATCCTCTGCAGTATTATAGTTCATAGTTATGTGAAGCAAATGAAAGACATTACGAAAATGGCAAAGCAATGAACACCTCTCTTGTCTAAAACAGAATTTTAGCATTTCCTCCATGACATGAAGAAAACTTATTTTATTTTCATTTTCTTTGATGCGGTAAAGTTATGGTCCTGTAGTAGTAATTCAAATTTCTCCTTTTTCAGCACTTGAAAATAAAGAATAGAAAGATTATGTGATCAGTGTAATATGTGCTACACTATGAGTTATGAACCACTTGGATAAGATACAAACTTAAAACTTACAGAATGTTCTTATGACACTGTTTAGATATTTATTTCTGAAAGTATCGCACACAAAGTACTCTCTTTGTATTGTCAGACAATGTTAAAATATCAGGGGCTTATAAGTAGTTCCATAGAAATGATACATTTTTCTGTGTGCAACAGGAAGTTTCATCATGGTACATTTATCATTTTATAATTGTGTAGAAAGTGTATCTCATTAAGGTACATTTTACTGAGAAAGAAAGTGTAGTGAATTGTGTTTCTGTTTTAGCAAATGTGAACCAGTTAGCAGAACAGTGCTCCTGATTATAAGGCAGAAAGTCTTTGGGAGGACATGCAACCATAAAAGTCTGTGACGGTATCCTACCTAAGAAAGGTTACAACTATATTACATGCATTCTTTCAAATCCTTAACTACATCAGTATACTTTCCATATACTCCTGACTGATTTTACCCACTTTAGTACTACCCCCTTCACCATTCTTTTGGAAGTAAATTAATATTTCAGATATTTGTCAGTTGTGATAGCTAACCACTATGGGGAAAAAAGTGTCCCTTCTATCTTTTCCTTACCCTTGCCTTGCCGTAATCCATGAGGTAATTCTGTTCTGTAGTCCTTCAATTTAGATAGGGTTTGAGAAGACAAAAAAAAAAAAAAATGAGACAGAGAACAAATTACAGCTTTAATGTGGCAATCCCAAGACTTGTTCAAGAAGAGAGGGGAGCTACCAGGTTTCCTGCTTTCATCGTAACAGAAGTCCAGGAAGTACTAAGTCTTGGGGCCAAAAATCTCTAAAATGGCAAGAGAAAATAATCATGAAATTCCAGTGAATCATGATCTGGACATGCTTTTTAACTTAAGTCCTTACTTATATAGCATGATGCCAGGACTATGTAACTCAAGTGCATGATGCCATAGCTGTTTTATAAATAAGCACATTTGCTTCCTGCTAGTTTTCAATTTGATTTACTATTTCAAAAAATATGATGTTTTCCTACCAGTAAATTATGGATTGCTAATGACCTTGGATTTCCTCCCACATGTATATGTGCCTATATATGCATGTATATACATATATATCAATCATCTTTATCATTAACTTGTGTTTCTTATTTTACCTACAAATTGGTATATTCATGTTCCAGAACAATTAAATTAATTCAGTTGGCAGGCACTTCTGAAGGTTATCTGCCAATCTTGCCATGCTCAAAGCTGACCTGACTTAGATGAAGCTTGTTCAGCTGAGTTTTCAGTATCTCTCAGGATAGAGTTTTCACAGCCTGTTCTGATATTTGACTACACTCACTCTAATTCTTTTCTACTTACATTTAATCGGAATTTCATGTTTGCTGCTTCTGTCCATTGTCTCTCACTATGCACCTCCGAAGACTTTGACTCTGTTTTCTCTACATTTTCCTATTAGGTAGCTGAAAACAGCCGTAAGTCCTGGTCTTACCACCCCACAATCCTATTCTCTTAGGAACGAACAAGCCCAATTGTCTCAGTCTATTGCACATTGTGTGCTCCAGACCCCTCTCTTGGTTGTGTCTATATCACCCTGTGATTATATTGGTGGCCTTCTTCCAGACTCACTCTAGTATGTAAATATCTTTTTGTACCAGACAGCCTAAAAACATACAAGGTTTGTGGTCACAGCTCTGATCTCAAAAGTATTGAAAAGACAGGAATAATCTGTATCCTAATTTGTTATAGTTCTTGTCATTCACCAACAAAATCCAAATTGAAGTAAAAGAGAACATACTTTTTCCTTGAATATGCCATAAATTAGAAAAGGTCCATGTGACTACCATACTATGGCCTAAGTAGAATATACAAAGGTTAGTTTATGAAACTGAAAATTCATGAAGGGATGAAAACCAGTTTGCCTTATTATGCGAATGTATTATTTACTACACTCTTCTCTTATATAATCTTGATATATCTCGATGAGTCCTTAAACTCACAAGAATTCTATTCAAGAGTTGTGCACACACAACTTAAAGGCATTAAGTAACTTATTATGCTGCCCTGTTTAATGTTTCATGCACCTACCTGAAACTGGTTGGATTTAGACAATGATAATATTGCTCTTTCAGTTCTTTGGAGTATAAGAGCCTCTTCCAAAACAAACAAAAAAAGCTGAGTCTGCTCGAAAGCAAATTTCTTTGTTGGTTAGTGTTTACTGGCATGTAAAGGAAATCTGAAGTGGTATTGACTGACTCACCTTGTGAATTACCGAATTTGCTGAGCTGTCCCACAGAGGAGTGTAAATCAAACAAGAATAGGAGAACGTAGAGGAAAAAAAAAGACAAAAGTAGGAAGGGAAAGATAAGGTAATACTCAGCTTGATTTCCATTTTCATTTCAGGTGAATTACAAGAGTGACAAATAGTTGCAGCAGGTAAATGTTTTAAAAGCAGTTCACAATTTGAAGTCTTGTCAATAGGAATATGGAATGAAAAACAGCATGTGCATCTGCTGATAATGTTAAGTGTCTAAACATGGTGAATGAGCATTGCCATAAAGAATTAGTCAGGAACTTTCAGAAATTGGTCTTGTGACTTTCATTGTAGCACAGTGGAGTCAGCTTGAAACAAAGCTTTAAATAATTACTGATAATCCATCACAGTATTTTAGGTACAGACGGAATATCTCTTCTCTAAGAGAAGACTTCCCTCCTCTACCCTAGACTGTGAACATCTTCAACAAATATAAAGTTGTTAGTGAAGTAGCAACTGTGTTGCAAGGGCTATATTTTCACCATGTATACATCTCTATGAGCCATCTCAGCCATTCAGATTTCATAGCTACCCGCAGAATGAAAATTGATGAGACAGAAGTTTAATCACCAAAAGATAGCTGGCATTTATTCTTTGTAGTTTCTGTTTATATAGTTCTAATCAGACTGCTTTACTGCCTGACCAAACAAGAAAAAGGGTTCTGGAACAAGTGGGAAGCAGAATTTGAATAAAAATTTTGATATTCTGAAGCTATCAAGAAAATAATTCACTGTGATTTTTTATCTAGACAGTCATTTTGCCATCTGTATGGCTTATGTATTAGGTTTACGTGGCAAAGTTTTGGGGCTGCAGGGGTGGACTCTGTGAGCAGAGCCCAGCAGCTGCCCCATGTCAGATCAGAGCCAGCTCCAGCCGGCTCCAAAGGGCCCTGCCGCTGGCCAGAGCAGAGCCAGTAAGTGGTGTTGTTTTGCCTCTGTGAGAGCAGATTTAAGAAAGGGAAACAACTGCAGCACAACAGCTGCTGGTAGAGCAAGGAGTGAGAAGCGGCCCTGCAGACACCAAGGTCAGTGCAGAAGGAGGGCAGGAGGTGCTCCAGGCACACAGCAGCAGTTCCCCTGCGGCCTGTGGAGAGGCCCCTGGTGGAGCAGGCTGTCCCCCTGCAGCCCACGGGTCCCACACGGAGCAGATCTCCACGCTGCAGCCCGTGGAGGAGCCCCCGGTGGAGCAGGTGGATGTGGCCTGGAGGAGGCTGCGGCCCATGGAGAGCCCCCGCAGGAGCAGGCCCCGGGCCGGAGCTGCAGCCCGTGGAGAGGAGCCCACAAAGGAGCAGGGGGTCTGGGGGGAGCTGCCGCCCCTGGGGGGCCCGTGCTGGAGCAGTTTGCTCCTGACGAATGGACCCCATGGTATGGAGCCATGTGGGAGCAGTTCTTGAAGAGCTGCTGCCTGTGGGAAGCCCCCGCAGGCTCAGTTCGGGAAGGGTGGCATCCCGTGGGAGGGACCCCACAGGGAGCTGGGGCAGAGAGTGACCGTGAAGGAGCAGTGGAGACGAAGTGTTAGGGACTGACCTCAACCCCTATTTCCCCATTCCCCTGCACTGCTCTGGAGTGGGGGGTGGTGGGGTGGTGGGGAGGATGTAGAAGAGGGTGGATGGGGGGAAGGTGGTTTTAGTTTGTTTTGAGTTTCTCACTGCTCTAGCTTGTTAGTAATAGGTAATAAATTACATTAATCTCCCTATGCTGAGTCTGTCTTGTCCATGAGAATAATTTCTGAGTGATCTCTCTGTCCTTATCTCAAGCCTTGAGCCCTTTCCATCATATTTTCTCTCCATTTCTCTTTGAGGAGAGGGAGTGAGAAAGCAGTTGCAGTGGAACTCAGCTGATGAGTCAAAAAAAGCTGAGTAAAACCACCACAGTTTAGCTCATGGTTATGACACTTTGTGTGGAATAGTGGACAACAGGAAATTCCTAGTATTTGATCCCTGCTACATATCCAGAGTTAATCTGTCACTAAGATACTTTCTTTCACGTAGGCTAAGCAAAGTTGAATTATTTCACATTTGCCACAGGCTAGAATGAGTTATTTCAGAGCAGCTGACTTGTGAGATTAAGTTTAAATGGTAGTAGCTTGGTGGGTTGTGTGAGACTTTAGGATACTCTAATGTGGTCATCCAAGACATATGGAGATGATTTGGTATGTCAATGATGCCAGACCCTGTGTGAGTTCTTAGGTCTCCAAGGCAAAAAAGATGTAGAAGAAAGAATAGAAAATAGTGCAGAGAAACATTCAGTGAGATAAGGAGGCCAAATTATAAATCTTCAGTTTATAGCTGGAACAATGTCCCCTGCACAGTAGTATCTGACCTTTCCATAGGGCTTCCTTCTTCTTCCTTTTTCGATGAGTATGTTCAGGGGATTAACTAAGTTCATGGTCACACAAACTCCCTCCTGTGAGGTAAATTATGCTGTAGTCTACAAAAAAGTACCTGTTCACATTTAATGCCTTGCAATTTCCCAGCACAATTGCTGAGCACTAGTTATTATGTATTATATACGTAGCAGTTTTTCAACATATGCTATAACTAGCTGTCCAGACAAAGGTGAAAAAATACTTTATACAAATATATTTTAATATTATATGATGACACATCTATTCCTTACAAGCCTAATTTTTTCCTTGGAAGCTTATATGGCTATACAAATACATGTACATATCTTCGTACACAGTGAAATAGAATGAATATCAAGTTATAATTAACCAGTATGCTTGAAATATTAACTGAAATAGCAGAACACCAGGGTTGGGGCACAGCAACTCCAGCTAATGAGTTATATACTTTAATTTGCTGCGTGGTAATATATTATTAATTAGTAATTTATAATGAATGCATACTATCAAATTTATATCAGCTGGCCATATAAATGTATTTTCAAAGTATGCATTTTTATGAGTTTGAGTTTTGTGGTTGTCTTTGTATACTTGTCTAATTGGACAAGATTCTTTGATGTACAATACCTGGTTTGAGTCGTACTCACCTGAAGATAAGCTGGCTATTATTTACTTTTCATAGAATGTTTACAGTTGGAAGGCACTTCTGGAGGCTAACTGGTCCAAAACTCCTGCTCAAGCAGGGACACCCAGAGCAGGTTGCTGAGGACCATGTTCAGACAGCTTTTGAAACTCTCCAAGGAAGGAGACTCCACAACCTCTCTGGGCAACCTGTGCCAGTGCTTCATTACCCACACAGTAAAGAAACTTCCTGATGCATAGATAAAACCTCCCATGTTCCAGTTTGTGCCCATTGTCTCTTGTCCTGTCGCTGGGCACCACTGAAAAGAGCCTGGTTCCATCATCATTGCATCCTTCCTTCAGGTGTTTATACACACTGATAAGGTTCCCTCTAAGCCTCCTGTTCTCCAGGCTGAACAGTCCCAGCTCTCTCAGCCTCTCTTCATAGAAGAGGTGCTTGTCTCTTAATCATTTTCATGGCCCTATGATGGACTCTCTCCAGTATATCCATGTTTGTCTTGTACTGGGAGGACCAGAACTAGATGCAGTACTCCAGGTGCTGTCTCACCAATGCTGAGTAGAGGGGAAGGATCACCTCTCTTGAACTGCTGGCAATACTTAACCTAGTGCAAACAAGAACACCATTAGCCTTCTTAGCAGAGAGTGTACATTGCTGACTCATGTTCAACTTAGTGTCCACCAGGATTTTTAGGTACTTTCCTGCAGAGCTGCTTTCCAGCTGGGTGCCCCCCTGCATGTACTGGTGCCTGGAGTTTTTCCTCCCCAGATGCAGGACTCTGCACTTCTTGAACATAGTGATTTTTGTCAGCTTACCTCTTCAGCCTGTCAAGGTCCCTCTGCACGGCTGTGCTACACTCTGGTGAGTCAGCCATTGCCCCCAGTTTTGTGTCATCTATGAATTCACTGAGGGTGCACTGTACCCCATTGTCCAGATTGTTAATGAAGGTGTTAAAACAAGACTGGACGCAGTGTTAACTCCTGGGCTACTCTGCTCATTACTGGCCTGCAACTACAGTTTGCACCACTGATCTCTACCCTCATGGTCCATACATTCAGCCAGTTTTTGATCCATGTCTCCCTCTGCTCATCCAGCTCTCTTTGGGGATCTTATGAGGCACAATGTCAAAGGCCTTACTGAAGTCCAAGAAAACATGGTTTGATCATTAAGCATAGAGAATGTGCACTAGGTAAAAGTCTTTATACAGATTCACTGAATCTATACACCAGTGTCCCCAAAATTATGTTAACTGACAATACTTTCTGTCTTACTTCCACTCCTATTGTAGTGGTGAGGGGCTTTCAAGTGACAGAGTATACTTTTTGATAGCACTGAAGAAGTATGTATGTCTTAATGGAAGTGCTGAATGGAGAAGGAGTTGGAAAATTGACTTACTGTTCCTTATTCACCACGTAGGTAATCTATGTTTAGCAGACAAGATGGGAAAAGATTAAAAAAAAAAAGATTTGGAAAAATGGAATATCTGTCTATTTTCTTGGCTTGGTGGCAGGGGTAAGAAATTTAAATTTAACCTGAGAAGTTTAAATTTCATGTGGCAGAAGACAGAAAGATTTAAAGAACAAATTGATGTGGTTGGATTGAAAAGGAGGATAATCTTAGCCAGTGAGTTTTGAATTAATTACAAAAGAGCAATACTGACAAGCCTAAAAATTCAATTACATAAGGCCTCTCTCTAGATTCCCAAGGCAAATTATATGTTTAAAATAATAATAGTTTTCAGAGATTTTTCATTTGCCTTCTGATATTTGGACAACTAGATTTCAAACTTTCAAACATATTTAATTAATTAGAGATACTTCCAGTACCTTTTTTACTGAATAAATCGTGGTCAGCCGCAAGTCCTCTTATTTCCTCATTACGTGTTCAGCTGCTGGTTGCTGGTATGGGTCAGCATGCTCAGTACTTTAAGCATTAGCGCCTTAATGACCCAGTGTGCGTCCCTTTCAAAAGTGGATCATCTAAATTTATGGTCCATTGCTGTTAGGACTGTTTGAATTTTGACAACACTTTGAATTTCCAACCAAGATGGAGCTTAAAAGACAACAGAGATATTTGGCTAGCATTACTGCCAGAGAGGAATTTGTAAGGTTTTAAAAAAAATACATACTGCCGGTTCATAATATCAAGCCTAGTTCTCAAACAATGCATGGACTAATACTGCAAATTATTCCATCTGAAAATTTGCTTTTGAAACAGAGAACAATAATATTTTTACTGATTAATTTGTATCTTCTAGTTACAAAACTAGGAGACCATGCACACATGGAATTCTTAGACAAGGAAAAGATTTTCCATGGATTTTCTTCTCAGAATAGTACTGAAAGCATGTTAACAAGAAAAACTGCAGCACAGGCACAAGATATAAGAAAGCACATTCAACTAAGATCTTTGAGTCAGTCTGGAGTGATGACAAAGTACTGCAGAATCGGCACCTGTTTTTTTGGCAGATGGAATCAGGGAAGACAATAACATAATCAGGAATTTCTTCTGAAAACAAGTAAATTCTGTCTTTGCTAGGAAGTTCATTTATGTGTTACAAATATTTTTACTGAGAAATTGGTCATGATAGTCTTTGTGTGTGCATGTATTCACACAGGCGCTATGCCACCACTCCATAGTTAGATTTACTGCAGATTATGCTTTAATCATGATTCTTTGTGCCTGGAAAGTTGGCTGGAAATTCCAATTGGTATATCATCTTTAAATGAATATAATTTTGTCTGTTTCCTCTCTCTATAAAGAAAACACACAACTGTTGTCTTCATTTAATATTCTCTCCTCTTTGTTTCCTCAAACATAAAACCAAAAAAGAATGGCAGAACAATTCCTAAAAATTCCGTATTTAGTACATGTAGCCAAGGAGTGCTCCAGATAAAGATTGTTTCTTAAAATCTAAAATTAAACATTTCAAGCATTGCGGCTTCTGTTTAGATTTGCAGTTTTGAACACAATGATATGCCCTTGGCAGTGCTAAGATCTATCAAACCTTTAAATTTTCAATGGAAAAGTGGAGTCAAGATTTTGGAAAATTGTTCCCAATGATATTCTCTTTCCATTTTCTTGCCAGTTTTCTTGAATTTACCAGCTGTGCTTTGATCATATCTTTAAAGAATCATGGAAACCAAGACAAGAGGAAGGAGGGTGATCTTTAGGAAGCTATAGGAGGCGGACAGATGGAATATGAGAAGCTTGGGAGACATTAGAGACACTTTGCCAATCACGAAGTTTGGTACTTGCATCAAGGTCAACGAGAGACTTGTGTATCATTGTCCCAGACTAAGATATTCTGCTCAGATGCACTAACAGGATTTTTTTTTCCCACTGCTGCCATTTTTGCATCTTTGTGTACTTGGACTGTGGAACTGTGGGAGCTTGTGATACCTTTGGAGCAGAGATATGTGACATTTCCAACCAAATCGCTGATACACATGGAACTGGCTTTCTGCTGACCACGTGTCACTAAATAAATAAATAAAAGGATAGGAGGTGTAAGGGTGTGAGAGAAGCCTGTATCTGCCACTGAAACAAGAGAATAATGAACATTAAAGAGGGAATAATTTAAGATCAGATTATC